>NC_046336.1:3799166-4105000 GCF_000738735.6 Corvus cornix cornix | reverse complement strand
CACCGTGGGGGGAGGAATCAACAGCTGGAGCCTGCGGAGACCCCCTCCCCACCCCGCTCGGGCAAGCCGGGGTTAAAAGCCCGATGCCGCGGCCCCTGCCAAGGCCAAGGATATTGCACCTGGACACGGATGCGACCAAACCCACCAGGATTTCCGAGCTGCAGCAGCGCTTCCCACTCGCTCCCCTCCGCGGAAGCCTCCCCGGCCGTACCGGGGGCTGCAGCAGCCCGGACGGGGACGGCTGCGGGCTCGGGGACAGCCCCCACCCACAGACACGAGTGTCCGCAGGGGAAGGAGGGCAGCCCAGGGAGGGGTTTATCCCTTTGGAGTGGCGGCACAGGGGAAATGGAGGCGGAGAGGGTGGCAGGGTCTGCCCGGGGGCAAGGAAAGCGTGGGACTGGGGTCGTGGGGCAGAGCTCGGGGACCGGGCCGGTGCCTTCCACACGGGCCCCGTTACCGGGGCTCCTTTCTGCAGCTTCCCGGGGCGGGAAGCAGGCACCGATCCCACGCCGGAGGGAGGCCCCAGCTCCCGGCTCCAGGCAGCCGTCGGGGCTCGGTCTCTGCCTGGCACCTCCGGGGAAAGGGGGCTCCAGGCCCCAAAACTGCGGGCCTGGGGAGTCTCTCGGGCTCCCAAACGCGGCTCCGTCCTCTCCAGGGAAGGTGAGGAACCCCGGTGAGGCCCCTGCCCTCGGCCCCACGTTCCCTTTGGGACAGGTGCGACACAACAGCTGCCACCTGCAGGTTACCCCTTCCGAGGGCAGGAGCGGCGGGGGAAGAGCTGCGGTGGCTGTGATTTGTACCCACCCCCGAGGGGAAGAGCCCCTGACTCCTGACAAAGTTTATTTGGAAATGCAGCGGCACTTCCCCTCCCTCACTGCTCCCCACGGCTTCCAGAGCCTGGGATGAAAAAGCAGGAGGCATTTCGTGGGACATTCGTTACCGCAGCGCGCAGCTCAAATCCCGGATTCTGGAAGGTTTCCCAGTGCTGCCGAGCAGGCAACACACCGTGACAGGTTTTTTCCCTCCTCTAATGAAGAGAAGGGTAAAGATCCCCGGATATGCACGAGGTGTTTATCCCGACACCCCCGCCCCCGGCCGGCATATGCCATTCAGCCCACGTCGCTGTTGCCCACTCGAGGTAGAGGGCAGGAGGGATGGCGGGCGGCCAGCAGCCCTCCCCCGGGGGCCGCGGGGTCAGCCTAGCCTCCGGGGACGGCGGCGAGCACCCGGCGGGGGTTCCCCCCTCCAGCCCCGGTGCACCCCATCCCGCGCCTCCCCATTCCCGGACCCCGCGGGTTTCCAAACTTTCCGTGTCCGCCGCCGCCGTGATTGGCGCGGCGGAGGCCACCTCCATGCAAATGAAGCCCCGCCGCCCGCCGCCCGCAGATCAATAGGGACGCGGGGGAAGGAGCATGCATTCCGCCTGGGCCGGCGCGGGGAGAGCCGGCCGCCGCACGCCCCAAGCGCCCCCCGAAACACCCCCCCCGACGGCTCCCCGCAGGCTGCCGGGGCACCCCCCTCCCGCGCACTCCGAGCCCCTCTAAAGCGAGAGCTTCCCTCCTCTGCTTTCTTATGAACCCAGGATGAGCAACAAAGAAGACCCGAGTAAGTGCTGTCCGGCGGCTGCTCCCATCTCCAGTTTCACCATCCAGTCCATCCTGGGCAGCGGCAGCGCCGATCCCCCCCGGGAGGCCGGCGACAGGGCACCCGCCTGGCCCGCCCGCGCCCGGACCCTCTCCCTGTCCTCGGAGGACGAGGAGCCGGAGGAGAGCTGGAAGCACCGCGGCTGCTTCTGCCCCGACGCTCAGGGCCCCGCCGAGGCGTGCCACAAGCACCAGCCCCTCAGCTTCACCTGTCTCGGTGAGTACCCGGAGGGATGGGACGGGGCGGACGGGCCCCGCCGGGAAGGGCCCCGGAGGGCTCGGCCCCGGTCCGGCCCCTGCCGGGAAGAGGGAGGCGGGGGCACGTCGCACCTTCTCTGCTTTCGGGGCACAGAGTATTTGCGCCGTCCGTGGGTGAAGCGGGGAGGAAGGAACTCCAGGAAAAATGGGGTGGCTTTATTTTTTTTTTTTTCCACCCCACTCGGCGTTGATTTCCCCGAGGGATGCAGTGCGATGGATAACGCTCGTTTTCTTAGATTCTGATTATTTACAGCGCTCGGGCAGAGGGAAGAACGATGTTTATTATTTTTTTTTTTAGCATTATTTCTGAATAAACGGTCTGTGAAATGCGATGCTGTAAAGTAAAATTTGCCGGCTCGTGTCGGATAGGAAGCCTGGTACTCAGCTGCTTTCACTGTGGCACGCACACCTACCTGCCCTTCCATCCATCCATCCATCCATCCATCCATCCATCCATCCATCCATCCATCCATCCATGTGACGGAGGGACAGGGATACCCAGGAGGGGATGCCTTCCCCCGGCGTCGGTTGTGTGTTCCGCCGAGAGCAGAGGCGGCGGGTTCCTGCCCGGGGTCTCGCCTCGGTGCTTTTTTCCCTCCGGGGCGGGGGGCTCGGCCGTCGGGGGTCCCGGTGCCGGCCACCGTGCGACCCCCGCGCTGTCGCTCTGTTGCAGGCAGCGCCAAGGGGAGCGGAGCGGCGGCGGCGGGCAGCGGGGAGCGGGGGCCCTTCCTCTCCCCCCCCCAGCAGGACTGTAAGGACGAGAAGGAGAAGACGCTGGGACCCTCCTCGCCTTCCTGCGGGGACAGGCAGCGCGACGGCGGGGACCGGCAGGCCGGCGCCGCCAAGAAGAAGACGCGCACGGTGTTCAGCCGCAGCCAGGTCTATCAGCTGGAGTCCACCTTCGACATGAAGCGCTACCTGAGCAGCTCGGAGCGGGCCTGCCTGGCCTCCAGCCTGCAGCTCACCGAGACCCAGGTGAAGACCTGGTTCCAGAACCGCAGGAACAAGTGGAAACGGCAGCTCTCGGCCGAGCTGGAGGCGGCCAACATGGCCCACGCCTCGGCGCAGACTCTGGTGGGGATGCCGCTGGTGTTCAGGGACAATTCCCTCCTCCGAGTGCCGGTGCCCCGGTCCATCGCCTTCCCCGCCCCTCTCTACTACCCCGGCAGCAATCTCTCGGCCTTACCGCTCTACAACCTCTACAACAAGATCGACTACTGAGCCCCGCGCCTCCCGCTTCGCGCCCGCTCCGTCGGGACCCGCACCGGGAGCGGGGCCGGGGCTGCCGCGGGGGCTCCGTGCGGGGTCTCGGGCCGCCCCCGCGGCGGGGACACAGCACCGAAACTGATGGGAGGGACGGGCAAACGGAGAGCCCGGGGCGCCCGGGGCACCCCCGCTCTCCCCTCCTACTATCCTGCCACTTGAAAAGAAAAGAAAAAAAAATTAATTAAAAAAAGCGTTATTTCAGATCTGTAAATATTTTTAAAGAAAGTAAGAAAGAAAAAAAAATTAAACCGTTTTAAGCCTCTTTTGTGAATTTGCCACCTCGGTCGCGTGTCCCCGAGGGGGATCCCGGCACCGGTGGTGCCCCGCAGCCGGGCCGGGAAAGGCCCGCGGGCCCCGGGATCGATGCACGGGAGAGCGAAACGACTTGTAACGCCGAGGGTTTATTTTCTGGCATTTTTGCTCCTTATCTCGTTTCCTGCAGGGAATCCCAGCCGGGCCTGACCGTCTGCCTGTGCCTGTGCGGGGGCTCGCTGCCCTGCTCTCGGCTGGGAGATGAGGGGTATTTCCCGAAAAGTTTCGTAAACGGGGACCTTTTTCCTGGTTTTCGGAGTGTTTTGGTAGAAGCCGCGGTGATGGGCTCGGTGCTACCGGGGACTGGTCCCTGCTCTCTGCGCCCCGGGTTCGCACTGGGCATCCTCGACGGCTCCCCACGGGACACGGCCTCGATCGGTCACTCAAAACAAGTAAATCCCGCGACAAGTGGCAATTAAACTGCGGCCACCGGCTCCGAGGTACAGCCCGTACCGAGCGCGGGGGGTGCAACAGCAACGAGGACGGAGAAAAATAAATCCCCGAAAAACAGAGAAATGAAATATCCGAAGGGATAAATAAGGCGTTTTTCAGTGCGGGGAAGGAGAACGCTCTCCCTGCGGTCCACAGCCGGTGTTTGAGCCACAGACCCCTTGTCCCGGGGTACCGACAGCCGGGGTGGGGGGACTCAGCCCCGCTCCGTCGCTCCGCCTTTCGGACTCCGTTTTTTAGGGGAAATAACTCGTATTTCGGGCTATCCCGTTAACACTGCTAAAACACAGCAGCAGCCTCTCTTCCCCTGCGGCACCAGCCCGTGCGGTTCCCTCGGGGGCATCTGCCGGGACCCTTCGTTATCAGCCGGGACGGGACGGGGAGAAAAGTCCGACCCCACAAGCCGCCACTGCCCCGGGAGAGGCGAACTACAACTCCCGGCACGCCCCGCGGCGGCGGGCGCGCGGCGCACGCCGGGGACGCAGTGCCACGCGCGTTCGAACCGGCCAATCGCGGGTGGGGGTGGCAGTGCGCGCGCGCGGGCGGTGGCGGAGGCTGAGGTGAGGCCGGCGCCGGGACCAGGATCCGGGACTGGGGATCCAGGGTTGAGGGTCCGGGACTGGGGATTTGGGGATCGGGATTGGGACCCTGGGGGCATCCTAACTTGTCCATCCTGGCCGCGTGTTCGTTGCCCGGTGCGGTCCCGTCCGCCCCCCCCAGGTTCACAGGCCCTTCCTTCACTCTCTTCCCTCCCGCAGCGTCTCACGCATCCCTCTCACGCCTCTCTTCACCGGGACCCGGCTCGGGGAGCGACCGAAGCCTCGGGGCTGCCTAAGTCCGAAAGCTTTTCCTTGGCGGTCCGTGGAGCAGCCGGAGGAGCTCGTTCAGCATGAAAACGGTACTTTGAGTTTCGTGTTTTCTGTGTAAAAGCGCGGGCTGGCAGTCCCGAGGCTCTCACCGGAGCGTTCTTTGTTCCAGCAACTCCGTCCAGCTGAGTGACACCTCTGCCAAGAGGAGCTATAAAAGCACAGATTTCTTGCTTGTTCACTAAAAATGGTGTTTTTTTTTTTTTTTTTTCAAAACTAAACCTCGTAGTTAAGTCAGAGTCGCCATTTCAGCAGCGTGTGCTTTCTCTGTAATGTTTAGAAGTTTTTTCTTGTGGTGCCTCAACATTTTACCAGGACTTTCTTGTTTGAGGTGGGCACGACACTGTGGTTTGGCAATCCTGGTTGTGGAGCAGCTGTTTTTGTGACATTGTGGAGCTCTTGGTCTGCTTTATTTTTTTTACCATGTGTAAGAGGCAGGATATACTTAAATTCTAATGCTATGCACTTTGTCCTGGATTAAAAATACCTTTGGGACATCCTTCCAGGTTTCTGGTGTAAGTAGCTTTGCTGCCTGGAGTTGCTGTTTGGCTGGTTAATAATTTGTATCAGGCCTCAATTAATACAATAACTTGTACCTCACATCCTCGTGTTTTGTTGTTTGAGTTTTCTGGCCTAGGTAGACAAGGCAATAAGCTTGTCCAGTCTAATTTTCCCAGTTGCTCTGAATTCCTGTAGATTTTTTGTCCGTGGACCTCCACCTGAGATGTCCTCAGCAGGTGCTGCTGAATTCCAAGTAGTGTTCCCATGGAAAGATGCGTGGCAAAACCTCAAGCCTCTCTTTTTCCAAGTATTCCCAAAGCAGAGCTAAAAAGAAGCTTTTCTGTTATTAAAAGTGTTTTCCCCTCCCTCACTTCATGTTTAAATAGCAGAAATAGCACTTTATGTTGACTCAGTGAGTGGTTTTTTGTGTTATTTGAAGGATGTCTTACAGAGCAAAGCTCCCACTCAGGAAATCTCTCCAGTGTAGGAATGTGTGTTCCTCACTTTATTACACACCTTGATGATTATTTAGTTACTGACAAGCACTGAACCGGAATCATTGTGCCTAAATTTGCACCTTGCCATTGGTTCACCTGCTCCTTGTCTCCTGATTTATCCTCAGAGGTGCAATCCCACCTCTGCAGTTGTACATACAAATTCAGGGGTGAAAAGTACAAAAAATCTGTGCTGATTCACTGCTCTGCCCCTTTAGCAGAAGGCAAATGTGCTGTTGAGGCCTTGAGAAGCCTTGAAAAGAGGCTGTGGTTGTTTTGTTGCTGGATGTGTAACCAACAGCTTCTTCTTTTAGAGTGTTTGTATGGTCTAAACGGTTTTCCAGCTGAAATTTGCAGTTCATAGCTTCTGCTGTCCTTGGAATTTTTCAACAAGCTAGTCCTGGAATGGGAGAGCTGTATTTGTCTTTGGAGTCATTGATCTTTCATTGAATTGTTGATATTTTTTCCTGGTCACATCCCAATTCCATGGTCACTCCACATTTCAGCACCCCACAAAACATAACTTTCCTTTCTTTACCTGCCCTTTGGATTCGAGGAGAGGGGGAAAAAATTCTTAAAGCTTTTTGTAGCAAATATTTCATAGCACTTATGAAAGTTTCAAGGTCTGAAAGTTGCACAGTGACCAGAACTACATAAAAGATGATCCTGTTGCAATTCTTGGAAGTATATGAGGGTCATACCAGTCCAGGAGCAAATCAGCACTTTTTTGAGTTTTCAAATCTAATTCTGTTCTGCTTTGTGTTTTTTAGAGCAAGTTCTTGATGTTCACATAACTCATAAATATTTAGTTCAAAAAACACAGCCACACACTCAGCAGAGTGAGGGAAATACATTTTTAAGTAACAATATCTAAGCTTAGAGATTATAATAATGATCATAATATTTTGTGCTGTTTGTTCATGTTGCATTTGTTACTTAAAAGCTCTCTGTAGAGAAGGGCATTTGTTGAGGTTTTGGACAGGGATTGGCATCTTGAATTTTAGAGTTTGTGAGAAATTTGGGTGTTCTGAACCTGTTCTGTGTAAAAGTCAGTAAAGTTTTCAGGTCTGCTTTGGGTTGCCTTTCAGAGGGGTCAGTCTTGTTCCCTTTCTAGGCCTGTGTTCTTGTAGTCACTAAAATTGCATCTGTGCCTTATTGTCTGCAGATGACAGGATCAAACGAGTTCAAACTCAACCAAACTCCAGATGATGGGATTTCATCAGTAAAGTTTAGTCCAAACACGTCTCAGTTTCTGCTTGTTTCATCCTGGGACACGACTGTTCGGCTCTATGATGTTCCTGCCAACACCATGAGACTCAAATATCAGCATTCAGGAGCCGTCCTGGACTGTGCTTTTTATGTAAGTGTGTGGGGGGTTTTTTAATTATTATTTTACAAGTGTAGAGTGCCCAAGGTATGAGAAATCGTCAGTCCCTGAAATTAAAGAGGGGGGCCTACCTATGCTTTTTTTCACTGAATATTTTGTCACGTGGGTGATGCTGTGCTGTGGATCAACACTCAGGCTCTCAAATGATGTCTCTCCTGTAAATGAGTTTTAGGATTACACTGCACTTAGATGGAACTTAGGTTGTCAGTCATTTAAAATATGAAGAAAAGGAAATGATTTGGTATAGCCTCTAATTGCCTTTTTAAAATTTACTTTAGTTTTACTTTTAAACTAAAGAAATTCATATCGCTCAAAGGACTTAAACATTTTGCAAAGCTTCCATCTGTTTAAATCTGGGTCAGACCTTAACATTTGTGTCTTAATTCCCATCTTCCCAAAACTCTTGGAAGCAAGTCCTTTGTTATGACTTTAAGAAATCGAATTCAGAGCAGCATGGAAACATAATAAGGTAAATTTTATGCTTTATAGGATCCTACCCATGCCTGGAGTGGAGGGCTGGATCAGCAGCTGAAAATGCACGACTTAAACACGGACCAAGGTGAGCAGATTGAATTCTAAATGCTGTCAGCAACTGGCCTAAGCTTCAGATTTATGTACTTGGGCAGAATATGGTTCAGGTTCTTTAGATGGAGGATATTTAAGTATCTGGCAAAATAACCAGTGGCCTTAATAAGGACTGCCTAAAAAAAAAACCTGGAAGAATTTGGCACCTTGCCAGACAGTTTGGTAGCTGCTTGTAGGATGCCTTGAATTGATTTTCTGATGATAATCCTGCTCTGCCATAGGCTGCAGTGGCTCAGTTAGGGAGAATTAGCCAAGTTGTACTAAAACTGAGCATGTTGTTTTCAGAGGTTTGTGTTTTGGATGTATTTAGAATGATCTTTCATGGCAGACGATATAGAAAGCTTTTGCTTTTGTCAAACATGGCCTTGTACTACAGATTTTTTTCTAAGAAAGCACTGCTTGAAAGTAACAGTTCCAGTGCCTCTTTGGTGCAAAATATGGAACTGGTTTGGTTCACTTTTTTGTTTGTTTCTAGAGTGCTAAAGAGAAAAGCAAATTTCAGCCAGTCACCAGCACCAGCCAATAGCCAGGGCTTGGCAAATGGGTATGTGCACTAATGGTACCAAAAACCTCAAATAATTCTGCCATAGCTGACTTTCTACAAGTGTTTAATATTTTTATTAAGAGGTAATACTAATTGCTTTCTCTTATCATATTATTAATATACACAAGCTTAAGTTGCTTTCTGTCTTAAGTGTGTTTGTCAGTGTGATACCAGTTGATGCTGAACATACTTTATACCTGTAAAGATCTCTCAGTGATTGCCTAAAATTCTTAAATGCTAAGCTCAAGGGACAAGTTTAAATTTAACAATCCTGATCTTTGCAAAATTGATGCTTCTGAATGCTGAACTGTCAATTACAAGGACTTCTGGCATAGAAATGCACCTTTAGGATGTCAGAAAATGCCTGTACTGCAGTAGTGTTCTTTTTTTATTCTTTATTTCCTGCATTCTGACTGTTTGTAGGGTCAGTAAAGTTGCAGTATATTGTGGTTTTTTACAGAAAACCTTGTTGGTGCCCATGATGCTCCTATCAGGTGTGTGGAGTATTGCCCAGAAGTGAATGTCATGGTGACTGGCAGCTGGGATCAGACAGTGAAACTCTGGGATCCCAGAACTCCCTGTAATGCAGGAACCTTCTCCCAGCCTGAAAAGGTATGTGCTGCATGCTGCATTCCAGGTGGTAAATAATGCATCCTGGGACTGAAAAATCACATAGGACATTGCCTTGAGTGAATTTGTGAAGTTATGTTTAATGGTTTTTAAACTGGGTGAAAGTGTAGCATTTTAAAAGATTGGTATTGAGAATATATTGCCATTTCTAGGTGAAAGCTTTGAGCTTTTCTCAACGTACCTTAATTCTTGGTGCTTGTGCTGGACCAAATTCTTAGAATTGGAAATAAATTTGTAGGAAAACCAAACATCTTGGCTTAATTGTAATATGCACAGTTAAATGTCCATAAATGTTAAGGTTTTAGATGTATCAGACCTTGGCAGTCCTAAGATCTGATTGTTTTGAAATGTGCACAGAGATGTATCTCTATAGGAGGTCATTTATGTTGCCTGAATTAATAAGTTGTTTTTTTACTTGTGTTCAAAAAATTGAACAGAATTGCTTGTATTGTGATTTACCTGTCTTTTATTAATGTCTAGTAAATTTGGATATTTTACTAATACTGAAATCTGTGCTAATGGGAGACTCAGAGAAGGAAGATAAAATGGGATGTCTTCAGCTTTTTCTAGTGGCCAAATGATGTGTTAACTTCTCGTGCTGCTTACAGTGGTGTCATTGAAAAAATTAACAGGAATTCCATTTTTTTTTCAGAGACTCCTAAACACAGGCTGGCTTGCTGGATAATTTTACATATGAATATTTTCCTGCCTGTACCTTTTTAAAATTTCATTTAGCACTGTGACATCCTATTGTCAAGTCCTAATTATGAGCCATCATTACCTTCCCTTTGGCCCTAAATAGCTCTTACTTTTGTTCCAGCAGAGCTGGATCTACTTCTGGCGAGACCTTTGTGCAGAATAAAGTAATTGCATTATTTCTAGTTTTGATTTATAGATGTATGTAGCATGTAAAGAACTGTGATAAATTGCTGACAGAATATCATATAATGGACAGCCACAGTGAATCAAGCTGCTTATTGGTTCAGCAAGGTTCATTATGTCATTTTTTTAATGCTGCCTTTGATGAATGTGTACACCTACTCCACTGCATGACAACGGTTTCATTTGATTTATGGCTGTGTGGTGGAGAAAGAACACTCACTGTACAGGTGTGACATCAGTTTGTGAAGAAGATTTAAGATATTTAATGTTCTTTATGCCTTTGTTTCCCTGTATGTATACAAACACATTTTATATAGTGTTTATTAATATTTCTGGACCAATTTTTACATCAATAACGAAATTTACATCAATAACGAAGAACTGTAGTTAAAATGTGTAACTACTATATTGACTCAAAGTTTTCTTACACTTTTTAGGCATAATTGGGATCATCAGAACTTTTGGGCAATTCCTGTGTGAACATTTAAGACTTTCCCCATCTTAAGATCTCAATCTTTAGAGGAAAGTTCAATAATCACATTTTAGAGAAGAATGCATGCTCCATGGATGAGGATTGGTTAAAGGAGGTTTTTTTATCTCTATGTATGCATACACACCTGTCTGCTTAGTTTTTCTATAAGAAGTTAACTTTTTGAAAACGTATTTGCAGCAAATGAAAAGTTGCTGTGTGTGATATTTCAGTGCAGTCTTACCACAACCAGGCAGCTTTGTTGGGCTTCGTCAGAGAGGCAGAAAGTGAAACCAAATGAGTGAAATCGTACAAGCACTTGCCAAAATTAAATTGATTCCTTCTGGCAGGATACCAGATCTCTTACACTTTAAATTCACGATCTGAGGAATACCCAAGATCTGTTTCCTATGTATTTGGCTGCATTAGGTCACTTGGAAAAAGCTCGTTCTCATCGTTTGCTCTTGTTAGCAGCTCAGTGACAGCTGTAGGTAGCTGGATTCCATCTGCTTATGTATCAACAACTTGGGATTCATTCCATAGCAGTTTTTTATGACTAAGCCTTTTTCCTTTTTTTTTTTCTTATTAGCATATTACCATATGAACTGCATCCCAAGCAATAGTTGGAAACAACAAGTCATGCACTAAATATTTTCCTGCGAAATTTGATAAGTCAAAATTAGAACCTCTGAGCCAAGTTTTGGAGTAGAGTTGAAGTTCCAAGCCATTATCTTTTTTATAATATGTCAAGCATA
This sequence comes from Corvus cornix cornix, assembly GCF_000738735.6. Lineage (NCBI taxonomy): Eukaryota > Metazoa > Chordata > Aves > Passeriformes > Corvidae > Corvus > Corvus cornix. The sequence continues at coordinate 4,093,958 of NC_046336.1, read as the reverse complement.
TTGCTTTCTTCAATTTCACTTAGTTTTATTAAGGTATACAAAGTAATGTGGGTTTTTTTAATGATTTCTTGGCAATTTATTTTGTTTTATTAACATGAAGCTCAACTCAAAGTATTCAGTTTATGAAGAAAAATACTTGGTTACCAGGTGAAGAAAAACAGAAGAATATGTGTGATGTGGTTTTGTAGGACTAAACTGCAGGATCATGAACTAGCAGTGGGAATGCAAACTGTGCATACCAAGCAAAGATTAATTCCAGTATCCATCACTTCCCCTCCTGTTCCTTTGTGTAGGTTTTTCTTTTGCCGTTAAATTTGGTAAATTTAATGCTTGGAATAATTTTTGAACTTTTGAATGCTACATCAGGGTGTTCTCACTAACCAGCTGCACACTCCTGCTGCTCATCTCAAATTTGGGTTCTAAATTAAAGCTGAAGGGAATTCTGTTGCTGTGGATTCCATGGCGGGGTGTCACCAGTTGTGTTAGTGCTCATTGCTGACAGCTTATTCTGTACAAAGAGCAGGGGGTTTTCAGGCTAACCAGTCTTAAATACTGTAAATATTTTTTTGGAAGGTCTACACCCTCTCTGTGTCTGGGGACAGACTGATTGTGGGGACAGCAGGTCGGAGAGTGCTGGTGTGGGATTTGAGGAACATGGGATATGTTCAGCAGCGAAGAGAATCGAGCCTGAAATACCAGACCCGCTGCATCAGAGCGTTCCCCAACAAACAGGTATGGGAGCCATGGCAGCAATCACATTTCTGCTGAATATTCTTCAGGAAAATGGTGGTTTATTTTCAACTTTATTTTTCAGTAGGGGTTTGTTTTGAAGGGGGGAGGCTTCCTGTGGCATGTTAATTCTTTTTAGTGCAGCTTAGCAATGTTTGCCAGTGACTTACCATCATATTATGTTGTCATTTTGTTCCTCCAGATTTGTCTCCTTTTTAGAAATAACCTGTTTAATGAGTCACAATGCTGACATGTAATTAAAAAGCATCCTTCCCCTCCCCAGTCGCAGTAGAAGAGAGAAAGCCAGAATTGGTGGTTTCTCAGCAGCTTTTATGCATTGTAGCCCTGGTTCTTGAACAGTCTGTGAACAGGGGCAGGTTTAAAACTATGTGAATGTCATTTATATATTTTTCTTTTTTTCCCTCTGAGTCTGTGGTGTGTGCTGCAGAACCCCTGATCCATTATGCAGGGAGAATTGTATAATTCAGGTGCTCCTGCAGCTGTTCTGTGCAAGTTAATGTGGTGTGTCTGTGGTATTTCTTTTTCAAGGATAGCAACAAGATTGGCTTTCTCTGCCAAACTAATTTGTAAGGGAATTTTCCCGTATACAGAGTGATAGTACAGGAATTGCAAGACCTAGTTACTTGTTCTTGAACTGGCATGAATGCTTTGTCCATTTTCAGTTCTAGTTATAGTAAAACAAGCTGATCTTCCAGATTGTATTGTATGATGGATTTTAAAGAGCCTTGTTATAGCTAGATATCATGGCAATCCTATTTCTGAAAAGATCTATTATGGACTTAACTCAGAAGTGATAATAAAAGCATCTCAGGTTGCTCCCAAGTCAGGACTGTAATTAACTGGATAACACAACTTGTAATCAAGTTTCACTAAAAATACTACTTCAGCTTGAGTGTTTAGTTGTTACTTTAAAGCTCTGAACTAATTTTAATGTAATGTAATTCTGAAACTAAATAGTCCTGTGAGTATCTCTCATATTTCAGATATTTAGGCCCTGGGGGGGTAGGTGAGCGAATACAAGGAGGTCTTATCTTTTAACCTTTTTTCCCCTAAGCACAAGCTTGTGTTGGACCTGCAGAGGCAATTACAAGTCTCATTGTCAGCTTAAAACTACGATGCAATGGGAATCTCTCTTAGAAAGCTTTTTTATTCCTTACCACTTTCTTAGAATTTAGAAGGCAATGAACTAAAATTGTATTGCAGTCTTTTCTCCAGTTGTAAACTTCTAAAACATGTAGCTCCAATTTTTTTTTTTCTCTCTTGTTAGGGTTATGTTTTAAGTTCTATTGAAGGTCGTGTAGCTGTGGAATATTTGGATCCAAGCCCAGAAATCCAGAAGAAGAAATACGCATTCAAATGTCACCGTTTGAAGGAGAATAATATTGAGCAGATTTATCCAGTTAATGCCATTTCTTTCCATAATGTCCACAACACATTTGCTACAGGTAAATACTCAATTCTTTGTAACACATCAATTCCTTTAGTTTTGATGTAAACAGATCAGCCTTTACTTCATATGTCCTGACTTCTTAAGCATTTAAATCATACTTCATGCCATGAACAGGGTTTTAAAATTATTTGATGTAGTGAGAGTTCTTAATTCTTAAAATTTTTTGCCCCAAACACAAGCTTGTGTTTGGACCTGCAGATGTAATCACAATCTGTCAGCTTAAAACGATGGTACAATGAGAATCTCTCTTAGAAAGTTTTTTTCTGCCTTACTACTTTCTTAGAATGTAGAGGGCTATGAGATAAAATTGTACTGCAGTCTTTTCTCCAGTTAACAGCTTTAACAGGGATTTTGGGAAATGCTCATTGTGCTCTTTACTGAATGAATCAACTCTGTGTTTTTCCTGACAAAGTAATTATGAGTAGTTTTCTTTTTTTTCCTGTGCTGCATCTCCTCAATTTTATTTTTTTCCTCAATTACGACTTACAAACGTGTTTTTTTTTTTGAAACACTGATTTCCAGGCGGCTCCGATGGCTTTGTGAATATCTGGGATCCCTTTAACAAGAAGCGGCTGTGCCAGTTCCATCGGTATCCCACCAGCATTGCCTCCCTGGCCTTCAGCAATGATGGAACCACCCTGGCCATAGCTTCCTCCTACATGTACGAAATGGATGACATCGAGCACCCCGAGGATGGCATCTACATCCGCCAAGTGACAGATGCAGAAACAAAGCCCAAGTGAGTGTCTGCTTCACCTGCAGTTGTGGCTCTCTGAGCATCCACCCCAAGATTTATTAATTTTCCTAAATTCATGAATAGCATTATTGATGGCAGGAGATAGTGCAGCTTGACAGTAGGGCTGGGTTTGATGTTATCTCCTTCGCCCAAGCTTTCAATATCCGTAGGTTGATAGACGGCTGATGGATAAAATTGTGCCTGGTTGTTCAGTGGGAGAAGAATGTCAAACTCTTATCCTCTTTCAATAGGTGCTATTATATGAAGCTGTAGAGTTATTGCGAGCTCATTGCTTCAGGAATTGAGTGAAGAATTCAAGAATAATTTATTGGAGTAAATGTTACTGTGTTTGGATATTTAAAACTTGGAATGGATGCAGTCTGTCACCCTGAGTATGCACCCAGCTGTCAGAGTGAGCAGTGAATTTAGATGCTGTTCTAGGAAGGTTGTATAAAATCAAGGAAAAGCTCTCTCAGTTCCTGGATGTTGGAGTTTGCTGCAGCCCTTTGATAACACACTTTTCTGTCATTGTTGCTGTCAAAACGAGGCAAACTGATTGATGGAGGTAAAAATTCCTGTTTCAACTTGCTTTGGCATGAATGTTACACAGAGAAATTGCCATCCCAGTGCAGATTTGTGCTGCTCTTAATGATGCTAGCACAGGAGCAGTTGGCTTTATTTTCAAATTCCAGTGCTTTATCACTGCTAGGTTTTTTCTCTTCTACTACTCAATCTGTCTTACACCTTATCAGGTTGTTTCCATTATTTAAAGTGGCTATGGAAACACATTCATAAATGATCAAATTTCTTGAGTTTAAAACCTCAAGACCTTTCCCTCCACTCCCTTAAGTGACTTGTCTGTGGCTTTGTAACAGCTGTTTTATACCTATGAAGATGAGATATTTATTATTGTATAACTTTCACATCTCTCACTTGGAGATACTTGTTTTAAAATAATTTTGATACTCCTAGAAAAATAAAGCCAGAACTATTTTAGTATTTTTTTTCCTTGATTTCCTCAAGTGGAAAAAATCCAAATACGATAACTCAAAATTTTTTAAAAATCAGGCTGTACTTACATTTGAGTTGTTTTGTTTTGTTGTGTTTTTCAAAGTTGATAAGAGAATACTTGGCTGCTGTTGGTTTTCTAATAGTGAGAGTTGCTTCCAGGGTTTTTTCCTGTTCATTGCTAGTTAGAGTTGCTAATTCTGTAGATGCTTCATTCTGCTGTACAAGGAGGTTAATCTACAATTAAACAATATTTCCTCTTGGCCCTCCATTATTTTCTGAAACAGATGGTTCATCATTTCCTGGGCTGTTAAACACAGCAAGGTTAAGGTTAGACTCTTGGGAATCAGCTAGTTTTGAATCTTATTAGGCTGTAGAAGGAAAACTAATAAGAATACTCCTTAATATCATTTTGTGACTGTAAACAATTATTTATTAGCAAACAATTGATCCCAGAAGGGCAAATTGTTTGAGTCAGTAATGAGCTGAGAAAAGACAGAGCATATCTGTGTATTTGGAAAATAATTGTAACGTAATTGCAATGCATTTAGACAGGCATCTTTTTGGACCTGTTTCTATCTTTAAATGAATTTCTGAAAACATTAACAAGGTTTATATGCTTTTCTGACATTTACAAGTTGCTTGTGCCAACCTTAGGGCACTAAGAATGATGGGTATATTTTAGTGGTTCAGTAGTGTGAGTCATCTCTGGTTTATTCTAAAAATAAGTTACTTAGGACAGAAGACTGATGGTAGTTTCATAGTGATTTTTTTGCATATTAATTTGAGTCACAGTGTTTCTGCACAATGCATTCTTAGTGCATCAAGGTGGTGCCATATTATATTAAGATCACTTTTTTCATCATTAAACTATTATATCCTGTATCTTGCTACAAGTGAAAGCTGGCTTTCTGCAAGTTTCTGCTTTCCTAGGATGTTGAATGTTCTACCTGCTTATGATTCCTCTAAATATTCTTCCTAAAATAGAGTTTATTTTTTGCAGGTCTACTTAGACTACTGGTGATACTCCTTCTCTACAAGAGATGCTCACCTGCTCCTAAGAAGGCTCCACTAAAACAGCTGAAGTGAGAAGAACAATCTTTGTACTCACGTTTTTTTTAATTAAGAAATGTTTGTTTCTTTATTGTAGTTTGTCTAAATCTGTCATTCCTTGCCTGCTTATGATGTTAATGAAACTGTTTTCTTTACCTGCTGTCTGTAGCTGAATTAGTTCAGTCCTGTAGATAACCTTTTAAAGAACTTAAACATTTTGTAGTATCTGATTATGAAAACTTTTACTGCTTTCTTATTTGTTCAATAAATATCTATAGGTTTTTGAAAACAAATACTTTGTGTAGCAGCCTTTGCTGATTGTGAAACAAATGTTGAGACCAAACCCTTAAATTACAGAATTTCTTGAGTTCTAGATCTTCCTGATGGAAAAATTTCTGAACCTTTTATCTTTTTCCAATGAGATGAACTGGGAAATAAAAAGAAGTGCTTTCTGTTGAGTATTACCACTAAAAGCTGTCTCACTCAACTGTTTGCAGAGCAGACGCAGACTGCTCTCCTGGTCACTTGTATCAGGTGTTACTACTTAAATATTTATTTTATAGTGAGTAGTAAGGAGGGACAGAAAAGCTGAGGCTTGAGGAAGGTGATTGAGGTGTGGATATTTTGGATTGGAGGTTGGGTTCATGCTTTACTTCCAACTTCTCTTCTATCAGTGCCTGTGTAGCCAGTGGGAGCACTTTATTACCTGTAGGAAAACAAACTTGCTGACAGCAGGAATGGTACCAGATCATTCCAGAGAAGGTGGTGATGGAGAGGAAACAGCTCTGTGTGTGCAGAAATCTGACAAACTTGAGTTGTTACCAGGTAGAAGTGGTAAATGAGTTGTATGTGGAATACTTTGTAGTTTGTCATGAGCTAGATGTGGATTCTTTGGTAATAGAAACTGGTTTGGATAGGAAAAAATAAAGATGTCTTCCTGAGTTAAATATGAATATTGCCCACACCACAGGGTCATCCAGCCTCTCTGTTCTGGTAGTTGTGCACCACCCCTATTCCTTGCAGTTTTAATTGGCTTTTTTGCAGTGAGGGTTACATGGCTGATGTTGGGCAGAGGTGGAATTCTTAATGCCAGCTTAGGAAGTTGTCACACCTTGGTGTTCAGGTGTTTTATTATTTTTAAAGGACTGCTTTGCTAAAGAAGGCCAACGGGAGCCCAATCATGGGAGCTAGAGGTTTCTGTCAGAGTGACCAGCAAAGCAATAAAAAGCTTGTGGAGAAAAGGAGTGAGGATGTGTTTAAATAAAAAAAAAGTATGAAGGCAGAATTGGGCTGGGACTAAGGAGAAGGTGGTTTAGTGATGATGTGGAGAAAGGAATATATGAAATGGAGAGAGGATAGAGTGGGGAGTTACAGGTGTAGGGCTGTGGGGAACAAAGTGAAATGAGAGCTAGAGAACATAGGGGAAAACAAACTGAGAATTAGGGGAATTCCAAATACTTTGGTTGACAAACTAAACATAACTTGGAAATGATGCCACCAGTACAACTTTTCAGTGCTAAGTATTGGGGGAAAACCTGTTATAGCACTGAGATCTGCATGTTTCTGTGGACAAAGTTAGCCCAGGATGTGTATGAGGGAATGGATTTGACTTTCTGGTTCTGTTTTGGCTTAAAAACCAGAGGAGGATTCCTTGGGGTGAGTTGGTGTTTTATGTAAACACTGGAAACAAACTGTAGAAAACAGTGAGACAACCAAGCACAGTGGAGAAAATGAATGTTTAGGTGGTCAGGGCTACAGCTGTGTCCATGTGTTGGGTAGAAATACCACAATGTGCAGTTGAAATACAGTTGTTTCTTTTACAAGATTAATCTCCCTTTTATTAGCACTCTCCTAGAAATGCAGGTCAAGGCAGAGGTTCAGAAGCTGGAGGAATCATGAAACAAGCCTTTTCTGACTTCTTTAACAAGCAGCTGAACAAAGGGTATACTGACTCTTGATAGAGGAATTGAGAGCTAAAAAAGCTCCTTAAGTCACTGCTTTTTGGCTGGTGTTGAGGGCCATGGAGAAAACATGGAGCCACAGCCATCACTGTAATGGAGTCATCAATCACCACTGACTGCTGGCAGCAGTGAATATCCAGGGTTGTCTCTCACAAGAGCCTCATAACACTGTGGTATTAGAAGCCAAGTGGCATCTGTGCCCTGAACGTCACAAAAGCAAGCTGTACTTCTTTCTGTTGGCCAGTCCTTCAGGATAATCAGTGTGTGGTTACTACTTGCAGGTCTGGAGCTCTGCTGCATCTCAAATGGGGTGTTTAGTGCTGGTGCTGCTGTAATTATGATAAATATTAAAAAATGTGTTCTTCAGGTGGGTGTTTTGGCAAGTAAAACCAGTCAAAGCTGAGCTCTGAGCCCCCAACAAAGACTGAAGGAATGCTGTTGAGGATGACTTTACAAAGCTGTGTAGGTATTGCCAACTGCATCTTAATTTCCTCATACTTTTGTAGGTGTCCAGTAGTTTCCACTGCCTTGAAAATGGATTTTCTGTAGTTGGAGTCATGCAGTCCCCAAGTTCAGCAGTCATTCCACTGCTGCATCTGTTACGATGGGTGCCCAAAAGCTGGGTGTTTCTACTACTGGATTCTTTTGCACATTTGGCCTAAATGACACATCTCCCATGAGGGATTGGTATCAGTGTTGTGGAGCAGAACTCATTTCTTTGGACTAGCAGACATCTGCTCTGGTGATTACACACCATTAGCTGCTCTCATGTTGTTTGGTATAATCACAACCACCAAGGCAGTCATCTTTTAGTCAATATGCAACTGATGTGACTTCTGCTCTTCCAGCAATGTGACATTTGCTCTGAAAAGTGTCAGGATTCTTTGTTTCAAATGTTCTTAGACACACAGAATTTAGAAATGAAGAGTCAAAGACAAGACTTGCCCAGATATTCTTATAACTGATATCCTAAAGGCTCTTTCTGTGAAATGTCTCTTTTCTTAAGGCTGTATGTTCAGTTTTTCACTGTATCAGACATTTTCCTGTAGCATGAAAAGCACATATGAATGTGCTAAAACGTGTGATAGCAACATGGGGGGGAGTAATAGGTCTTCAGAGTCTCCCGTGATTACCTGCAAAGTGGAAGGGAATAAACTGTTCTCCATGTCCACTGGGACGAGGCATAATGAGCTTAAATTGCAGCAGAGATTAGTATAGACATTAGGAGAAACTTTTTAAGTGTAAGGATGGTTAAGTCCAGGAATAAATGGCCTGGGGAAGCTGCAGTGTCTCCATCTGTGGAGTTTCTCAGGCACAGGTTAGACCAGTGGCTGCCAGGAATGGTGGGATTTTAACTGGTTCCATCTTTGGGCAGGGAAGATAAGGCAGTATTGATTGTACTTGTGCTTGTTCTGCTCTCCAGCTTCCCCTGGCACTGGGATCTGATCTTCCAGAGTCGTGGGAGCAGTGCTTGGGAAAAAGCTCTGCAGCCCTTATGGCACCTTCCAGTACCTAAAGGGGGCTGACAGGAGGGATGGAGGGGGACTTTGGACAAGGGCCTGGAGTGATAGGACAAGGGGAATGGCTTTAAACTGACAGAGGGCAGGGTTAGATGGGATTTTGGGAAGGAATTCTTCCCTGTGAGGGTGCTGAGGCCCTTGCACAGGGTGCCCAGAGCAGCTGAGGCTGCCCCCAGATCCCTGGAAGTGTCCAAGGCCAGGTTGGACGGGGCTTGGAGCAGCCTGGGATAGTGGAAGGTGTCCCTGCCCATGGCAGGGGGTGGAACTGGCTGACCTTTAATGTCCCTTCCAATCCAAACCACTCTGTGATTCTCCAATCACACTTCTTAAAATCAGTGTACACATTCATTTTGTAGGCATTTCTCAACTTGGGTTAATTCTGAATTAGGGTTGATTTCTGAATGAGGGTTAATCAAGAGTAGCTGGCTTTTATTTGCTAAAGAAATACTTCATTTACATCAGCCTTACCATAACTTTTAAGCTGGCACCCAGCTTCACCATCAGCAGCACTGAACGACTCAGCAGAGCAGCATAGTTGTGCATTTTAATGTGCTCTGCACTTGCAGAACCCCTCTGAATCCTCTTCTGGGAAAAACAGAGCCAGGTAGCCTCAAGTAGAAACAAAGCAATAATTTGTTCACTTAGGCCCAAGATTTCCTGATAATTAAACTAAGCAAGGGTTGCTTTTCCCTGCTTGTGTTTGCTGCAAGCCACCCCTGCTCTGCAGCCACAACAATGCAACAAAGGCACCGATTGCCTCATTCCCAGCTTGGCACGGGGGCATTGTCAGAGGTGATTCTGGCTGCAGAATTTGTTCCCTAAATAGATAAGGCAGACAAAGGTGGAGAGAGAAGAAATATTCTCATTCTGCAGATGTCAACAAAGGCACAGAATAAGGAAGTGAATTTCCTTGTCACAGAGCAAAGGCAGGACTTGAACAGATGTCTTGATTCCTAGTGCATGTAATTGGTTTAATTTTTTGCCTCTGCTCTAGACTTACTGTGGGGAGTTATTTCAGTTAATCTTTTTTAGTCCTGTGATGTAATTTTTTTGGTCAATTGAACAGCCAGGCCTTCTGTGTAAAGGTAAATGAGATCAAATTGGTAAAAGAGAGTTAAGTCTATCTTTTTAAAATGCAATTTCTTCTTATCCACTGATCCAGTATACAGTGTTGTGTTGATACTTACTAGTGCTACGTGGCAAGGGAGATTCCAGTAGAATGCAAAGATTGCCTTTCCTCTGAGGAAAGATGTGAGGGAGAGATGTGACAGGAAGAAAGTAGAAAGTGCAAGCATTATTAGAGGTTGTGCTTTTAAAAATAATAAAATGTACCATTGTGTTTCTACATAGTATTATCTAGGCGGGAAGAACTTAGAATTTAGGTCCTGCAAATCAAGGACAATCAAGAAGTATTAAGTAGAGAATTTGTAACTTGTTTTGTAAAGCTAAAAAAAAATTGGCACAGCTGTACCCTGTGCAGCAGATGAGAATGGAGACATCAAAAAAAATTTTAAAAAAATGTTATTTACCATGTTGCACACCCTCAGTTGTACACCATCAGTTTCTGATCAGAAATGAATCAGTTTTTTTGTCCCACAGAGATTTCACTTTCTGGGGAGCTGCAGTGCTGCATGTGCACATCTGTGGGTTGCAGGGTGCTCAGACCTTGCTGCGGAGCTGTGGAGAAGCTGCAGGTGTGTTTTTTGTATTTGTGAATGGGAATGGCCTCCCTGTTCCCAGTGCCTGTTTGCTTTAATACATATATAGTCCCTGTTTTTAATTTCTCACTTGCTGGTGATAATCCCTACTGCCCTCTGCATCACTTAAAGATGTCACCTGGTGGCACAGACTGTAATAAAACAGTGTAAGTATCTCCTGAATTTGCAAACTGTTTTGAGAACATGACCTTGGCTATTTCTCTTGCACTTATATTTTTAGTGTTGAGGTTATTTGATTCTTCATGTGAAGGCTTTGTGTGGCCTGCGAACACACAGGCTCTGGAAGGTGGTGCTGCCTGAGCAGGGAGGTAAGTGCCCAGTCTCCATCAGAGAATATTAATTTCTGCTAATGAGATTTTGGAAGGGAACATTTTAACATTTAACATTTGCAAATAAACTTTTCAAAAGAAATGTCTGGATTAGGTGCAAAGCCCTCAGCCTTATACCATAGATTGAGTGGCAGGAATGTATCAGGGCTGACATATTTCTCTGTTCCTCTTTATTTGTTTTTAGGATTATAGCCCTTGGTGTGAAAAAAACAGTGCTTAAATCCTTGATTTTTTCCCTTGGTTGTAACGGAGTCACTGTTCTTTCCTTGTCATCTGCAATGCTCAGATGCTTTTAATCAAATCCTCAGGATCTAAATTATTAACCATCTTTTTGGGATTGCATTTTTTATTCCTAATTATACGCAAAAGATATATATCATGAAATATGCAGCATGTAATTGTGATTAAAGCGTGCAGCCTCCCAAAAGATGGGCCTAACAGTTTGATGTACCCAAAATTTAATTAGGCAGATAATGGGGTTAGAGGGGAGATTTGTAAGGATGGGGTGGGGATGGAAATATTTGGAGTGATACTTTTTTTTTTGATGGTGGTAGAAATCAATATGGAGGCAAATGCAAATAAAGTCATGTTTCTTTCCTGATCTCCACTTGTGTTGTCTTTTTTGTCTTGGTCTTGAGATTGTCCATGAAAAACTGAATTTATCTGCATATGGAACAAGTAATTCAATGAGTTGCAGAATTTTCTACATGGTCTGGCCTTTTGGTTGTTCTTTCTTGAGAAAGCAAGTTTTGTCTTAGACCACAATAACTTTTCCCAGGTAGATTTCCTGGGCACGTTATTAAAGGCTGTCTCCTCTGCTTGGCTGCCTGCTTTCATGAGGGATGCAGGAATTTGATAGCTTTGAGACCTCCTTCCTCTGTCAAGCTGGGTTGTAATTGGTCTCTCAGTTCCCAAGTTATTAGGGGGATGAGAGGAGAAGGGGACGGGCAGACAGACACAGCCAATTTCTTTGCACCAATCTCATTTCCGTGGGGAACTGGAATAAAAAAATCAATTAAGGTTAAAGACCCTCCAGTACCCTCCTTCAATTACCTGGTCAGAACAATCCTTTAGCTGACATATCCATGATACACAATATCCTCCTCAGCCTGTGCAGGATTAAACCTCTTTGGGCCATTGTTTGGAATGCCCAAGTGCAGGATAAACCCCTGGGTTTCCCTTCAACGTTAGCTGAGCTCATGGAGCCTTTGGCAGTGCCAGGATTCCCCTGCTGCAGTTTGCAGGGATGCTGGTTCCTCTTCCAGCATCAGGAGTTTCCCACAAGCTGTGTTACCCCAAAGGCACGTGGTCCCATCCTGCTTTTGTTTCAGCATCAAAAGACCTCAGTGCTGCTTATTAACCAATTTCTCCTCTCCTCTTGTGAGGGGTTGTCTTATTTTTTAACACACTCTGGAAATCTCACTGGTCTCCACATAATTCTGTTTACTCTCCCTCCCCATCTCACTGGTAATTTGAGTTTAAATATTTAATGTTTCATCTTCTACTCCTGCAATCAGAAACAATTCAAATATAACTTCTAAGTGGCACAGGCATGTCAAGAGGTTGAATGGAACCATCACCATTTTACAAGTCATTTTCTGGACTGTCTTCTAAATCACCATCAAAATCCCAAACTAAAACAAAAAATAAAAACCCCAAACAAACAGGTTTTTTTGCAGTTCTTGGTTTTTTGCAAACCAAGCCTGTGTGAACAGTCTGAAATGTTTATGTTCTCAAAAGTAGCAAAAATCATCTTTTGATTACATCTTTTCTGCAATCCTGCTTTACCCAGTGGAGATGTCCAGATTCAACACTTTGGGGCTCTAGTGCCCTTTTCTTCCTCTTATTTCAGTGTTTGTTTTGCTAACAGCTTGCTCTGCTGTGGAACTGGTTGTTGTAAAGAAAAAAAACCCTTGTTTGCCTAGAATCTCTATAGTGAGGGATTTTGTTTGTGTGGAGAGAAGGAAATGAAGGATGGAAATGTTAATAGAGGAAGCACACATGTTTCAGATGATGTATTATATGTATCCCCTTGTTTCTTGTTTTACTTCTCTGCATTTTTCATTTCTCCAAGGATGTTTTACTAAAAAAAAAAAAAAACAAAACAACAAAACAAAGAAAGAGGTGATGCTTTTCCTGTGCATCAACTTGAAGACATTTTGGTGGGACTTCGTTCCAACATCACTTCAGTTATTTAGTTCCTCATGGAGAGGTGTGGAACCAGGATTCCAACCCTGACCAAAACCTTTGCAACTCAAGGGAGTTGAATTTAATTTGAATTTACTGCCTTGCTGTAAGGCTGGGAGACAATTCCTCTGGCTAAACTCAGGAGGAAAACCTTGTTTGTCCTGGCACAGGATCAACCTCTGCATCGAAATGGTGGTAAATAAGGTTTTCTAGATTTTATTTGTAACTGCAGCATCAGAATCACCTTTACAGACAAAGAAATATTTTTTTAAAGATTTTAAACTCCAGGCTGTGGTTTGTGTCATTTGCATGTAATGCATTATCATGGTCGTTATTAATTCCCCCAGTAACTCTTTACTATTAGAAAAAAATGGCATTGCAGGACAGCAAGTATCAACCAGCAGGTATGGCTATTTTTTTTTTTTAGCTTCTAATGCAGCAGCCTTTCATCCCTCTCTATAAGATTTACCTTTAACCTAAAATCTTTCACCCGTTATCTATAATGTATAATTATAAATACATTGTAGTCTAGAGTAAGTACAATTAAAAAGGGTAATTCGTTTCCCTCCCTCTCTCCCATCCTCCCACCCAAGTCCTTAGGTTTAATTTTCGTGATTATGTTAGATTATGAGTCATTTTAAATCATGGTATCCAGTAGAGACTAGTCCTACTCTGCAGCTCTTTTCAACAGTTGTTTATGGTAGTTTCAGCCTCTTTCTGCCTCTCTGAGGCTCTTTATTTTTAAAGCAAGGCAGACAAGGCCTAAAATTATTCCATTAAAGAGGTGCAATTTTTGTAATGGGACTTAGAGTGCTCTGCAGAAGTGCAGGCAAGTTTCTTCAATATCCTGAGCATTATTCGCTCATTTAGTTAAATGATGTTTCTAATTCCCTGGTAATTACATGTAATGAGGCACTCTTTCTCTTCTTGATGAGACTTTAGCTTAATATGAGATGTCGTATTTTTTCTTTTTTTTTTTTTTTTTTTTTAGGGATAATTACCCTTCCCAGGAAAAGCAGGGGGTTTGTTGTGCAGAATATATAGCAAATTATTTTATTTCCTGCCATCTTGACTGCCAGTAAATTATAAAATTAAGTTTCAGTGGAGCATTAGCACCATTTTGGAAAGGCTTGAGATTTTTTTTTTTCCTTATTCATGTATTGATGTCCTTTGGGACTGTTGAGCTATTATTCATAGAATAGATGTTTTTCTGCCAATTCCTAGTATTAGATGGTATTGAAGCAGCAACACAGGTTTAATTTTTTTGCCTGGATAATATCCAATACAGAATGGTCTAGTTAGGTGCTTTTTCTATCAGGTAATTATCTTTATAAAGTTTTAGTAACACTTTACCCCCCTTCCTTGGTGACTAATTAAATTTATTTTTCTGCATGTTGTAATATTAAATGCTGGGGGTCTTTTTGTTTTCAGTTCTAGATGACTGCTCTTTCTTGCACAATATAGAATTTAGGGCATTGGAATGAATGAAAAGCTGTAGGATACATAAAGTTAACAACAATAATGCAGCATTTAACTTCAGTAAAAAATAAATCAATGGTGATTTTAATTACTCTTAGTTTCCTATATTTTGTCAGTGTAATTTCCTTCCTGTTATTCTCATGAGGTGATTCTTGTCTGCTTTTTATTTATTTATTTTTTTATTTTAAATTCAAAATACTGTAAAAAAATATGAATGGAATACCATCTGGGAATCAAATTGTATAAAGGTGATCTCTGCATTAGGAGCTGAATTGGCATTTAAAAAGCCATTTAAATGTCTAATTCTTACGGGAGATCCAGGAATGGACTTATCTCCCCTACCTTCAGCTCTCTAAAATCCAGGTGTTTGGTCTAAACGAAGAAGGCACCAGGCTCCCGTTTCCAGCGTTTGATGCTGTTTCCAGCTGTTTGTGCAAGACACATCTGCTCTGTGCCCTCGCCTTGCAAGAGGAAAGGAACTAAGTCAAACTCCAGTGGTATGGGGGAAAGCATCGTTGTCCAGCAGGGGTGGCTGGAGAGGCAATGAGAGAAAGGAAGGTGATGTTAGCAAAGTCTTGAGTGACTTCATTTCTTCTCTTTGGAGGAGACATTTTTGCAGCCAGCTGGGAAGATTTACCCTGCTCATCTTGGCAGGAAGAGAAGGCCATGGAAGAAGCTTTACAAATATGAAGGTGTATATTCCTATATGTGAATATATTGCATTTACACCCTTTGAAGTTGATCACACTATTTACATGCTTTAAAAAATGTTAATTTAAGGGTTTGGTAGGGTCAGCATCTGGACCTGTAGTGATCAAAGGATTAAGCCTTGGAACCAGTGGGCTCTTTTATCAGCAATGCACTTTTCCTGTCTAAGAAACCACAGTGCTGCAAAGTTCTAAATATAAAGGCACATCTTCATGATAAAACCAAGATTTTGAGAGGCTAAAGTGCAATCAGCAGTAGAAAATAAATGTCATAAATAACTTTTTGATCCCAAATACTGTGACCCCAATTCTATAGAAAGAAGCTGGAAAAATATGACTGCATCTCACTCTTTATTTCATCTTAAGCAATTTGACATCAATCAAATGACTATAGAGGCAAAGGCATGAACGTTTATTTCCCAGCCCACAGGATTGCTGTCAAATTGCAATTTTCAAAATTGAAAGAGTTGTTAAGCTAGATTTTCTCCATTTTCTTCCTAGTTCTTTCCCTCAAACTTTCAGAAATGTGCCTCTCAATTTTGCAGTGTGCTATCTTACAATGTGTGAGGAAATTAAGGAGCTCCTGAAAAAATTCCTTACCATGCAGTGGTAAAGTCTCATTTTCCTGTCTGCAACTCAGTGTATAAATCTAGAGGAAGACTACATCAAAGAACAGGGAATGAATGAAATTTGAGCATTAAGATAATGCCCTAGAGTGAGGTTGGCAGCTAAAAGGAACAAGTTTGGTGCATTGATGTAACATGATTTAAAACTCTCTGGCCAGGACTGGTTGCCTCCAGCCTGCTGCAACTCAAAGTTTATCAAATCCTCAGACCTGCTAAGGAGGGGAACCTGCTGCTTTGTGGGTGTCAGCTTGGGGTAAAATCTTCTCCTCAATATTAGAGGGAGGCAGGACATTAAAAGCTTTTGAAACAACAAAAGTTGGAAGTTGGTTGAGATCTGTGGTCCCATTATCAAGAAAGCTACAGAAACCCACTCTCATTAAGTTTCCCTAAATTTCTGAAAGCCAAAGCTGCTGGATAGCCTTGAGCAGGTCAACATGTCCCTCATCTTTAAAATCAACAATAATGTTCTACTCACGTCTTCCAGCTGCTGCAGTCTGGTGGGAACTTCAAAGCTTGCCTAATATATGCAATTTTCTCTTAAGAACAACAAAAAGCTTCTAGTGGAGAGAGTGCCTGTCTCAGCTGTGCTGACCCACATTCAGCTCTGAACTCTGCTAAAGGGATTCCAGCTTCTTTCTAAGATGCTGCCACAACTGTTGGGGTGTGGGGCTGTTCTGAGGTATCAAGTGTGTTGCAGGAGATAATGATCAGCTCCCCAATGGGTTCACTCCCATACTCAAATAAGAAAAAATTATTAGGCTTGTATAATTAGGCCTTGAATGCACCTGGTGAGCAGGAGAGGCATGAAGGTAAGTGAGACTGATACAGGAGTCTGATCTTATCAGCACCTGATTTGCTATTTTTCTAATACTGTTCTTCCCCAGTGTTTGGATTTTCCATTTTCATCTCTTAGTCTTCCTATTTGTTTAGCTCTAGGAATTTAACTGATGAAGGAAAAAAGTGAAAGTGAGTGGGAGTGGAGAATAGGAAACCCAGTCTATTCCAGTTGCTCAGATTGTACATTTTATACCATAATGAGATAATGTCATGTTGTGAAGCTTTGGTATAAAACCCTGCGAAATCACGTCAGTTTGAGTTTATTCCAGGGCTTAAAGCTTGGCAGGTGTCACCACGTTAAACTGGTCTAGCTTGCCAATACACAGGCATTCAGATATGTACACCAAACAGTTTTGGACAGATAGTGCTGGAGAATTATTCCCTGTTCTTGCGTGGAAATGGTGATAAGGAGGCTCAAACTCCCAGCTCGTGCTGTGTGGCTCAGGGTGGAGCTGAGCAGACTGCCAGGGTGGCTGCTCTTTGTGCCTGCCAGATGTGGGACCGGGAGCAGCTGTTTGGAGAAGGGTCCATCCCCCAGGAGAAGTGTCCATTCCCCAGGAGAAGGGTCCACTCTCCAGGACAGGGAGGGGAAGCCCAGCCCTGACCCAGGTGAGCCTTTCAGCCTGGGCTGGGCTGCCTGTGAGGAGGAGGGAGGTGCAGCTGGCTGGATTTTGCTCTGCTGCAGGACGTGTCCAGCAGCCTCGGACGCTGCCGGTCATGGGAGCATCGGTCAGTGCGTGGAAACCTGTCTGCCAGGACTGGCCCAACTCCAACACTGCTTTCACAGGGGCTAATTAGGAGCCACCAGATTAAATTCCCTGTGACTTTATTAGTATCTCTAAGCCAATGGCCTGCAGGCAAACCCCCTGTGAGTAAATCAGAGAAGTAACCATTTGTTGATGTTTCTGTCTGTCAGCCCCAGACATGGGCCCGTGTCCTGCTGGTTATGTGGCTCTGTCACATGCACTTACACCACTGCACATAGTTCAGATTGTTACAAATGCCTTTATCCATTCCCATTGACATTTTAAACAAACGGTGATATATTTAGTACAATAATTACAGTTATTTGATTACCTTTCTTTTAGCCTGAAGTAGAAGGCAACTGACAGATGTGAATACCTCCGAGACCAATACTCTGTAATAAACTAACATTATTTATTACAAGATGCATTTTATTAATAGGAATTGGCAGTAATTAATTCAGTAAAGTTGATGTTACTAATAATTACATGTAATTCATGAAATATTTATGAAAGAAAAGTGTGTATAAAAATGACGCAGAGGTCATTTAGCTAATTAGTTAATAAATGTCACCAACATTTCTAGGGAGTCTCTCTAATTCTGAACAGTTTCAGCTTTTTCATAGGGAAATACTTTTTGAAACACTTTGTTTTTGTGCATGACATCCTGAGATGGAAGTCAACATTTCTGGTTATTGTTTTGAGCCAATGTATGTGCTGTTTCCTTTGCTAATCCACTTTGTCCTCTTTCCTTGTTCATAGTGAAAGATCCTAATTAGAGATAGCACGAGCTCAATCTAATTTAGGTTATCAGTGAGTTGCGGTGTCTCCCAGTTTAAGGATATATGAATATATCTCTGTCTTTTTAACTTGATTCCACTGACTTTCCATGGAATCAAATAACCATCATCCAAATTAATAGCTGACATCTGAACTGGAAAAATCTTAATGTCATTTCTGCCCGGATTGAATCCAATGGCAGAAGAGCCCATTGGCCTTCTGAGCTGCAGGATAAGACCCTGGGCTGCTCCATGGTCATGGCTGGAACAGTGATACTGCACTGGTTTTTGGGAGACTTTGCCATGGGATGTGCTGGTGATATTTGTAGAGGAAGGTGCAGAAAGAGGTTCTCTTGTCAAACAGGGTGTCCTGACTAAGACAGGCTGTGGAGAGCCTCACCTGTTTCAGACTGTGTTTGGTTAGTGCTGGTTTTTCAGGGATGTTCAGACAGCATTTGAAGCACTATGAGTCAGAGAATCCACATCTTCTTGTCATCTTCAAACCTGGGTGGATCTGGCTTCAGTTTCTTGCTGCAAGTCTTTATCACACAAATTACTGGGCTCAAGGAAGAGTTTTGCTGTATGAAATTCCATGTTGCCTTCTGAAGAAAGGCAGATTGGTGATCTAATCATGTTCTTGTCCGTGAGTCTGTGAGAGCCACCTTTGCACTTCCCTCATTCTGGCATTGCTCTCTGTTCAGTCATAGAACAACCTCCAGCACTCTGCCTTTTGGCAGAGGAGGGAATTGCTCAAGGCTTCAGGGATGAGGAGGTGAAGAGAGTGTTGTGCTCACTGCCCTAAATCCAGGAGTGAGGAGTGGTGACCAAGGGCTGATGTCACTTCTACACACTGCTCTGTGGGTGGGTTAAATGGCTCTGGAGCAACTCTGAGCAGGGAGATGGACACACGGCTTCCCTAAATCAGGGAGGGGATGTCTTGTCGTTGAGTCTTCCCTGAATATCTGTTCTCTGTCTTGGTGTTGCTGCACTGACGAGGAGCTCAGCCAACCATTGCCACGAGGTCCTTAAAAGCAAACTTGTGTGTGGAGCCACAGTTCCTCTTGTCTTGTGAGTGGGAAACTGCTGAGCACTGAGGAGACTTTGGTTCTGGGAGCTCATTCCTCAAGTTTGCCATTCACAACAACAAAATATGCCTTGGACCACCTGTCTATTAAGTGCCAGGCTCAGGCACTACCAAATGCCATCATTTTGTACACTAATAAACTGCTATATACAGAATTACACACTGGTTATCTCGGGTCCACTTTCTTTACCATGAACAAGCATGAATGTATAAACAATATAAAAAATAAATGTATAAATAACATCAAAACAATAACATGGCCCCAATGAGTTATGCATTGGAGCAGAATGATTGTATTTAGCAATGAGAGAGGTGTTCTTAACCTCGTGGTCCCTACTGAGGTGCCCCTGTCCCTGGCTGATGGCATTCCCTATGGAAAACACATGCCTATGTGGTGTTGAAGAGGATGAGCCAGAGCCATATCAATCTCTGGGTCTTCCCCTACTAAATCCATCTCAGCTCATTAGTAAATGACCAGGTTTGGCCTTGCGTTACTATAAAGCCTAAGTGAATAGGGAAACAATTTTCTGAGATTATTTGAATTGCCTGCCTTGGAAAATAAAAATGAAAGAGCTCTTGTTATTTTCAATTAATAAACAGACTCTCAGGAAGAAATGAGCTTCAGCAGCAAGCAGAAGGAATGGCAAAACAAGGGAAGGGAAATATGCACAGGAGGGGTTGTTGTACAGGATATGTAGAAACCCACAGCCCCTCTCCCTGCTCTGTGAACCCTCTGAGCCTTTACTCAGCTCAAACTGTCCTCCTGATGGGCAATTGCCCTGGGAAAAAAACAGAGAAATCTTGAATTGCCTTGAATACGCTTCCTAACAGGCAACTGGTCCTGATAGAACAATTTGAAACTCTCTGTCTCCTTATCTTCTGTCGACATCATTTTTCAGAAGGGGCAACAGGACCAAATTAAATCGTTGTGCTGCAGACAGTCTGTCTGATTGCCTTGTGGCTGTTGCCCATTTTGAAGATTTCCTTGAGCAGTTTAAAACTAAGACAAGAGGAAAGTTCATGTATGCTTGTGCACACATATGCACACAACCCCACTTACTCAATTATGAGGTGCATTTACAGCCTAAGAAATTCAGACTCCCGTTGTTCTATGCCATGGCCAGTTCTTGATGGTTGAAAATGTCAGGAAGCCCCCTCTTCCTCACATTTTTTTCCCCCCAAATCCAGACTACGAACTTGAAAGAAAGAAAAGAATAAGATGTATATAAATTAGTTTAATCCAAATATTATTTGTGGAAATGAGCACAGGGAAGTGTGAGTGGCTGTGCTTGTATACGATTTGTTGTGTTCACTTAAGGCAGGAGCAAAAGGCTTGGTTGTCTTTTGTCTCTGGTTTTGTCTCTCTTTTTGAGTCTTCTTCTCATGTCTGAAGCCCAGCTTGTCTGCAGAAGGTTTGATTTTTGACTGAGATGCAGCTGCTAGGGCTGAACAGACATGGTGAGCACGGTGGAAAGGGAAGAGGCTGGGAAATGAGATGTGCTGCAAGCAGCAAATGGATTTGGAGAACCTGATTGCTGTATAACAAAAGAAGCCTCTGGGATATATTTCGCTTACTGGTGGGCAGGAGAGAGCTGTGTTCTTGGGACATCTTTCTAAGGGCTGCAATGCACAGTCATCGCCTTTGGAATGTGTCCAAGTGCCGCTCAGAATCCCGATGGCTCTGGGCGGCATTAAATCAAGGAGGGTGTCACTTTACATCTCATTGCGAATGCTCCTCCTGCAGCACGGGGCTGCGCGGAGCATTCCTGGTCAAGCAGAGACTTCTGCCTCAGGGAGAGGTTTCATCCTTAGGAAGAAAGGAGGAAAACCTTCTCTCCTCCCCTACTCTGTGGGTTATTGGGTGTATCACCAACTAATGCCCCAAAATCTCTTCCTCGAGAACTCCGTGTTGTGCTCAAGGGATCCAAGTCACATCCCCTTGTGTGTCTCTGTACCGAGGACATGAACATGGAAAGGGATGAGCTGTGTCTTCAGGATGGAGCAATTCCCCATGGATAGAGCAGTTTCAGTCAGCAATTAATGCTGCTGGCTCCTACTTCAGATCCTGAGCTTCTGTAATTGCCCCATCTCCACGGACTCCAGGACAATGCTCTCTCTGCATTCCTGCTCAAGTCTTGCTTCTCTGCTTCTTTTGTCTCAGAAAGTCACAAACCAGCAGGTGAAATCCTCCCAGCTAACTCTATAGAGACAGTATAAATACCTGGGGAAGGAATATTTCATAATTTCTATATTGGGAGCTAACTTGACCTAGTATTTATTCTTGAATTAATATAACCCACAGGTGTTATCAGTAAAAAAGCAAACGTGAAAGACTGGTAATTCTTTTTTCAACAGCAAATTAATATCTGACAAATGTATTATTTGCGTGTTATGAAATGTGCAGATAATCTATATATATTAAAAAAAAGAGAAAAAATAATGGTTTCTAAAAGGAAAGACAGCACAGACAGGGCTCTTCACCATCCCAGACACAATTTTGCTCTTCCTGAGGATCCAGCCCCTGTTTTTGTGTTGCTGTCTCATGCCTGCCCAGCCAAGGTCCCAACACTGAGTATTCACAGGCAAAGAAGGCATGGTGAAATTTAAAAAAGACTGAGGGAAGTCAGGACAACAAAACCATGCTCTTCTCTAGGAAAACTTGGTGGAAACCCTAGAAGGTGTTAAATTGATTGAATCCTTGCCATGTTTTATTTGGCTGCTGTTGGTTTTGGCATAAGAAATGAGTTCTGCTATTTTAGCCAGCATTTCTGAACATAGTCTTGAACAGAGGTGTTTTTAGAGATGATTTTAGAAAAAGCTGCTTTAAAAAGACAAAAGCTCTCCTGTACAGTAGAATAGAAGCTTTTCTAAAGCCCTTTCCCCCTCTCCTTCTTCTTGAAAACACATTTGTAACCATTAGTTGGGTGTCACGTTTCCTGATGGGGGTATTTTCTCCCTTTGCATCCCCTCCTAGGGGGCTGAGGGCTGCTGCCTCTCCAGCCCTGCTGCTCATGAATCATGTCAGTCCAGAGGGCTCCAGGATTTGCAACTCCCTCCCTGCTGCAAATTTTTGGAGAGGTTTCCAGTCTAGGGAAGGATCCATTCATTGATGGCACCATTAGATTAGGAACGAATTAGAAGTACTTAGAACCAGAGGTCCTGTGTTGTGTTTTACTCAGAAAGCAATTTATCTTTTCACTGTTCTAATGCCATAATGTAATAAGGAATAGTCCAAAACTTGCAGAAATAGCAGAAGCCCAGATAAGCCAAGCAGCTATAGCAGAAGAGATACTTTCTTGTAATATCCCCTGCTAATACGAGTTCAATAAAAGTTATGACACTGGAAACTTCATTCATTCCCTTTTAAATATGTGAATTCTGTGTGTACTAAGCTTGCTGCTTAAGGATGCTTAACGAAAACTGATTAAAATTTGAAACATGCAAAAATATTTTCCCCAGAGACCAATTTCCTGTTGGAATCATTAACTTTGATAGTGAAGCATTCAGTCTCATAGAACCCTATAAACAAAAGATGAAAAATATTTAGTAAGATACTAGAAGAAAGAACAAGATCAGGAAGGTGGCGAGTTGTGGATTTGGGTTTTCTGTCATTGAAGCCCAATAATTTATGGAGATTTTCCTTTTTTAACTCCCATTTCTTTTCTACAAGCCCAGTTCTGTGAATGTGTGTGCTCAGAGCAATGCCCTGTGTCTCAAGCTGTTTGTGTTGATGACAGTGACATCTGCATTTGTAGATGACCTTTCATTTGCTGCCATTTTCATTCCAGAATGTGTAAGTAAAAATCAGATTTCCTATGAAATATGTGGTGTACAGAGATGTTCTTTGGTACATTTCCAGAGCACTGGGTTCCTACCTGTTTCTAACCAGAAAGGTAAATGTTTATATTTCCCTTCCTGCTTGTTTAAATATTTAATTACCATGATTGTGTAGCCTAACTGAATAGAGAACAATTTTCTGTGATTATTTGAACTGCCTGCTTTGTCATCTCCACCTTTAAAACTACAAAATGCTAAACCCAAGTTTGGGTTAATGAAAGCTCTCTTGTAGTTGTTAAACATTTTGCTGCTGAACTATTTGGTGATAGTTTTTCTTGGGGAAAAGCACCCTTCCTTTTGAGCAGTCAGATGGGCATTCATTGTGCTCTATGTGGACTTTTAATGGCTCTTCCCATGCCTTGGATTTGTCAATATTGGCTGTCACTGCTGCTGTGTAGTCAGTTTATCTCCTTAGTAGACTTCTTTGAGATTTCTCTGAACTTCATCAGTGCAAATCACTTTCTAAGCCATGACAATATTTTGCTCCTCGCCTCCCATAGCGTTTTACAACAACCTCTTAGTGCATTGGAGACAAGTTTGTTGTCAAAAGCCATGAGCTGAGTTTTTGTCTTGCTTCCTTCAAGCTCTTAATATTTTGTAGAAACAGCAGGCTCTCTAAAGGAAAGTTTTGTGATTTTTTTATAATTCCTTTTGGATGTGAGAAGGTCTTACACTGATGGTTTAGCACTACTGGACAACTACACAATGCATGTTTGGGTGTTCAAAAATCATGGAATTGTTTAGATTGAAAGACCTCTGAGACCACTGAGTCCAACCATTAACCCAGCACTGCCAAGGCCACCACTAACCCATGTCCCCAAGTGCCACATCCACATGTTTATTCAACTCTTCCATGGTTGGTGACCCCACCACTGCTCTGGGCAGGCTTTTGCAGTGCTTGACAACAGTTTCTGTGAAGAAATTTTCCTAATATCCAACCTGAAACTCCCTTGTGCAACCATTTCCTCTCCTCCTGTCCCTGTTCCCTGGCAGCAGAGCCCGACCCTCCCCGGCTGCCCCCTCCTGTCAGGGACTTGTGCAGAGCCACAAGGTCCCCCCTGAGCCTCCTTTGCTCCAGGCTGAGCCCCTTCCCAGCTCCCTCAGCCGCTCCTGGGGCTCCAGACCCTTCACCAGCTCTGCTGCCCTTTGCCTTTTTCTGTCTGTGTGTCCCCAAAAAGAAGCATCTTACCCATTGTTATGAAGTCAGATTACACTTGGCAGGGAGTCAGATTACAGCTGGGGGAGAGGTGGATATTTGAAGTAGTTTTCTGAGCAATGCTACAAATCACCCCTCAGAACGGCACACTTCTCTCTGAGATGTTTTTGGTAGGTTACCAAATGAAGCCAATTTCCTTTCAGATGCAAATCTGCTTGCTCGTCTAAAACTGCATGGATTTGCAAAGTTATGTTTATAAAGCAAAGAAAATTTCAGCAAACTCCCAAATGAAAAAAACCTTCTCCAGATTAATCTGTATTAATTACTTGTATGAGGAGAGACTCAATAGGGCTTGTAATGAAACCAAACTTCAGAATTCCTCATGGCACCCCCAAGCTAAAGATTTTTAGGTGAATTGCTGTGGCTTTCTGTTCAGTATATGATTTCCATATTGTTTGACATGTTTTCACTTGACATCAGATTAGCCAACAGGTTAAATATTGTGGTTTCAAAGTGTTAATTTAGCATGCTTGCAAATTAGAATTTTAACATATTTGGAATTTTGATGAGACTAAAAGGCAAATTGTAATGTTTAAAGCAGCTGATTTTAGGTGCAGTTCAGCAATTAAGTTAATTTCGAGCTTTCTGATGCTGAGAAGGCCACTCAGGGCTGATAATAGCTTATTTTCTCAGATGGAGATTGAGGAGCTGACTACAAACTTTCAAACGAACACATGTGCTTGATTTGTCTATTTGTATTCAAGTTTACCTTTTCTGGTTGTCAGTAACACTACCCCACCTGCCCTATACAGCCTGTAGTGCTCAAACCTATTTGGAAAATCATGTGAATAGGGATTTGCATCATTACAATTTCCTTTCCATTTAGGAAGCATCTGCTATATCTTTAAAAGTAACAGGTTTGAAGAGGCCACAGGCTGTGAAACAGACTAAACCATTATTAAAATGAAACAAAAACTTTTAAAAAAATAGCTAGCTGGACCTAATTCAACAGCAGTTTTAACATTTTTTTTTTTTTTTACTCTCTTTACCTTGAAAAGGTTAAAAGCATTTGGGTCCTTGTGGAAAATGTAATTGCATTTCAGCCTTGTTTATGTGTGAATCTAAAGAATACTGATAATCTGCCACGTGAAAAAAGTTCTGTTCTTCTGCTAGCAGGCAATCCTTCTTGTTCCTAACAGGTCTTTCTATTAAGTAAACAGTTAAGGCCTAATTGGAGCTTTTATCTGTACCATGTCACACTAACTGATCAATCACTGCTAGCAGTCATATAAATGTTATTTTAAGTACCTCAGCTGTACAGATCCAAGTACTGCCAGGAATGAAGGAAAACCTCAGCTGCAATTTTTCTTCATAACAAATAAAAAGCAAAGTTCTGTGAAGATGTGCTCGAGCAGGTTAAGTTAACAATATTATCTTGCTAACCTTCGTGCATATAATTTCCATGGGCAGCTGGAGGTTTTGTCAGGGGAATAGACTTATCCCAGGACATTTCTGTCTCTAATTAGGTTTTCTGTTCTTTTGAAGGTGGGCAGCGCCATCGTGATGCTGCTTCTTTGCCGTTTAGCTCAAAGGAAAGCTCTGAAACAAAATGCTTCAGCCAGACTTGGTCCTTTAATCTGCCTACGTGATCACCAGGAGCCCTACATGACAAAAACATCCAGCTTCCATGATTTTCCTGAAGTGGGACACAGTCTCCTCCCCAGGTTCTCTCTGTTTCTCTGTCCAAGCCCAGCTTTGCAGGAAAAGAAAACAAACCCTGTTTTAAGAATTGTTTTAGACAAGCAGGATATTTTGTTTATGTGTTTGTTTGCTCCACTTCCTAGTCAGTGCCTGGAAGTTTGGCTTTGGCTTCTCCTGAGTCCCATTGCACACATCCCAAATGGAAAGAAAAAATATAACTGCTTTCCAAAAACACTCAGCACTGGGTTGTTCTTGCTTTCAGTGGGAGCAGGTTTTAGCCAGGGCAAAGGGAATCCCATCCCAATCTGTATTAGGAAACAGGGTCCAGAGAACACTTGAGTTGCTTTTGAAAAGTTACAGCCTGGATTTTCAGGCGCAGTTCCTTTTATTGTTTTTGCTTCTCTCTACACATCCCCTTATCCAGAAATAGAAACTTTATTTTTTCCTGGTAGTATTGCTGGTCTGTACTGGCTGGCAGGCACCACAGAGCTGCTGTAAGTAGGGCTGTTGCTATGCTCATTAGAAAATTGTGTTTCAGGTGTTTCAAATGGGATTTTGGATCCTGCAATCTTGAACACTGGTCTTGGGAGAAGAACCTGACTTTGAAACAGTGATAGCAACTCCCTCCTTGAACATCGGGCCTTTTAAAATTCTCTTCCATCTGGCACTGTCAAATTAATGGGCCTCTAGAAAATAGGTCATTGAGCTCCTTCCTTGTCTCAAGCAGAATTGAATATAACCCAGTCATTTGGAAGAAGGAAAGATGAATGCTGTGTTCCTCCCTAGAGCTGAGTATCCCGATCGTCAGCTCACAGAGCGCAGCGTGCGCTGAGAGCAAGGACACGGCCCGCTGTGGGGTGATGGACCATGGCAGTGGTGGGGTTGTAGCTTCAGTGGGGTTTTTTTGCCTGGTGATGGTACTTCAGTCATGTTTTGTTGGCAGCAATGCTGGCCTGTGACTCAGATTCCTTCAGGAACACTTAGAGGTTTGGACTCTGCTGCTGTAGCCAAAGCTCCAATCCCTGTGGTGGAGATTTGACCTTCCCCAAAACGGAGGAATCACTGAGATGTGACAGAGGGACTGCTGAGCTCCTGCTGGACCGAGAGGAATGGCTGGAGTGGTTCATCCTTCACATCAGCAAAGGAACCAGGATCTTGGCTGGGCTGGGGCTAACTGTGGTCATGCAGCCACACTGAACGTGCTGTCTGCAACACGGGGATGCGGAGCTGCACGGGAGGGTTCGTACCCACACACATTAAATTCCTCTTTACTCATCCTTCCCTTTCCAAGACTACTTTGATAAGGGGATTCCTTTTTCTCCTCTAGACTTTTGCTGAGGCTGGGGAGGTATCCCCTTTCAGGAGGCTGTCTGACACTCAGAGCATCACCCTGCTTCATTGTTTGCAGGAGCACGATGAAACTTTTGTGCCCTTGGTTGAGCTCATGCCCTGCGGCCCTGCGCGGATCATTCTCCCTGCAATTAGTATTCATGGTTAGCTAAGCAGAACTTCTACAACACATCTGCCCTGCTTTGAAGGTTAAGTTACATGGTTTCAAAGTGGCCAGAGGAAAGGTTCCTATATGAAGAAGATATCTGGGAATATCCATTGTCTTTTTGTGTGTTTAATGCTTGCATTTCAGGTAGGATTTCCTTGCTATTTATTCAGTGCTTTCTAATTTAGCTCACGATAAGGCAGGACAGAGGGTAAGAACACAGTGATTTTAAAATTTTCCATTGAATTTTGTTCTAGGTTTCCAGTTGCTTTCTTGGATTTGGGAGAGGAGGTGGTACTTTTACTTCTTCAGAAAATTTGCACGTGTCATTTTTAAAGTTTTTGCATTTTTGCAAATGTAGCAAACATTATTCTTTTTTCCAATACTCTGTGTACAGAGACCTCCATATATTTGACCTTCAGAGAAGCATCATAGAATCACAGAATGACTTGGGTTGGAAGAGACCTTAAAAAAATATTCTGAATGATGATATGGCCAACATGTTGCATAAATGCCTCCTGTGCTAAAAATATCTCCAGGTCCAAAATTCTCCTTGTGTTTCCTGTGAAGACAACCTGAGAGAAAGCAAGGCCAGGGAGACCTTAGAGCCCCTTCCAGTACCTAAAAAGACTCCAAAAGAGCTGGAAAGAGACTGTGGACAAGGGCCTGGAATGGCAGGGCAAGGGGGAATGAGTTTAAGCTGAAAGTGGGTAAATTTAGATGGACTGAAAAGAGCAACAACCTTTGCTGGCAACACAGTCTCTTTATTGCAGTCACTGGGTTTGGGAAAAGATCTCAAAGTGTAAAAGAATTTTTTGTTGCCATGCTTGAATTCATCTCTGAAATAAATTGTTTTAAGGGATCAAATTATTGGGATATTTAATTTTGGCTGGGGCCTGTCAGTGTGTACATGGCGCTCAAAAGAAATTTGTTCCCTTAAGAGATAAACCTTTAAAAAAAGATTATTCTATTGGCCTGTGTGGTAAAAGGATAGTTTACCTGGGTTTTGAATGGAGAGTTGAGTCCACTGTGACCAAAATATCAGTGAAAGTGTATCACAGGTGATCACTTTTTCTAATGTAAATCATTTAACATCAGTCATTTTCCTCTGTTGCTAATTCCATTAGTTATTTTAGAGGTAAAAAATAAAAGGATGTTTTACCTACCTTTTTTTCTAAATTTTGCTAGCTACCCATAGCTTAACTTAATGATTTGTATAAGTGATAGTAATTGCTGAAACTACAGTTGAGTATTATTAGCTATAAAATGAACATGGTTATATGTCCAACACAACTAGCAAGGAACAGAAATGCAGTTGTATCCAAGAGAAAATAATTACAGCAATAATCAGTGTAATTCATGATAATGGCTGAATTGAATTTCACACCATAGCTCCAAGCACTTACATTTAATGAATGTAGTTTGTGCTTGTTTACTAAAAAGGTTTTTAGCAGAAAATCGATAATGTAACTTCAGTGTTTCTAATTGCAAATGCAATTTTTTTTAAAAAGTAGTGGTTCAATAAGGATTTTGTAGGGAAAATTAAGGTATGTGAGTGCAGCAAATGCTGTTACTTTAATTAGGCTACCTGTACATTAGTGCTATAGTTCCTTAATATTTATTTATTACTCCATATTGATTAAAATTGGTTTGCATTCCATTTTTAAGACTAGTTAATGTAATGAACATTGAAACTTTGCAGCAGGCGCTGGCTGTGACTAAGCAGATCATTTCTAATGGGACTGTCCTCACAAAAGGGTGTTTTTACCTTGAAAACATTATCATACCAGCAAGGTGATACAGGTCTGTCTACAAAGGTGTGCTTTCTACGGGTTGAATACAAAAGAGTTGCTCGTCCTTCACGTGGAATGGCAGGATGAATAAAGTGGTTGGAGACTGGTGGTATAATTATAACTGCTTAATTGGTCCAAGTGTATTCTTGGCCTCATTTGTGGTGAGGAAAAACTGCTGGGTTTTAAAACGGAAAGGAAGCTGAGGAATGCAATGCCAGGTGAAATTTCAGTTCCCTGGCCCCGTGATCTGTGCTGTGGTCTCCTAGAGCAGGTTGCAAGAGGTACATAGAGGTTATTGAGATGTGCAACTCCAACAAGGATAACCATAAATAATCCCAGAGACAGATTTATGGGATTAAACCCCACAGTGCTACTTTTACTGAAGCCAACAGCAAATCTCCCACTCTGTTGACTGGTGGATCACGATGGCTGGTGCACATCTGAGGCTGGGCAGTACAAAGGAGGTGGGAGTGAAGGCAGAGCATTCAGAAAACAGAAGAGAGAAGGAGCAATCAGAGGTGGGGTTTCTGGAGCTCAGCTACCTGCAAACACAAGTTGCTTTTACCTCTAGGCTCTTGGAGACAAAGTCCTACATTGATGAGGAAAAGGGGAAGAACTGTGAATCCCTCCCGAATTTTCTCATACAAGTAATTGAACCACCTTTTTAGTCTGCAGGGAGGGTCAAAAATCATGGTTAGTGGAGATGTTTTATCTTAAAATCATAGAACCACAGAATGGTTTGGGTTGGAAGGGACCTCTAAAGGTCATCTGGTCCAACCTCCCTGCCATAAGAAGGGACATCTTCACGTTGATGAGAAGAAAGTCATTAAGTCATGGATCTTCCAAATCCAAGGTGGCCTTCCAGCTGGAGGGATATCACTGCCCCACCAGCAGCAATAATATTGTAACTGGACTTAAACTGTGGCAGCGAATGAGTTGCAATTCACCAGGAAAATATTAAGTGGTACGGAAGGGTTTAAAAAAATAAACCCTGATCACTCAAGATTTGTGCTCTGATTATTTTCTGCGGCTGCCTGCCCTCAGTGCTAGAACCAGCACTGCATTTTCTGCTGGGTTCAGTCAGGCATTTTACTCTACAAAAACAACTAGCTCCTTTCCAACCAATGATTACTCGTAATTATGCTTTCCCCTGCCATTATTCTAATAGACTGTCATGCTGCACAGAGGAGGCGTTTGGAGGCTGCTTTTATGGATGGACTGTTGGAACACTTAATATAGCTCTATTTTTGAATTATCAGGTTCTATCCTTTTGAAGTCTGTGTTAGTGGAACTCCTATTTATGAAATGTGCTGTGCTTAAAGGTTTGCTATTGATGAAGAGGTCCAACAGAGGCCTTTATCGTAAGTACTGTAGCATTCTCCCCGAGAAATAAATAGCCTTGCTAAAAGGTATGTTGTGTACCAAGGTTGCAAATTATCCGCCAAGCACCTTATAACTGTATACTTCAAAAATACCTTTCTGCTTTCTGTTTGTTCTCCTTTTTCTACAACATGACCAGTGATTTTAAAAACCACAGAAGCAAAAAAACCCCAGAAACCAAATCTGTTGGCTCTTTAATTGGACAGCATGTGCTCTGTGTAACTCTTTAATATACATATATGCCTTGGCAGAAGGTTCTGTTTGCAGGTGTGTCATTCTCTGATTTTGGGGGAGTTTTCAGCTCCCACTCAGAGTGTGATTCCAACCACTGATTTATTGCAGAATTTCATCACTGTGGCAGCCCCACCAAAGATGTGAGCTGAGCATTACTGCCCAGTTATCTAGGACAGGGTAATGAGAACCCTGTCATATGTACAGAAAAGATGAAACAAGGGAATCAGGTATTTTTAGTCCCTAAGTGTTTACAGTCAAAGTCCAGGTGGGAGGGATCTTTGCACCTTCATTCTTGATTTGAAGTTACTGGGAACTCAGTGGTGCAAGGTGCTGCCTGTTCTTCCTCCCTTTTGAAATCAGCTCCTGAACCCTCTCTTTAATTCTGCGACTGCTCTATATCTTCAGATCTTTGGACCTAAAGACAAAGTGTGCTGATGATATGATATACATTGATTTCTCTATCTGCTGCTGAGTTGTATCCTGTTTAAGACAAGAATGAACTTGATGTCAATAGAATTTATTTCAAAAATTGAAAGGAAATCATAATTTTTTTTGTTACTCACTTTTCTATCATCACAACATGGTAATTTCTGTGGGAGCTACTACATCCAAACATACCTTTCCTCTCCTTGGGAGCCTATTCTTAGGCTGTGTTTGCAGACCTGGAGTGTGTGCCAGGACTGGGGACCACAGTTCCTGGTGTGCTCCTGGATCTGGAGCTGGCAGGACACCCAGCACGCTGGGATGTGTCCCACAGAGTGGGGTAATCCTCAGAGGGGATGGTGTGGGGACAAGGCAAGAAGGTGGTGAAGGATCTGGAGCACCATGAGCAGGTGAGGGAGCTGGGAAAGGGGCTGAGCCTGGAGCAAAGGAGGCTCAGGGGGGACCTTGTGGCTCTGCACAAGTCCCTGACAGGAGGGGGCAGCCGGGGGGGTCGGGCTCTGCTCCCAGGGAACAGGGACAGGAGGAGAGGAAACAGCCTCAAGATGAGCCAGAAGAGGTTTAGATTGGATTTAGGAAAATTTTCTTTGCCACAAGGACGGTGAAGCCTCAGAAGAGCCTGCCCAGAGCAGTGGTGGAGTCCCCATCCCTGGAGGGATTTAAAAGCCCTGTGGATGTGGCCCTTGGGGACATGGGTTAGTGGTGGCCTTGGCAGTGCTGGAGGAATGGTTGGACTCAATGATTCTGGGGGGCTTTTCCAACCCAAAGGATTCTGTAATCCTCTGATTTTACAACAAGAGCAACACTGAAGGAAGCAGTGGATGCATGAAACGAGGAGGGCGCCGTGTGGAGGGGGTTTCCATTTAACACAACAAATAAGGCAAGTCTTGCTCTAAAGTGTTGATCTGGAGTTTTTCCTTTGGAGCCATAATGTATCAGAACCCTGACTTTGCACTCCCACATTCATCTTTGCTTATGTATTTTACCCTTACCGACGGCTTTCCCCTTAAGCCTGTCTATTTGCCTGTGGATTTGACAGATGACAGCTACTCTTTGGGATGTTGGATGGCGTTTGTATGGCTATGATGCCAGGAGCATTCTGAGCGCTGGTGTTGCATATTTATTGATCTCCATATTCCCAATAATCTGATGCACGTCACATTTGACAACATTATGTGGCGAGGTCAGCTGTATGGGGCTAATGAAACTGTTTCAAAGATGGATGTTGTTTTCCACAACATTAACCTTGCAAATAGCTGTCACTAGTGCATTTCACTATGGGGCTTGGCGTTTGAGAACCTCCCTTTTTTTATTGTTGATGTTAACATTAAACAAAACCTGGAGCCATTAAATCTCAGTATTTATATACAATAGGAAACATGGATGACATGGCATCACTCCAAATGAAAATCTTATTAACAGCACACGGTGCTTGTGGCAAAGTCCTGAACAATCTGAAAATTGGTTTGGCTGTCTGAAATGTTTGACAGATTGGCTAAGGATGATGTAAAAGGACTGAACAGGGAACAGCTGAATTCTAAGGATTAAAGTGGCAAATAGAAAGCCCTGATGTAATCAAAAAGCACATTGCACTTTCATATTTTACTGCGATATTACTCTGCTCACCAGGAGCTTATTACATCCAGGGCAATATAAAATTTAGATTACCTTTTTATTTTAAAATTATTTCGCTAGCATGTGTAATGTGACGAGGAAGCAGTCAGTTTCTAAAAAGGTCTCTTGAAGTTCTTTTTTCCTTAAAAAATACTGCTATGGTGATTTCAATATTTAATTGTAGGTTTTCTGCTGTCATGCTGAGGCACTTCAAAACAGGAGTCCTAAGGGCGATAAAAATAATCCTTGGAGGCCCCTTTTCCATATTACAGTGTTTGAGAACAGTTGTAGCAACTCTTTTTCGATGTCATACTGCATCTTTTGTAATGTAAATTTGGCACGTACTTACAAAGCACAATTCCAAATATGATTTTGATAGGCAAGCAGTTTAGAAAGGTTTGTGTTGGCCATCTGAGCTGCAAAGTACCACATATATTTACAGTGTCTTCTGGGACTTCAGGCCTTTTTTAAGTGAGAAGGAAAAAAACTCAACCTTCATCCCGCTCTGGAAGCTCATGATTGAGTTTTAATATTTTAAAGAGTGGTCGGCAAATGCTAATAATAAAACCCATTGACAAAGGGCAAAATCCTGACCCGTGCACAGAGTAGAGGTCAGATGATGGTGGTAAGGACAGCTGAATGTGCCCTCACAAGGTTGTTGAGGTGACTTGGGCTGGAGCTGTTGCAAGGTCTCTGTGGAGCAATAGCTGCTGAGGCTGCTCTGCAGCTCCTGGTGCAGCCCTCGAACATCAGGCAATAGTTTTGTTATTCAAACTTGCTTTAATAAAGTCATGGACACTCATGCAGGCTCTGCTTGGAGGTGAGATGTGCCCCTGAGAAAGGTAGTGCTGGATGTTCAAATCATCAGCTGATAAAGGCACCAGAGGGGCATCTCCCCGTTGAGCTTCATCACGTTCAGATCATGCCCTTAAATCATGGGATCATAGATTGGTTTGGGTTGGAAGGGACCTTAAAGCCCATCTTGTTCCACCCCCTGCCATGGGCAGGGACACCTCCCACTGTCCCAGGCTGCTCCAAGCCCCAGTGTCCAGCCTGGCCTTGGGCACTGCCAGGGATCCAGGGACAGCCACAGCTTCTCTGGGCACCCTGTGCCAGGGCTCCACCACCCTCCCAGGGAACAATTCCTGCCCAACATCCCATCTAAATCCACCCACTTTCAGCTTAAAGCCATTCCCCCTTCTCCTATCACTTCATGGTCTTGCAAAAAGTCCTTCTCCAGCTCTCTTGTATCTCCGTTTACGTTCTGGAAAGTGTTTCAAGGTCTCAAATGAACCCCTCCAAATTAAAGGGTCAAAAATTTTCAACTGAGAAGGGAAAGACTTAAGGCAACTTAAAAAAAAATGCTGTCTAGTCTGAGCTTATAGTAGGTTGTGATTCACTGAGCTTACTGCAAATTGATCAAAAGTTAAATGTTGTCTCTAACCTGGACTTTCTGAGCACTCGGAGTGGAGAGAGGAAGCTTTGGGGGGTACTACATGGGTCAGGATGAGAGCTCCTGCGGTCTGGAGGCATCTTGTGATGAAAAATCTAGAAAGGTTAAGGCAGATGCTTAATTTTTAAACCAAAAAGTCAATGAAGTGCAAATTACCCCAGTAAACTACTTTCTGTCTCTATAGAAACTTCCAGATAAAATGTTATTTGGGCTTGTTTTAAGAATTTTCTCAAGACGTGGTCAGAAAGGAAGAGGAAGGCACTTTTTACTTCATATTTATTTTGTAGTACAACTTCTAATATGCAACTTGCTTCTTAAAGATTTGTTAAGGAGGCAAATATTCACAGGTCATACAAAGAAGGTCTCTTCCCTCAATTTCTGGGCAGTTTCTTTGGTGTCTGCATTATTTATTTAGTGACTTAGGATAAAGTCATGGAGAGTTTCTCCAAAAGTAGAATCTAATGCCAAGTGAATGTTGTAGGGGGAGTTAAAATAGATGATTTATATTTATAACATCACTTAGTAATGCTTTTTAATTGAAAAAACATCCTCCTGTAGCAATTCTCAGGTTGTGCAGTATCATTATCACATGAAACTGTGCAAAAATGGAATAAGTACATTTCTCTAACATGATTTCTGATATTGCTAAGCTCACACGCTGTAAAATATTAAGTGGTCACCAAAAATGAATCTATGGAAAAAAACCCTTTTTACTCTAAAAATTAATGAGCTATGATTTCTTTTTTTTTGTCTTTTGGGTTTAAAGCCTCCAGATCTATTTTTCACGCTCTTTTCTGAATCAAAGAGAGTTAGTTTATTTCCTAAAGAAAATAGGGAGAGGTCAGCAGACCCTCTCACAAATACAAAGGCTCTGGGAGCTCGGACTTTAAGATTTCGAGTGATTATGACACAAACAGGTTTAACTGTCAGCAATGCTTTAGAGTTTTTTAAAAATATAAAATCTTTATAATGATGTTAGCTTAACAGCTAGGTCTCCTTGCTGTAAAAATACACATTTCTGGACATGGAGGCAAGATTCTACCACAATGATGAATCTGTCTAATGCTCCCAATCCATCCTGAAATTTGGATCAAGGACCTTTTTTCCTTGGCTTTACCATTATGACCTGGGATAATTTTTTCCCCTCCTATTTTCTGTGAGGTACAAATTTTCCAGCTTGTAGCTGAAGCCTGGATGTGTCCCTGCACATTTTGGCTGTGTTGGTAAAGCACACAAAGGTAGGGCAAGGCCAGAATGACCGCTCAGGTGTGGAGGATCAGGTCTCTGCTTTCAGAGGGGTCATTTGGTCTTGGCTGCCATCTGAGCAGAGCTGAGAGTTGTATCTCTGTCTGTAATAAGGTGCTGTAATGCTCTGCCACTTCATCCTTAAAATCTGAGAAGTACCTGGCCTTAATATCACTAATGTGTCCAAAATAGTGCTTAGTTGGGACTTTGGGGGTGGAATGAGTCCAGTTCTGGCCTCTGGACAGAATCAAATGTGATCCTTAGGGAACCTCATCTTTGCCTCAGAGCTGCAAAGTGCTGTGCACTCTACCCTGATTGTTCAGAAACTTGCAGAAATGAGCCCACATAAAGCATTAAAGAACTTCAGAGCCCTGTGTTTGATTGCGTGGAGTTAGAGAGAGAGGAAAGATGTGAATAGCAGCCACAGGACCTGGGCCAGAGACCTGAATTAATGGGGAGCTCTACGCAGAAGCTCCTACCTGCTGGGAGAAGTGAAAATGCTGCTGGGGTGAGGATTTCAGGGTTTGCACCAGAGTCCTTGAGACCCCTTCATAAACTAATTGTTTATAAAGGCAGGATTCATTAGTTACCTGTGTAAAAAATTAGGTGGGAATTGCTATTTATGCTCAAGCACAACTGCGTGCATCCTGCTCTTTGCAACTTCTCCTTGGCATCATCTCAAGGATGCTCATCTGATATCCACTCATGGATGCCCAGACCTGCTTTTCTCCTGGGCCCTGGCTCCAGGATCAGGGCCTGGCAGTCAGGTGAGAGCCTGATTCCATCTCTGATGGGAGAGGATTTTCTTGCTTTGCAATGTGTCAGGGAATCAGGGCTGGATCGGATATCAGGACTTTTTTTTTTACTGAAAAGGCTGTAAAACAGCAGAACGAGCTCACCAGCCAGGTGACGAGGAAGGAGAAAAGAGGGAGGCAGGAGACTGTGGGAGAGACTTGCCAAGAAGTCAAAGTCACCTTTCCAAGAAGGACAATATAATGCAATGGATTACAGCACTGCCTCTCTGGTGGTGCTTTCTTGCTCTGGTAGCACTTTGGATCTACGCTCGCAGTGGGTGCTCCCAGGCACCTGGAGCACACCAGGGTGCCACAAGAGATGCCTGTCCCTCCCAGGATGGGACATGGGCATGCAGAGATGAGCAGGATGGATCCGTGGCTGGTGATAGTTCCAGTGTCCCCGGCATGGGCTCACACTGAGACCCATCGAGGCAGACCAGGGCTTCCCAATCACCTGCCTCCTGCCATGGAAATGCAAAACATTTGTGCATTATTGGGTTTGGTTTTGCAGCATTCAACCTGTTTATAGTCAGCAAGTGCAACAAACGGGTTCTTAAGTGCAGGTTGAAGGGCTTGATGAAATACAGAACACCTCAAAAAGACAACCTAAATTTTTGCCATTTTAAACTTTGTATGGCTGGCGTGCTGGAGCAGCCCCCCAGGTTAATGAGCCGCCAGTTTAAACAGCAATTGAAGAAGTCAGTTATAAATACAGGGCAGTTTGCTTTTTGCCTTCCTGTTGCTTTCCCGGGCTTCCGAAGGCCTTCCACTGATGGAGAGCTTTTAATTTCACATTTTGGCCCCCACCACAGGTGATAAACAAAGGTTTCCCATTGCTGTGACTCGGGTCAGTGCTGTAGCCTCAGCGTCGATCCCGCTGCCTGTAATTACACACAAAAGGTTACCGGGATCCACGGCTAATTTGCAGCCTCTGTTTAGCAGAATTTAATAGCAGGTATTACTGGTGCAGCAGTAATTAAGGACCTTTGTCAATAAGACGGAATAGATGGCCACACTTTGTTGCAATCATTGGACTTTTGAGAACCCAGAGGAGTGAAAAGCAGTGAGAGGAGCAATCCATTTCAC
This sequence comes from Corvus cornix cornix, assembly GCF_000738735.6. NCBI lineage: Eukaryota > Metazoa > Chordata > Aves > Passeriformes > Corvidae > Corvus > Corvus cornix. The sequence continues at coordinate 4,056,762 of NC_046336.1, read as the reverse complement.
GAATAACATGGCTGTCCTTTCACCCCCCCCACTCCCCCCGCCTCCTGAAACCAGCAATGGAATAATAATTCCCCCAAGCAATGAAAGTACAGGAATAAAAGTACTTACCCTCCAGCCTGTGATTTTTTTTTTTTTTTTAACTTTTTATTTACTCTACTGTGCTTTTTATTTGCTTCGGGCTGCATTTGATGAAGTATTGTTTAAACAGTGCTGAGCAAAATGGATATAGGGAGATGGAAAACAGAAAGAGGAGGAATTTTAACCAGGTGGATATATGCATTTGCCTTTAAGGTGGGTGGCGTTGGGTTTATCAATTATTTCCTCTGGATTTTTAAAAAAAGAGAAAGAAATGACAAAAACAAGTGGCTCGGTGAAGAGGTGGAGAGAGTCATTTAGAGCTGTCTCTGCACAGAGACGTTCAGCTGTAAATGGGTCGCAAACAACGAGCGAGGAGTGAAGTTGGTGCAGCGTTGTGGCCCCCTCCTGCCCCCCCTCCAGCACTAATGTAGCCGTGAATGGGCTGGACTGGTTCGAGAGCCCCAGCACAGACACACACACACACACACAGGGCCTGGCCCAGGCTGCTGGGCTGGGGAGCTGCCAGCCTGGGGGGACACAATTCAAAGAGTGCTTTAAGGTGTACACTCCTCTCGGTAATTGGTGAAGAAGCTGCATTTCACTCCCTGCTTTTAATAGCGGTTGGAGTAGTGGCTCTTTATGAAGGCTCTTTTTTAAAGCAGCTTTAACTATACCCTTTCTGTCAGTAATGTCTGAAAAACTTCTACCTTTAATCATTCCTGGATCAGGCAGCAAACAAGCAGCTCCTTTTCCTTTTTCAATTACATGCTGGATATTCAGCACACATATAAAAAAGGAAAAAAAAAACCAGGCATCTTGAGCCTATCATGTATTAAATGCAGCTCTTTCCTGCTGCATTAAAATAACACCAAGGATCTGGCTTCAGCCAACAAAAGCCAGAAATATAAAGTTAAAGCTGCAGCGCTCTTTTTTATCTGCTCCATTGTGAGAAGGCATTGTAGCACTCTTAAAACAGTGGGACATTTTTCCATACCTATGGGCGATGATACTTAGCTACGAGATCCTGACCTTTGTGATTCTGAGACCCATGGCAAATTTTTTACAGCATCTTATGGATGGGTTCTGCTTGATGCTGCTCCTGTGAGGTATGGCTTATTTAATTTTTTTTTTTTTTTTTTTGTCACTGCTGTTTCAAGAAGGGAGCCAGGAAACGGCAAACTGGTGCTTTGGCTGAATTTGTTTTGAAGGTCCCCATCTTGATGGACATCCCCCTCTTAATGGGTTCACTTAAATAAGATCAGGCGAACGGCCCTTAGTGGACACTTGCCCACAATAAAAAAAGAGGATGATTCCATGGAAGAGCCAAGCCTAAAATATGAAGGAGATTGAAGGTCAGTGTTGGTATGAACCAGGAAAATCATGAGAGAAATACCAGGGCTAGTAATTGTGTTCAGTATTTTTGAGCCAATAGCATTGTATCATAGCTCATATTTATTTTTTCTCCCAACAGAAGATCAACAAGCTGTGGAAAATGCAGAGAAAATTCCGGAATGTGTAGAAAGAAGGGAAAACTGATGGTTACAGCCTTTTGGTGGATGAAGTTTGCAGCAGTGTGTTGCAGTCTCTTTTGGAAAAGGTGGCAGTCTTGATGGAATGAAAGTAGAAGAGAAACTCTTCGAAGGTGAAGTGTTTAGTAACTGCTCTGATGACACCAAGCTGGAGAATCATGTACAGATTTTTCCGTCTGATCAATGCTGGTTTAGTCTGCAATAGATAAAAATAAAGAGAAAATGTCAACAGACAAGAATATTGGTGCAGGATGATGGTGCCCTACTGCTACCCAAATGTCCAAGGCTAATCCAGGACATTTATTTTCCAAGCAGGAGCCATTGGTCTGGAAAGATATTTGTCATTGCTTTGTAGGGCAACCCTGCAGATAGTATACACACAGATATGAGATCTTGTGGTGGTGAGCTGGAGTAGCCCAACTGACTCCTGGTTGATGGGGATCCAAAGTAATCTGGGTTGATGACTGTGAGGAGTCTGAAGGAACAGTGCCTATTTCTGACCTTGAGAAGTTGCCCCTGTGGAGCAAATGGAATCTAGGTGCAAAGGGCAGAGAAGGGCCAGATGTATCCCAAGCTGATCGGAAGGGTGGAGCAAACCTGATCTGTCCAGGACTGTTCTTCTTCTGAAGCTGTGACAGGAGGAGCCAGAAGGCTAAAGGTAAATATGAAGGTCTGAGGTTCAAAGGTTAGTTCTGCTCCTTAAGGGAAAATGTTTCTCCTGCAAGAACAGTTGAAGGTCATTGTTCAATAGGTCACACTCTTTAACCTTTCTTCTTTTTGGTCATTTGATAGCCAAGCCACTTCCCTATCAATGCAGAGCATGTTACATACAATTTCCATGGATTCAATCCTGTATGCTAGAAATGACAACATGGATTTAATGGAAGGATCAGTTCAAGGTAAATTCATTTATGGTCTGTGAACAAAGTCTGATCTCATTCCTCCTTCGTCTCACTGCTCTTCCCACCTGACTTGCCCCCAGTAATGGTTGATGTGAAAGGCAAGAGCCTGGGGCTGACCCTGTTGTTCCTCCAGGTGTGTTCCTGGTTCAACTCCAGCCTCCATCACCACTGAAGTCCAGTGCAGCATTAATTGGACCCATAAAACTCCCACTCCTGGCTGTTGTACCAACTTTCCCATTTTTTGCATTTCAAGGTGTTGATGTGTCCCATCACCCTCACAGGGAAGAATTTTTTCCTAATATCCCATCTAACCCTGCCCTCTGGCAGTGGGAAGCCATTCCCCCTTGTCCTGTCACTCCATGCCCTAGTCTCAAGTCTCTCTCCAGCTCTCTTGGAGCCCCTTTAGGCACTGCAAGGGGATCTAAGGTGTCCTTCAGCTTTCCCAGCCTGTCCTCATAGCAGACATGCTCCAGCACCCTGAGCATCTGTGTGTGTGCCTCTGGACTTGCTCCAAGAGGTCCATATCCCCATTTTCCAGTGGGAATTTCACAAGTGAATTTCACAAATTACATTTTTCCACAGTTTCTCAGAGAGTTTTGCCTGTGAGGGTTTGTGTTCATGCATGGGTCATTCATTCTGACTGAAATAGCTGCAAAACCTCTGAAAGAGCTGAACCTCTGTTTGAGGGAAAAAAACCTATCTGAGACTATCTACTCTGAATGTCCTCAACTGCTCTTAATACAGGTGGGAACGGAAAATTAACTTTGCAAGCTTTGTCCTTAAAAACATATCCATTGACTTGAGTTTAAAGAGGGATGTGTTCCCCCCTGAGATGTCTGAGATGTGTAAAACCTGCAGTGCAAGCAGGGACTGAACTGAGGGGCTCAGTTGAGAACTGATTTTGGAGAGGGTTGAATTTTGGGTGGCTCAAGTCTTTTACATTTGCCCGAATTTACCAACGGGAGAGGAATCATCAATTTGGCCAGTAATTCTGCACTAACACTGTGCTCTAGCTGGTTTTCAGCTTTCAGAGTGTTTTGTTATTCTTCATTGTGTTTCCCAGATGGAAATGACACTGTCAGCTAATTTATAAGGGTGGTTTGTGTCTAACCATGGAGGGAGATTCCAGTTTTGCTCCTTTTTGCAATGTGCTGGGAAGCTGTGATCAAATCTGCCCCTCAACCCACTGGTCTTGTCCATGCAAGGTTGTTTTTTTTCTCCCCCAAATCCTGCATTTTTAATATAAATAAAAAATTTGATCTCTGCCACTGGGAAACTGCATCCCATTTTTTTTCCTAACAGAAAAATGGGAATAGGTTTCCTTTAACTAGTGGAAGGGTCTAGACTCTAAAAAGGTTTTTATTATTGTGTGCCCGGGGTCCTTAGTTTTAGACATTTATCTTGTGGCAAACCAGTAGGGAACTAGAAAGGCAGTATTTTGCAACTCCTAGACCCCCAGCTCTAAATAATGACTCCAAGCTGAAATTGAAGCAGGTGCATCATCTTCTTCATTGTGTCACTTTTAGCACAGACATTATACTTTATGGGCTTCCACTATCCAAATAGTTTGTGCAACGGACCCTAAAAATGGTGATGCATCAATCAATCAGTCGAGCTTTATTGCTCCAACTTTCTTTACAGGAGGCTTCTAAGCCATATTATAATGCACAAAAAGGAGCCCGGCAGAATACAAATGCCCTGGAACGCAGCCCCATTTCTGTGTGCTCCCTTGCAGGGCTGGAGCTGCACTCCGAGGAATATCCCAGGGCATCAGTCACAGCCAGCCAAATGCATCCCTGGTGGAGCCTCATCGACTGTGCCCGGCCAGGCTGGCTCAGGGGGATGGGTTCAGCTGGCCCTGGTGGCTTGCGCAAGCTCCTGGGTGGGACATGGTGTTAAAGAGGACTGAAAATCACAGTGGTTTGGCTGGACTGGTTTTAATGCCTGTTCATACCAGGGCTGAGGGGTCTTCACCCATCAGCAGGATGTTTTTATATCCTAAATGTGGGATGGGTGACCTGCACCCTCTGCTCCTGACCCCTGGGATCTTAGCCCACATCGTGTACAGCAGTTCCTATTGGGCTCCTCTTGCTGTTTCCAGTTTTTTGCCTCCTTTAGTGTGGAAATATCTCACAGGCTTTCCATAAACATTGTGTGTGGGCATTAGTTTTGCCATCAGCAAGGACAGATACATCCACGGTGACACTGAAATAAATGCAGATATGGGTACAGCCTGCTTTATGGAAACATGACTGAAATCCAGGAATATTACACCGTTAGTGCAAGTGAACGAGTTATGGGTTATGACTTGGTTATTGCATGGAAACTTTGCAGTCCAGGCCTCAGGCTCCGATGTAAATGCCTTGGTTTGAGCTGGCAGTGGTTATGTGAGGTGATTGGATCTGTGTTAGTGCTTTCATCAGACACACAGACAAATAAATCTTGCCTTGAAGCTGTATGCTGACATCTGCATAACTTTCTTTTATCGCCCAGTTCTCCCACAGTTCCAAAGAGTAACTTAGGAAAGAAGATTTAGGAGAAAAAAGTGATCATGTTGAGGTAGAAAAAAAGAACTTGGCACCTGAATATAAAATTCTGTAGGTTATATTATATTGTATGTGCAATACACAATTCGGTACTTTGGATTCTTTTAAAGAGGACCAAAATTTGTGTAATGTTGTAGTAAAAGCTGTTTGTAAATATGTAACCAGCAGTTATTCTGCAAAACAGAATATTTTCTAATACTTGTCCCTTCCCCAAATCCTCATGCTGCTCATATGAGCTCACGGAGTTTATTATGGTATTTGTAGTAGAAATCTCTAATTTGATAATTCTCTACTGAGTTTAATGAGCCTGAAAAGTGACATTTAGAGCTAGTTTTCTCTTTGTGCTTTGAAAAATGAAATACAAGTTATCTGTTAAATGAGATAATTACAGTGCTACTTTGCTAAAGGCACATATTAGTGATTTTTAGCTTGTTTCGCTTAATTAGAGCTTTACAAAATGGAGAGTGCCAACCTGTTAACAGACCTGCTGAAACAGTCACTGAGACTGTGAAATAAAACCAGTTGTTCTAAACAAGTCACAAAAAGACATTGATGAAATGGCTGGCAGCTCAGGCAGAAATTTAAGCCTTGGCTGCATTAGAGCAAATGTAATAATAGCAGCAAGTAACCCATATTTTTAATTTTACTGATCTTTCTGCAATAATTATAAGGAACTTTTAATGTCTGTAATTAGAATGTTAGAGATAGGGTGACTTAGACCAGTGCTGCACTGTGAAAAATTGGATACTTACCATAATTGAAAATTAATCACTTTTCATTACCAGGAAGGGATGCAGTTATTACTTTGAGTGGACTGAAATGCATCATATGAATTATGGGCAAACAAATTCATGTGGTTGAAGTTGGTGAGTTTGAGGCCAGTCTGTGCCAGGAGTACCTCTGCTGACGTAATATGTTGGATAATGAAAATTGGGATGTATTTGTTTGACTGGTAATTGCAGCCCAGAATTTTCGCTTTTCTGGAAGTTCTGATGGAGAGGATCACTGGAATTTATCAGTCATCCCTCCAGTGCTGTTGTTTTAAACTTTAGCTGGGCAGACTCACCCACAAAGCCAGAAGTAATCCAACAAATTTATGCAGCTCTGCCAGAAGCCTCTGAGCAGGTTTGAGCAGTGAGGGAGGGAATAACCTGTGAGGTTTGTTCTGTGGGCAGGAATGAATTGTGGATCATTACCTGTTAGCTGACCCATGCAGTGGTTGTGCAGAAAAGCTGCCTTTCCCTGCTCATACCATGGGAGCTTATGGAAAGGCAGCTCCTCATCCCACGTAAACACTGAAATCTCTGGAGTTCAGGAAAGTTTGGTCTTTCTGGCAGATCCACTGAGGAGAAGGCAAGTTATTTTTCTGTTTAGTTGAAAAGGATCTCATGTATTTCTTTTCAACCAGCTCTGCTCTTGTGCTGTGTGTCTTTTCTGGCACCAGATTTATGACTTCAACCACCATGTGTGGCCCCCTCAGCATCCTGTGGTGCCTCTGCATTTAAAAGGTGGCGTTTTATGCTCAAAAGATGATGTGAAAATGTCACCATCCTGCTCCACAATTCTTCTCTATGTGTGTCTGTCACTGGTTCCAGCTGCCAAATGCAAGGGCAGCAGGCAAACAAAACATGCTCCAGGCATTATGGTGTAAGTTGGAAATTGTCTTTTGCCCAGATTGGGATTTCTCAAACCCCACCTAATTTTAGGAGCGATGAATGAGCACAACTGTGAGAGAGATGCTTCCCTTGTGCTTGGCTCTAACAGCTTTGTTCTGGCTGCAGCAGAAAGGTGAAATAGAAGCTCTGGCTGTCCCTGTGTCTCCATGAGCACAGCTGCACTGTCCTGGCTCTGCACCTTCCTCTCCTGTCATTAGCCTGAGCAAGGATGTGGCTGCTCATGACTGGGTGATTGATGTCAAATGTAGTAGCAACATTAAATTTGTCTGAAATGGACAAAGAAAAGCATTATTCACTGTAAAAATCTTGTCTAAAGTTCCCATCTAGCCAGAGCTGCTCCTAAATTATATTTGTATGAATTTTAAAATGTTTTTTTGAATTTCTTGGCCCATGATTGTTCCCAAGGTCACAAAATCAGAAAGTGGGGACCTGAGGCTTGTGGTGAAAAATGTGCCTGTAATATATCTTCATATTTGCAAATGTATTTTATTGCTGTCCATATCCTGTGAGAAAAATCCAATGTTCTTAAAAGACAAGCACTGCTTGTTATAGAGACACTTATTAATGTTTATTAGAAACTCATTTCACTAACATCCATGGCTTTATTGGAAGTTCCTTAAGTAGCAAATCCAATTTCCTTTCTTATGCTTGTGCTTACTTAATTAACATCAAAAATTGAATGAGGCAAAACAAAGTTTGATATTCATTTTAATAAGTTATATAAAGTTAGCATAATCTCATTGAGGCCATTCTTCATCGCTCCAACTGCAGACACGAAGTGCCTTTGCAGCCGTTTGGGGTTTTACATCATATAGGTTAGATAACCTAGCAACTAATGAGAGAGCCAGGAGAGAAAGGAATTAATTTTCAAATAAACCCTTTATAGGCTGCGTTCTGGGGAGGCAGGACTTCGTGTGTGCTGGGCAGGGAGCTGAGGATGCTCGAACATAGAAAAGGGCTGGGTCCTAATGCTGGGAGGAGGTGTTTGGCAGGAAACCTTCAGAAAACCATGCAGGAAGCACAGGTTCTGATGGCTATGAGGGCAGAAAGCAGGGCTCAACCTTCAGAACCATGCAGGAAGCACAGGTTCTGATGGCTATGAGGGCAGAAAGAAGGGCTCAGCCTTCAGAACCATGCAGGAACACAGGTTCTGATGGCTATGAGGGCAGAAAGAAGGGCTCAGCCTTCAGAACCATGCAGGAACACAGGTTCTGATGGCTATGAGGGCAGAAAGAAGGGCTCAACCTTCAGAAAACCATGCAGGAAGCACAGGTTCTGATGGCTATGAGGGCAGAAAGAAGGGCTCAACCTTCAGAAAACCATGCAGGAAGCACAGGTTCTGATGGCTATGAGGGCAGAAAGAAGGGCTCAACCTTCAGAAAACCATGCAGGAAGCACAGGTTCTGATGGCTATGAGGACAGAAAGCAGGGATCTCCAGGACTTTTCCAACGACACCACCTTTTGTGTGTGCACCATCCCACCCCGCAGTGAGTTCAGCCCCACACGTGCACCAGCTTATGGCTGCTGCTGCTGCACTCCTATAAAAATATCCCCCCAATCATGTGATGTCTGTTGACCTTAGAACAAGCGTTATCATATTGGAAAGTAATGATAAAAAAATCCCCTACTACAGTAAAGCTATTATAAGCTGGAGTGTTTGTGCCATTACTGGGGAATATGGTATTGATTTTTTAATAAATTATGCCATAACCTACATTTTTGCCTTAGGTTAAAATTTAACACCAGAAGCAGAGGAAAGGTACAATGCATGGATATCAGAACAAGTTTAACTCCACTCCAGGCTTCAGCACACACTTGAAAATCAAGAGTGGTGGGGCCTTGGCACCATCATTTGTGATGTTCCCTCTCCCCCAGCTCCTGGGCAGGACTGAGGACACAGAGGAGCAGCTGTGTAACCCCAAGTAGGTTTGACTGCTCTGCTGCCCCATTTCTCTTCCAGACTGTGGAGGGTTCCAAAGAAAATTGTGATTGTTCCTTGGCTATAAAATACTGTTGCTCCAGTAGTGCTGAATATCAACAAGAAACATCTCAGAAGTAATTTTATGGAAGCAAAAGAAAGAAAACCCAACCCTAAACCATTGTGATATAAGTGAAACATTTTTTGTGGGAAAGTAGATGAGGGTTTTCTTTCTAACTTTCATTTTTCAAATTTCTTCTTAATTTTGGAAAGAAAAATCAATCTCCTCGATGTTTCATCTTTTTTTCAAGGAAGGGAGGTAAAATATTTAGGAGAGAAAGGAATGTCTACACTATTTGTTAGTAGCTAAATAAAAATATCCGTGTAAATCTTGGTCTGTGTCACAGGTAATTATGCAGGTAAAGGGGGGTGAAACCCAAGAGTGTTTCTAGAAGGGCTTTCAGTACAAACCAAAAGCAGCTCTGTGTGTATCAACATTCAGCTCAGAGAGAGAAGGTGGAGAGGGACAGACATTTCTGCTTTGGATGGAGACCTGCTACTCCCGAGTTGTAACCTCTACAACTATTTCAAAAGCTATTTTTGCCTCCCATTTTCCACCCCGTTAGCATCAAACAGCAGCTCTTTTCCTCATCGTTCACAGGAGTCCTGGCAATGGGATGTTTTCCAGGAGCTTCTGGGGTTATTGCTCCTTTACACAGATGTGCCATTGCATGGGACAAAGGTGCCATAAGAAGTTAGGAAATGATTGCTCAAAATGATAGAATAAATATTTTGATGCAGGTATTGTGCTTATGCTTTCCCTCTTCCTGTAACAGGCAAAACTGAGGTGTGTAAATACCATCACTGTGAATTTCTCATCCCTGCAGATGCCCTAACTTGCAGCAGAAAGTTCATTAATGTTGGCGGTTCAGATCCCTAAGCCCAGTCTCCACTGCCCAAGGAGACCAGGACACCTTGAAGTGGAAATTAGTGAGGGATGCATCCAAATCTACCACAAATACCCCCATGATGGGAATGTGCAGCAGGGTGAGCTGTTGGGAAAGCAGCTGAGCACAGAAAGGGAGTGAGGGGTCCAGGAGAAGGACACTTCCAGAGAAAGAGCTAATGGGTAGAATGGAGATGGACTCACCAGCCCCACAAGTGAAGGCATATTTCCTGTGACACAGATATCTCATTAATGCTCTACTGACAAGGGGATGAACTCTCCAGGATAACAGTCCCAGCAATCTGCAATCACGAGTGCGTTTGTCCACTACAACCTGAGTTTGTGTATCATCTCTACACAGATGCCTGGAGACTGCTGTGGAAAATTTGCTCCCTCAAAGCAGAAATAAACTCAGACAATTTTTAGATACTTACAAAAATATCCTCTAAGTAAAAAATTTAAAAGTCCCCATTAGTATTAAACATTTCCTTTTCATGCTGTCAGTGCTGCCACAGAAAGAGAAATGTACCTCAGTTTGGCTCAAGCTTAAATTCCCTCTCTTCTTGTACTCTTTAAATAGCAGATTGTCAGCTTAAGAAACTTGTTGCTGGTGGTGACTGAGATTCATGATCCATCTAAAAGAACTGGGAACTTAATGGCTGTTTTTCATATCCTGATAACCACATTGTACTCTAATCCCCTGGCTTCTAGTTTTGAATTCATTTGGATGCATTGTGCTGGCTGTTTCAGCTTTCAAACCCCATGGGGCCCGGTTTTGTGTTCCTCCCAGTGCTAAACCTGGCTTTAGTGGAGCTGCTCCTGACTTCCTACTCTGGTGGAAGAGGGGATGGAGGGGCTGCTGGCTTTAATGACATCGAACTGCTGCGACCAAAGCCAGGATTTTTCTCTTTAAGATACATGACCACTTGTGGAGCTGTGCTACCTTGAAATACCTGGATAGAATATCTGAGACATAACACTCTAGAATTAAAAATCGTGTCTGAGAATTCATACTAATTAAAAAGGAGCATCTGAAGCCAAACAAAAAAAAAAAATCAATGAACTTACTGGTCCTTCCTCAGTTAAGTAACATAATTTGTCCAATTTGTTTTGTGTCTCTAAGTGAGGAACCTTTTACTCACTTTGATTCATGGACAGAGGTTAGAAAATGGTACAGTAGAAAGGAAATTAACATTTAACCTGCCCGCCTGCATATCCGAGCTGATGTCTCAATGTGGTGCAGCTGTGAGTAAATTCTCCCAATAAACCAGACACACTGTCTGTACTATTCATACAGCTACTTGTGCCTTCAGGAAAGCTCAGACAGTTTTCTGGCTATTAGAGTCCAAATTAGGAAAAATAAACTGAGCAGGATGTGTTGCTACTTGACATAAATCTGTATATTTTTAGTTGAGATGTAAGGGGTTACATTATTAGCCAACACACATCACAGACCTAAACCTTGACAGTGCCTATGAAAAAGGCTTATTTACAGTCTGGAAACTGTTTGGGGTTTTTTTTCAGAATACAGTTATTCAAGAAGAGGCAATGAGAGAGCAAAACTGGCATTACTCCATATGATTGTGCAAATTAAACTCAAACTCTTCTTAATCCCAGTTTAGGATCAGACCTATCAGACCTAAGCAGACTTGAGGCCTTCTACATGTTCTTCCATCCCTCCTAAAAGTACATTATAACAGGATTGACTACAGCTCAGAGAGCCAAAATGAAAAATATACTCAATACGATCACCTAATGTTTAGTTTATATAATGATTGAGGTTTTTCTTCAACAAATGGCACATTGGAGATTTGGAATCAGAAAAAGAGCTGCATCAGTTGCTGAGAGAGTGGCTAAGGGTTTAAAATAAAAGTGCAGAACACATTTCTGATTTCATCAGGAAGCCTGAGGATCCTTCATGATGCTCCTCGATCTCGTTGGCACTTCACTATGGCCTGTCAAACGTGTCTGCACCACAGGCATGGTAAAGGTCAGCCCAAGGCATCTGAAGAACACCAGACACCTTCCAATGCTTTGATTTTTATTGGTTTGGTTTTTTTATTCTTCGGGAGAACAGAGAGGGATTGTCAGCCAAACATTTTGCAAGGCAAAGTAGAAAATTGAATAAAAATCATGAATGCAGCTTCTTTCCTTGCAAGCTGCAGTTTGCCATCCCCACGCCAGAAACTTGTGGCTTTGGATTTTCCACTGTCATGCTGGAGGTACAGCTTTATTTATTTATTTGTGGCCACCATTGCCAAGGAAGCAATTGCAATACCACATATCCTCAATTCTGGCATCTGAGAGACAATCACATAAGAAAAAGGAGGAAGAAGAGCAGTCATAAAAGAAGAAAGCTGGTGTTTACACTCAGTGATGTGCACCCTGAGTAATCAGCTGTGATGGGGAAAAAACAGCAGAAAAGGCTTGTAACAGTTTAATGGGTGTTTTGAGGGAAATACTACGGGGTTTTTCAAAGTTTGCCAGAGTGAGACTGTGTTTAATAAGCAGGATGGTTAGGGTGTTTTTATATTCATGTTTTTGCCCCCTTCCAGGTAATGTCAGCTTAATCACAGAGTAACAAAGGCAGGTTCACAAAATCTTATTTCCTTGAAAATCTGAGGCCTGACTGCCTGGGAAGCTGGGGAGGATAAAGGAACATATTGCTCCTGCAGAGCATTTCTGAGAATGGCTGCAAGGTGGGACAGGTACCAGTCACAGCTGCAAGCAGAGATGCTCCTTACAGACTAAAACCCACAGGGGCTTGAATTTACCTGAATATCTGTCGAATTTTGTGGCCTTCACTGTCCTCCTTGGCTGTACTGCTGAGTTCTGTGCCATATTAACCACGTGCTTTCAGAGATTAGGATCAAGAACTTGGTCCCAGTCCCTGACAAAGTAATTTTGCATTACTCCAACAACATGTGACAGTCTTAAAATTAGGACAACGGTCCCATTAAGGGACTCCCTGCATGTCTCTGATGGAAAAGGCTGTGGTCATCCCTCAGGTTGTTGTCTTTGGATGCAGATTTGTCCTCTAGGCTGAGCTCTTCAGGTGCTGAATTCCTCACCTGCTGTTGGCCACTGTGAGTTGGGAGAGCTGGAGTTGTTTGAGGAGCAGGTCTGTGCCAGCACATGGATTGAAATGAGTTCAGGAACAATCCCACGAGCAGGACACCTTCAGATCTGCAGGGTGTTGGCTGTGGCAAGTAGGGCCACAAGCCAGGGTTAATTCTTCCTTGTCACCTTGAATGAGGTGTGTGGGTCCCTCCCCACCACTGCTGTGAGTGGAGGGAAGAGATTTTGTATCTCTTTGTATGTTTTTGGGGTAGTGCTTGATATTCTGGGTGCAGACTCTTACTGGTATTTATGGACCCAATTCCTACAGAAATACTTTGAGGATGTGGAATGCAGAAAACAAAAAAACATAAGATAATGTGAAGATACAAGACAGTGGCAGCACCTTCGACTGTACAAACACATTTCTGTTTCAAATGGGTTTTGGTTTTGTTCCTTTGTAACTATTATTAGAACTAATTTCAAGATAGTAGCTTCCAATGCCTTTTTCAGAGAGAGACGTGGAGTAAAGTACCTGTCTGTGGCAGAAAAGGAAAAAAAGAGAGCTACAGAATGGAGAATAATGGTGTTTGAACCAAAAGGAAAACCGCTGTGTATGTGCTGTTAGATGCAGCTTTTTTGTTTGCACTTCATTTGATTATCAGTATTTTCAGCCATCTCACGCATTAATACATCTCTGCAGGGAGGGGTAGGGTTCATAGCCTTTTCAAAGCAGCACTAATGAGTGCCTTTAACTTAATAAAATGATCATTTGCCAACTACTTACCATAATGTGAACTAGATGCTTTCAGTCCAGAGATTAAAAGGAGTTTTCTTTGCAAATGCACTGTAGTTGCTGCTACTGCATAAGTCATATACAGATATATATATAGATATATATAATCTTCATTGGTTATTGTTTTTGAAATCTTGAGATCTCTTAAAATAGGTTGGAAGGAGTTGTTAGAGTCTATATTGTTTCAATAATATATGGATTATCACTCTCTAAATACGCAATGACATAAAAGGCAATAATGCCTTTTATGGATCCCATGTGGCCTATTACACTAATGATCCATGAATAATGGGGTCACGGGATGAGTTTTGAACAGTGCCTTTCTTTGTTGGTTGTTTTTCTCATTTATTTACCCAGGAAAATTCAGTTTTAAGTATCTGCTTTTCAGCAAGGTCCTACCATTTACTGAGTTTTCGTGTGGGTTAATGGGTGCCAGAGAGGTCAAGTGACTTCCCAAAGGTTACACAATGAGTCACTGAATTTGTCTGGGATAAAATACAAGAACCTCTGAGTTTTCTGCCTCTTGCTCTGACTGATGCTGAAGCAGAGAGGTTTCAGATCAGCATGACCTCTGATAAACCTCTGCTCCTGCTTTGAGGAGCAATAACAGCTTGGTGCTCAGTGGAGAAATCTGAAGCTCCTGGAGCAACATTTCCCATATTTCTCAGGGAAACAGCCAGAAGGAGCAGAAGTGGTGCAGACAAGCTTCTTTTGGATTCTCTCTTAAATAAAACTAAACAACATGGAGTTAAATAAACACATGGAAGCCCAAACCCACAGTTTACCCAATGCTAACCCAAAACAAGAGAGTTTGTTTAGAACTCTTTATATTTCCTACCTTCCTACAGCAGTGTTCCTTTCACTCCAACTGGAAAACCTCCACATGATTCCTCTTGCTTAAGGAGTAGGAGTTACCTCCTCCCAAGGTGAACCCTGGCGCTGCTCCTCCAGGCCCTTTGGAGGTGGAGGCTCAGTTGCAGAGGGCGAGGTGTGTCCTGGAGAGCATCACCAGCTTGTTCTGGATGCATTGCTGGAGATAATGAGCACAATTCACTGTTCTACCAACCCTGCTCTGGCGTCCTACCTCCTTCTCAAGCCTCTTCCAGGAGGAGGAGGATTCCTGTGCTGAGCTGAGCTTGGGCAGGTCTCTTACCTGGCTATGCCCATGTTTGCTCAGCTGCAAAAATGAGCCACCTCTTGGTGCCTTGTCCCTCCTGATTTTGTGTGTATACAGAGCTCTGCAGCTCCAAAGCGTTCATCATTATTATTTTTATTATTACGAACTACAGAATATTATTTCATGCATTTAATACAGTATAAAGCAATTACAGAATGTAAGGGACTACGGAAATACAGAAAGATCTGCCTGGAATAATAATTTGATTCTGAAACTTTGTTGCTTAAGGACTTCAGGGTAAAATTGTAGTACAACATATGAGCTTTTAATGAAATGACTCCCATTACTTCAAGCCTAAATGGACAAAACCTACATAACACATGGAAAATTTTCATTTAATAAGCAAATAATTTGTACTAGGGTATAGTTGTCAAATTCTAATTCATCAAACAGTGTTCAGCAATGAGCTGGAAGTGTTTTTAGCATGTGTGCTTCCATATTTATCCACCTCTGAGCTGGAAATCCTATCAGTTGTTTATCTGAAAACACATCAGGTGAATGCTGTTGCTCTAGGTGTAGAAACATTGCAGAATATTCCTGAGAAATCAGACAAGGCATCTCTGATCCGACTGTATTTCAGTGTTGCTGACATCTGGTGTTGTCTGGGGGGTGGCTGGAGCGTATTCAGGGAAAGGGGCTGAGGCCACCGGGCGTGTTTGAGCTGTTTCAGCATGGAACGAGGTCACGATTAATTATTTAATGTCGCCTTTCATTCCTTAAGCTGTGCCTAGGCTGTGTAAATACTCTGCTTTTTGCTTGTTTTGCCTGGGCTGGGAGCGAGCTGAGGCTGCTGCTCTCTGGAAGAGCTGAGCCTGCAACCATCTTCCTTAAAAATAGATTTGAGACCCGCAGTGCTGAGGAGAAGTGGCACAAAGCCTCGCTGACAGCCCGTTGCACACGCTGACCAAGGCACTGCCTTTCAAGCAGTTTGGCTTATAATTATATCTTTACAGCTAACTGGGCTATCCAAATGATTTTCCCCTCTCCCCCTCCCCAGCTCTACTGACCTGTGGCTAATGAGATTTGTGTTTCGATTAGTTGTAGAACATAAATTAACGAATCAATGAGAATGGATTCACATCCTTTCTTGTAAAAGAGTTCTGCTGCAGTGATCTGTATTTAATATTCAAATCAATTTCAAATTCTCAGGATGATTCTGCTAATATGGCAGGCTGGGACTCGCAGCATCTGCATCCTTGCCACAGCCTGTAAATATGGGATGTTTATGGAATCGCCCACTGACCTCCAAAGCCTTCTCTGGTCTCATTGATTTACTATTTCACTTAATAGTGATGATGAGAAGCTTAGGGGCTGGCAATGAAGCTGGGAGAGAGCATTTTCCCTTCATTTACAAGGGTGTTAAGACTAAGCAGAAGTCCCAGGACTTTGAAAAATGCTCTTTGGTTTTACTCTGAACATTTTGGGTCCATTTTATTCCACCTCAAATTTCCCCTGTTCTAGGGATGAGTTTAAAATACGGTTATTACCAAAAAGCAGTTTTCTAAGGATGAGGTTCTTTCGTTTGCTTTCAAGGTAGAGAGAACTTTATCTTTTGCCTTGCTGTAATTGTCTCATCTGTACAATTAACCAGCATCTTGGCATAAAATGTGAAAATTTGTACAGTCTTCAAAGCATCTGTGGCCTTTATGGTACAAGTTCTGTTAGTACTGAAGCCACAGAAAATTAAATGTTCCCCAAAGAACTTCCAGATGTGTTTTAGTCTAATAGGGTCATTATACAGTAAATTAAAAAGCAGGGTAAATGGAACTGTAAAATTTAAATTAGTCTAAAACCACATCTCTTTGCTTTGAACATTCATTTGTGGGGTTGCATTTGCAATAAATGTGAATTAGGCAGCTGCAATAACTGTTAATCATATATTTATAAAATAGTAATGAGGAAATGAATAGCAGAGTAAGACAGCTGCACATTTCTCTAATAGTATGTCAACTGTGAGCATAATAAGATGTAGAAAATTGTTTGGTGTTATGCTGATAATGCAGCTGAATGTAAGAGATCACTTCAACCTCTTAACTTTACAGGAAATTATATATAAAATCCATAAAAAGCCATAATAATACATTAGGCCTCTGAATTGTAGTCAATGTTTTTCTTTGCTTTGATTTTTCTGAAATGGGCCATACTTTTCCCAAAGTAATCTGCCAAAGATCACTGAGGCTTTTGTTTCAGCCTGCACTTTAGTCACCATCTTGCAGTTTCATTTAAAAGATAGTGCTTCTGAGAGCCAAGAGTGATCTAACTTCCCTGCTCCAGAAATGCTCCCACATCCCTTTCCTTGGAAAATTTTTTCCAGGTCTTGAGCATCCCACCTCTGAGCCCCGATGGGGTTATCACTGCTGAAAGCAATGATTCAGTTCAGAACCCCACACAAGGCATAACAAGATGGGAAATTTAAATTTAACACATATGTATATATATATTTTAGAGAATTTATATTTTTTGCATATTTATTTCTTTCAAATATATCTCTTTCTATTTTTTATATATATACATATATATATATATATGTATATATACACACATATATATTTGGTGACACGACCTAAGGGCATCTGCCTATCTTTCCCAGCCATGGTAAAATTATAAAGAGGTCAAGATAATTGCAAAAAACCAGTCAAACGACTTAAAGCCAAGGAATAAATGGAAATCTTTGAACTGCCCTTTAGCTCTGCTGCTTGTGCCAGCAGACGTCGCAGGCTGCCCTCATGCCAGGTGCTGCTCGCTCGCACTCGCAGATTTTAACCAGCCTTAATTGAATTTTGCAACAGGATTGGGGTGAAGAGGAGAATTACAAAGCTAACAGGAAAAAAATTAGGCAAGTGCTGGGCTGTGAACTGCCAGGCAGGGAATAGGTGCTAAATGTGTAATGGGAAGGCTGCCATAGGAAATGTCACTTATCAAAGTGGCAGGACTTTGCAGGGAAAAGCAAGGGAAAAAAATGAGGGACCTAGTCCCAGCACTGGCTGATTCTGCTGGGAATAGTCCCTAGGATTTAATAAGCTGTTTACTTGGATGTGGCTTTGGAAGTTGGGTTAAAACCCCTCAGTTTTAACCCGCAGCTGCAGCTGCTGGGTAGAGCTCAGCAAGGAGCATGGGGGTGCCTGATCCCCACAGCAGCACCACAGGGTAGCAAACAAACCCATGTTTCATGGCAAAACCCCATGGAATACAGAGTGAAATCATGTGTGAGCTGATTGTAAATTGTGTGATTCTGCTGTAAATAGTTTTGTCTGCTTTTACCACTAAGGTTTCTTGCAGTACCATGTTGCGACGTATTTTTGAATGACACAACCAGCCCCCTCTAATTTTTTAAAATACAGGGAGAAAGGGAGACTGAAGATCTTATAATCATCAATTTCCCGGACTAAAAGCCTTTCAGAACACAGAACTCATGGCAGACTTGAAAAGTCAGTCAGTGAAGGAGGAATGAACCCTCTCTGGGCAGAAAAGACTTTTCAATTAGTCCTGTGTGTTTAAGGGTGAGGTGAGGGGCCACCAGAGGTCTGGGTGGCCTGGCCAAGGTCAGGAGCTGTGCAGCACCATCAGCTCTGTTGACCTTCTGGAAAACCTTTCAGGTCATTCACTGGACATAACCTTTAGCCTTCATCAAGCTGTTGCCTTTATACACAGGGATTTTACTTTATTTTATTATATATATATATATATATATTTTTTTTTTTTTTTTCAGTTGGGAGATGGCACAAATCTTTTTGGCCATCTTAAAAACTATAAAGCTATTGCACAGTGACCAGACAGGAACAAAAAGTGTCCTTGGTGTAACCTTATCAAAGGAAATATTGTTCATACAACATCACCACATTATGCTGGGCTCTCAGGAGAGGCAGAAAGAGGGACACAGGATGCAGATGGAGACATAGATACAGAGATGCATTCAGGTCGAACTCATCCTATAAAATTTTGGCCTTTTACATGCCAAAACAAAGCAAAAAATTGTTCTTATTAAATATAAATTAAAGGGTAAGCAATGGAAAATGGCTTGTTTTCAAATCTTTCCTTTTTTCTTCCTTCTTTGAAACAGACAGTTCAATTCTCCAGGAGAAGCAAAGTTCAAGCTCTCATTTCCCACTGTACATTTCTGTGTTAGTGCCTCACAAAATAGCAGTTCATTTCTGGAAATCCTATTACTGTCCACACTCAAGCAGCAACTTTAACAGATACATCTGTTACCTGGCAGCTTCTTCCTACACAACTCCCACCTCTGAGAGTTAAAGCTTATAGTTTTAAAAGGAAAATTGAAATAGCCCAATTTTGAGCAATGAACATTTTGGGGACTGGGGGAGAAAAAGAGCACATGCCACTGTCAGCTACAAGAGCCTCATCTCGCCTTACTTTCGGGTCTGGGCAGATAGAGAAAACAGAGTGGTGCATTATCATTATCTCAGAGATGTTTATTTGGTGTGTGGACACTCAACCAAAGAACTAATGCAATCAGAAAGTTAAAATATATGGGCTGGAAATACAAATTCATTAGACGTACACAAAACGTATGCTGCAGTGGATCTGTCATTTAAATTAGATTTTGACAATTATATGGATGGTCTGGTTGAGATGATATATGATTTGCTCACTTTATGCCATGATTTAATTATTGCAAAAGACGTGTGGAGTTAGGACCCTGTGGTTCTCTCATGGCCCTGAGCTGAAGTGGGGCTGGTCCATCCGTCATACTTGGTGTTTGCTGCCTGGAAGATTTTTGTGTGTTTATATATATATATGTGAAAAATATATTATTTTATTTTTTTCCATGAAATTAGTATGTGCTTGCACCCAGTGGAACTGATGCAGATCTTTCCACTGACCTCAGCAGGGCTGGGCCTCACTCCTTCCCTGTGCATTGCCCTCAAGATGCTCCTCATGGAAACCACATATTTTGCCATTCAGGATCCAAAGCAGGACCAGGTCCCCCCCCAGGCTGCTCCCAGCCAAGCCCAGGTGCCTTTTACCTGTGCATGAGCAGAGCCATCCTTTTCCTTCCCATCCTGGGCCAGGAGAAGAACATGCTGGGTCTCCATCCCCTCTCTCAGCTTGGGAGGCTGCGGTGGTGCTGAGCTCAGCTGGACCATTCCCAGTTTCTGGAAACATCTTCTCCCTCCCCACCATCCTTCCAAGAGACATCATCAGTGACACCCTGCCAGTTACTGGTGTGTCATGGTGAAAGTGTGGCCAGCCCCACGTGAGGATCTCCAGATGTTCCTCTGAATCCTGAACGGAATCTTTGCTCTGCTGGAAACCTCACTGGTACCAAGAGCATCTCAACTCCTCCTCACACCATCCTTGCTCTTGCCTGACGTTTAGCAGTATTTATTCATATTTATTAATTTATTCATATTTTAAACATGCATAAAAAATGCAGCATCAGGCATGAGCATTTAGGCAGACAAACGATGGTGGCTTCTCTGTCTGCACGTTGAACACATATTAAAACCCCCCAACTATTAAAATGGAAGCATGATTTGATAACTTCTTACAAATGCAGTAAATGCCACTTCTTACAAATGAACACTAGCAATCAATTTAATTTCTCAAATAAAATGATTAAATTGCTGTTATTGTGGAATCATTATTTTATTGCTAAAACCTTTTAAAATGTTAATTATTGTGCCCCTTCAAAAGCTTTCATCTTGCCTGACTTTGCTCTTGTACGAAAAAGTGTCTCCTGGTTGTGACTTGCAAAATGAATGAAAATTCATGCTCTACCTTTCCTCTCTCTCTCTCTCTCTTTTTTTTTAACACCTGCAACTGTTCTCCTTGGCTGTAATATTTATATGAATTTAAGTTTAATTTTTCTCTGCTTTCATCTTCTGAATTAGTCAGTATAAAGCATAGATCACTCCTTCTCTGCTGCTTTCCTGTTTATTTGCTTTAACAATAGATTCATTAACTAGATTTTGGTGCTCAAGCTATGCGGACACATCCATTTCAAAGGAGGCTTTAATGGCATTTCATATTTTTCTACATTAAGGAAGATTAAAGTATATTACAATACCCTTTACTGCTCTATTTTCTTCATTTTAGAAGTGGTCAGTTTTTAAATTTTTTTCCTTCTTTCTTTCATCTGCAGTGTTCAATAAATTGTCCAGGCCTTTCAGATGATAGTTCCAGCAAATTGAGTTCCATATTACAACTCTGAACCATTGTTTAGCCCATCATCAGTCAGATAAAGCACTCCTATTCACACAGGACATCAAAAGAACAAATATATGTTCAAAGTGGCTAAAAAGATTACTGTGACTTGGATATATCATTTTGTTAATTGTTAGTGATTATTCTACTGGTTTAGAGGTGGTGAATTTGCTGACTCTGAGCTCGTGCTTGTGATGTAATCAGAGGGGAATATATAGATATTCACGGCTGGAAATGACACCATTCAAAAAGGGTCAGGTCTATCATCTTCTAATAGCTGAAGGTGGACTAATAGCAACATTTTAATAAGAAGGAAGATGCAGGCTGATGTCCTCATTTCACGTGGGTGGAAAGGCGTGAAGTGCTCCGGGGAATTTCAGGCGCACCAGTGCTCGGATCGATCTGAGGGTGCTGGTGGGTGCTGAGCCAAACTCAGCCCTGGCTGGGCTGTGCCTGGACCTGCCCCAGTGAGAACTGGGGCTGTTTGCTGGGTGGGAATGGCTGAAGTGAGTGCATTTGGGTCCTGGTCCTGCAGAGAGTGATTTGGTTTGCGTGTGTTTAATGCTTTCCGCTCTGAGCAATCCCCCAGAAATCGCTGGTGATATTTTAGTGCCTCCCAGCACTGGTGGTACCACACTGATCTATTGTGGCTGTCCCCACAGCTCCAGGTGTGATGGGGAGGTGTTTTAGAGGTGGGAGAGAGAGATATAAAACCTGAGACCCTCCGAGGTCCAGGGGTGACCAACTCCCAGGCTTGAGAGAAACACTCGAGCATCTGTCTCTGAGTTAAAGTCCCAGAGAAAGCAGCAGAGAAGGAAAAAAAAATAATCCCACCTGGCACCCATGTTTTCCTCTTCAACCACTGACACTTCAGTATCTCAATAAAAAGATGCATATTTGCAGGATATAAAATGAGCACTTTGCAGATTTCTGCGCTTCAAAGGTAATTTTGGGAATCTTGCAAATGCCAAAAGCTTAAGGATGAAATTTTGATTGCAGGCTGCATTTCTTTGGTTGTGTGTTTTACCCTGCATTGGGTAAAATGGAAAGGCAGCACTAAGAATGCCTGAGCATATGAGAGGCTGGAAGACAGATTTTACAACAGAACAATTGCAGGGTGTAGGTTTTAGGCAATAAGCAGGTAGCCTCGTTCTCTCAAAAGAAGAAAGAAAATAATGGAAAACTCTAACATTCATTTGGAGGCCTCAAAGGCATAAAAAACCCAATTCCAACTGTTATAGGTCCCTGCAGGAGTCTACAAAGGAACTAAGCTTTTTAAGTAAGAAAACTAGATTTTGGCCCAGAGGGCCCTGTCATTGCTGCTTAATAGATGAAACTCTTTTGATACAAATATGCTGTTTACTTCTCAGCTTCAGCTTTCATAAAATATAACCTTTTTATGATTTACGACCCCTGAAAAAGTGCAGGATGGATTTTTAGCTCTGAATTGGTTGAATGTCAACAAGAAAAATATAGATAACATATAGAAATAGCAGGGTGTTAATGCCACACAAAATGATGAAATTATTTTTGTTTAGAAAAGTTAAGTTTGTTCTTAAAGTTCTTCCTGAGTGAAACTGAGGAAAGGATTTGCTGGTAAAGCCAGGGGAGGCCTTGCATAGTGCAAAATGGTATGGAAGGTTTGGATTAGATACTGGGAAGGAATTGCTCCCTGAGAGGGTGGGCAGGCCCTGGCACAGGGGGCCCAGAGCAGCTGGGGCTGCCCCTGGATCCCTGGCAGTGCCCAAGGCCAGGCTGGACATTGGGGCTTGGAGCAGCCTGGGACAGTGGGAGGTGTCCCTGCCCATGGCAGGAGGGGACTGGATGAGCTTTAAGGTCCCTTCCTACCCAAACCATTCAGAGTTTCTCTGCTTCCTTTTTGCTTTAAGACAGCATTTGTTCATCTGGAAATTGCAAAAGAAATGGCATAGAATTGAGATATGGCTTCAGCAGGGGACAAACTGTTCAATGTGGTTGGTGACACCTCTGGTATTGGCCCAAACTAAGTTTTGCTCAAGTTACTACTTCAGATTAATTATTTTAATGGGAAATTAAAGTTTAAATACTTGTTCCAAAGCTAATTTTTTGTAAAAACTCTTATTATTTGTAGTGATTATTAAAATAAAACTGAAATGATCAGAAGTGATGTAATCTCCCTTCTTTATTTGCCCAAGTTTTTTTTTTCCTCTTGACAACCATATTGATGCCTATGGACAAGTTGTAATATATAGATATGTTTTATTACATTGGTCAGTGATTAAAAAGAAACACAAAAAAAGTGTTGGTGTTGTGAAATGGAAAAGAAAGTACTAGAGCTTTGAAAACTGAGAGACAAATGTAAAGTTGAGAGAATAGCTGCTGCCAAGAGAATTGCACATATTTTTTTTCACTGTTTTCCTTTTCATGTTATCTTTTTTGCAGCTTCTTTGCTTGGCATTAACAATGTACTTGTTTTTCAGGTGGCTTTTCTCATGTTGTTTGTGAACCTGCAGAACAACAACACAAAAAAAAGTTGATTTTTCTGGATGCTTGGGGAAATAGCCTGATCCCAGACAAATTGCCCAGGAAGTCTCAGAAATGACAGCCTGCCAAAGAGGCAAGGTTGTAAAAATTGAAAAGGTTTTCACTTTTGACTCTTCCAACTATTGCAGAAAGAGACATTTGCTGGTGTATGGTCTCTGAAAACTGTCACCAAGCAAATTAAAATAACAAAAATATCCATCTGTGAACCCTCACACATCCAGCTTTCCTGCCCTGCTCTGTCACAGAGAATTAATCAGCCAGAGTGTGCATGGTGTGCTCAGCAACGGTGGCTGGTACCCAGAAGCTGCAGGGCTTTTACAGAAAATATTCCCAGGTGTTGCTGCTGGAAAACACAACATTCCACTGGTCTGGAAGCTCCCTGCTCGTGTATTACAGAAAAGAGGGAAGGAAACTGAAATGGGTAGAAAGCTGTGGGAGAAGCAAGGATGCTGGGGTGTTGTCTGTCCTTCACAGCTGCTAACACAGCTCTGGAGGCTTTTCAAGGGGTCTGAGGACAGGAAAACCACCTGGAGCTCTGATTCCCCAGCTCTTTGTGCAGCCTGATGGACTGGAAGGATCTGCAACAGCCAGACCAAGGCTGCCAGGACAAGATGTTCTGCCTGAGACTTGTAGGTGTCCATGGGACATCTGGGATCCTGTCCTGGAGCAGGGAACCTCTCTTAGTTACAACTCTGGGTTATGAGGCTTGACTTTCCTATGGGTGGTTGAAATAAGCAGGATGAGCTGAGTCCTCTCCTTTATTGATTTCTGTAAAGCCTGGAAGGTTTTAAGCACATGGCTGTAGTTTAGTGTGTGGTTTAAATGCTTACCTGGATGCCTCTGTTCATTTCCCCATTAGTCAATCAGTCAATATCTGCACAGAACTTCGAAAAATGCCTTGGAGGAGGAGGAGGAAGGGAGACAGACAAAGCTGGGCATCAGCCAGATGTTCAGAGTTACTTGGGAACACAGACAAGGCAAACATTTGCCTGAGGGGACCTCTGAAAGCACCAAATCAAAGAAATGCTGCGGGTCTGTAGCTGGGTCTTGGAGATGGGAAGTACCGAAAACTTCAGCTAAAATGAATTTAGAAACATTAATTTCCATTAAGAACACTTTCTGAACTTTTCACTGCAGCTGTTTCTCATGGATTGCTCTCTTCTTTAAGTGCATATACTAATGAAAATAAGTAAGTTTATCTATTCTATTCTATTCTATTCTATCTCACTGGAGAGGTGCTGGTGACATATTTTTAACTGCAGCAGTGCATCTGATCTGCCCCCATGCCTTTGTTACCTGGACAGACATATTCATGGGACATTACGGTCAGCAGCAATATGTATGAGCTTGGATTGCATTCAGCCTGGAAATGACCCACACCATGAACTCTATCAGCAGTATATTTTCATACCTATCAGCCTTGGAGCTGTGAAAACAAGAAGGAATTCAGCAGCAGGGTGGTTTGTACCTGCATGGGTAAGAGAAGGATAGAAAATATTACCTGTTCCTTTCAGGGTTAGTCCTGTCCCTGCTCCCAGCCTTCCTCAGTCACCTCCCTTCCATGTCTTCCTCACACACAGATTGAGGATCTTTTTTGAGGTTGTTTGGGAGCTGTTTGTGAGGATTGGGATTTTAGGAACATGTAGTTTGCTTGCAGTTATCCACGTGAAAGTGCAAAATTTGGCCACTGCAAGATTTTTCGATGGATGTGCTGTAACCAGGATCACACATTGTTCCCAGTACACCCTCAGCTCATCCACAAGCTGATGGCAGAAAGCAGATTTAACTGCCATGCACAATCCCAAAGCCTGTAGGGGATCAGGCAGTGTTAGAGTGTTTCTCTTTGATGCTACTTTCAGGTACAAATCATAATATTGGCAGGCGCAGCAAGTGACCCTCCTCTGGGTTTGCATGGAGGAGTTGCAGGAAAATTTACTGAATCACAGCAAAGTTACCACCTTTCTTGTCATTAGGAACTCATCCACAGCCACTTCAACCTACTTTTCCCAAAGTGCTTTCCTGGATCATCAAATAACCATCTGATTCTAAAATTCACACCAAAACGATGTTGCACCTTTTCTTCAGTCCTCCATTTTTCCTTTTCTGGTGTATAGCAATTTTTACCCCATTATTTCAAGGCTGCTTTGGATTGGGAAAAATCTCTTCTTAATAAGGATTCAGCTAAAACCTCACATCTTAAATCTGAATGCCAAATGACAAATCTGGTGCTGTGATTCATTGGCACTGGGGGGTGTTCATTTTACTTGGGGAGCTCATTTAGCTGAAGGCACCGTGCTTATGTCCTGCTCAATGGCCTTTGGAGAAAGAGAATTTACTTTACTTGTCTACTTTGAAGATTTCTGCTAGAAACTTGGTAGTGTTTCATTTTCAGGTAGAAAAGCAAAGAACTACTCAGATATTCTCTTGAAGCTGTTCTGAAAAGTGGCTCATAATGACAGAATCATAAAGGTCACACGCTATTTTCTTTCCATAAATCTGGCAGTGGAAATATTACAGGTTTTCCTGGTCTTTATCCTCTCTCTTGTTGCAGTGAGGGTGTGAGATGGGTTTGGCTCCTGGGAAGAAATAAAGTGCAGAGTACAGGGAGATGCTGCACCTTCTTTTCATTAGAGACTGGGACTGTGAATAGCAACTGGTGGGAGAGAAGGCTCATTTCAACATGGACGGGTGAGGAGGATCCTCATAATTCATTGGAAAGGGTTTCTTAAACTTCAAGGAACATGAAGGATGACAAACCCTTTGCAGCCCGGCAAACAAGGTGAACATAAAATTAGGTCTCGAATTTTTGGTCCTGAATTTTTGGTGCTGAAATTTATTTTCTACTGAAATAAACTGGAAGTTATAGAAGTGTGTGATCTGCTAAACCTGGGAAGTTCTAAGTAATACTCTTGGAGACACATAAAACCAACAAAATGACTTTCACAGAATCACACAATGGTTTGGGTTGGAAGGGACCTTAAAGCTCATCCAGTCCCACCCCTGCCATGGGCAGGGACACCTCCCACTGTTCCAGGGTGCCCAAGCCCCAATATCCAACCTGGCCTTGGACACTGCCAGGGATCCAGGGGCAGCCCCAGCTGCTCTGGGCCCCCTGTGCCAGGGCCTGCCCACCCTCCCAGGGAACAATTCCTGCCCAATATCCCATCCATCCCTGCCCTCTGGCTGTGGGAAGCCATTCCCTGTGTCCTGTCACTCCATCCCTTGTCCAAAGCTCCTCTCCAGCTCTGTTGAAACCCCTTTAGGTGCTGGAATATGCTAAAAAGTCTCCCTGTATGGCTTCTGGATCAAACTGAGGTAAGCAACGAGTCCATCTCTGCCTTTTCATGTATTATGGCTTTTTTTTAAAAAATAAAGGAAAATGAACTTTGAAAATGCTGCTCTTGCTATCTGTCAAAAGGCCATATATAATCACCCAGGCTCCTTGTTCTGGAATAATGTCTGTTTTTCCCTGGCTTCGAGACAGTTTATTAATAACAAGAGATGGTGTTTACAAGGGACTGAGCGTGGAACCAGGGTGGGGTTTAAATTTCAAACATGATAATGACCCCTCAGCAACTCCCAGCTTAGAGACCCAAACACAACACTCAGAGTGTCTTGTGCAGTCCAGGTTCATGCCCTGCCCAGAGCAGCTCGGAGCAGCACTGGAGTGAGGGTGTCCACGGGTGGGAGGGGACAGCCCGGGAGGATTGGTTGTTCTGCAAGAGCTGCTTGGGATTATTTCTCCAGACAGACAACTTCTAAATCTGGTGTTTGCCTGAGTGTTGAGACTACATTTGAGGCTGGTTGTGTTTATGTGAGTGAGTGTGAGCAAATGGGTTTTGGCAGGAGGACAAGCCCCCTTTGTCCCAGACACAAACCTGGCCAGAACCTGGGCTTTCTTCACACGTGGTTCATAGCCAAGACTGTGAAATCTGCCAGATTTATAAATTTACTGGTCAGAGATGGAACTGGGTCAGTATTTAAAGGTAGTAAGTGAGATTGATCCTATAAAACACAGCATAGTTTGCATTTTTAGGACAAGATGACTTTTTTTTTAAGCTGTGGCCTTGTTACGAGTCAGTTGAGCTTAGCATCCAGTTTATTCAAGTCCTTCTGTGGGGAGTCAACATCCATGCTATTCATGTGGACAAAGAGCTGCCTTAATGTGGAATCTGAATTGATATTTCTGGGACTGTGATAACTGATGTGACACACAAATAAGCACGAATGGAGATCAGCATTTTGTTTTGGAGGAGTTGTCCTATTTTTGTCCATTGTTTTTTCTTTTTCTGTATTTCTCAGGTTTAACTGTCATGTGCGTGGGTTTTATATGTTTAAATTCTCTCATTTGCTTAAATTTATGTTCATACATATTTATATTTATGCTTTATATATATATATTTATTTGCTTGTACTTATATTTATGCACAAGAATGCATAGGTTTGTAAAAGAGAACGTTTTTGACCCAACATGATAATGCCTACAATTCACAGACCTCTCTGTAAAGAAGTATTTACTAATATGGGGCAGTACCTAAATACCTGGGGAAAAAAAATGATGTGTTAGAGTCATCCCAAGGGAATCACACTTATTTAATACCAACAGTGAATTTGGTCAAATTTTTTCACGGCTCTTTTTGAGCCAAAGAAAACATCCCAAAACGTTTGCTCATGGAAGAAGTCCAGGTGAACTGCACAATCTATCTGAGGGTTTTTCTTGGTTTTGCTTTATGTTGTTGGGGATCAGTTACATCACCAGGTCACAGGACAGGCTTTAGTGGTGCTGTAGATCCAGTAAAACTCTGTTAAAATCTGTGTGAACTAAACATTTGCAACACAGCCAAAGACGTGTCTGGTTATTATTATTTTTTCAAATATTTCTCTGCATTTGTGAAAATTAAACAATCCTTTCATATGAAATCATGGTTAAAACTTAATGAAATTGGTATGTATTACCCACGTTTCACCACTACAAGTCCATTCCTGATAATGAACTACTAGAAAGTGTAAGACTTCTGTTGATTGTTTGTTGGCCTGGGGAACACAAGCAAGGTCAGCCTTAGCTCAATCCCCTGCACAATTACCCCGCCTGGTGTCACTAATTGGCATTTTAATGAAGAGACCATGAGTAGGTTTTACTCCACGCCAAAGCTGGAAGCATGGCTTCATCAGAGATGGTGCCACAGTGGTGTCCTTTCACATGCCAGCATTTCCTGCTTACCAAGGTAAAAACCAGTTCCTGCACAATAATAATTTAAACCCTTCCAGTTTGTCTGTGGCTCTCACTCTGACGGGGCAATGGGGCATTCATAAATGAGATTAAAGCAGTCAGTGGCTTGCAGATCTCTCCCATTCCTTTGCACTGATATCCTGGAAATCTCAAATTTATTTAAGGCAATTTCAGGGCTCGCTTGTAGAGTAGCTGGAAATGCTGCTGTGGCAAAATTGACAAATAGGTTACCCAGAGAATTTCCAGTTCTCTTCTGCTGCTGTTATTTCCTGTTGGGCTGAGACCTACAATCATTTGCACATGTGAGTAACAAGCATCTTGCATATATTTACTCTCTTGGAAGCATTTGCAGTTTGAGCTTTCTGGAGTAACTGCAGCTCAGGCAGGATTTTTGTTCTCTTTGCAGGGGAAGTGCTTAATTGTGGGCCTGAATCTGGGCCTTACAGTAGAAACAATATCTATATAAAGGAAATGCTGAGATGAGTAATAAAGAGCAATCTTCCTGTGAGTAAATAAAAATTACAAAAGGAAACAATAATCAATACATTTTACAGTTCAAGAGTTCAGCACATGCTGTTTCAGTGCAGTACAATGGATGGGCAGCCTCTGTGGATTATGAATTCCCACATTTATGTGGAAACAGAAGTAAATAACTGAAACAAGAGTCATGTTGCAAGAATGTAAAACCAAGCTGGACTTAATGGTGTGCTATATTTAAAAGAGTGATGTGATCCAAGGAGTATTCACTTTATCTTTTCTTTCAAGCTTGGCTGCCTGCAACCTGCCAGGACCAGCTAATTCAAAAGAAAGCATTTTTCTCTATTTCAATCGCCAATAAAATGCAATATGCACTCCACTTTGTTGCCCTGAGTCCCAGAGCCTGGTGTTACCAAACATAAATGTGTTAATGATGTAAATAAACTGCTTTTCTCCTTTGAGCTGGAAGAGCCATTGCTTGGATGAGGTAGGGAAGAAGGGCAGGGCAATGCAGTGGTGCAGAACACTCTTGCAATTCTTCTTTTGGAGGGAAGAGATGGCTGAAACCTTCTTGCCATCTTGTAAAACCTTTTCTCTTTATGAGTCAGGTGTAGAAAGACCATCAAAAACCTGGTCTTAGATCACCTATTCAAAACCAGATTTTGTGCATATTTCATCACCTCTCCTCCTTCCCTGCTTCTCCCTCTTCTGCTGCTGCTCAAGCTGCTGTTGCTGCAATTATCAACCAGGGACTGACCTCCAGCTTTGGTCCCTTCCATCTCTCCATCAGAAAAGTGACTTGATGAGGCCATCAGTGATTCCTCTAAGCAAGAAGGATCTTGCAGAGGGTTTGAAATGGTTAATTGGCTTCCAGTCTTGCTGCCATGAGATCTCTTGGGCTGGCAACATGCAAAGGGTCCACTCATCCCCAGGAGGAAAGCAGGGCTGGATGGACCTCATGTCACCTGGGAATGGAGGGATGCAGGTGCCAGTTTCCCCCAATGAGGAGCCAATGTTCAACAGCATTTTGGGCTGGAAAGGCTGGGCAGTAAGCCTGGCTTTTGTATTACTAAAAATCTCATTAGCACGGGGTTGCAGGCACCTTGCAAGAGAAGAGGTGAAACCCTGGTTTGGTTAAAATGTTCCTGTTCTCAGGGATGGATCAGTTTTGCTCTGGGGGATGGTCTGATTCCAAAGTGAGGAGTCTCATGCATAATGTGGATTTTGATTTGATGAAACAGGTCCCATTTTCCAGGTTAGCACTTGTTTTATCCAAGAAAGGCTGTATCTCCTCATACATTAATGGTCTAGGCTTGTACATCATGTCCATGTGATAATGCAAAGCAGGACATTAGACGTGAAAAAAATTCTGACATAGATGTACTTTGTAAAAACTATATTAAAAAAGCTGTAATTTAGAAAAATGGTTCTTGCAGTGTCACAATAAGAATGAACAATTTTGAATAAAAAAACCACCACAAAAAGGATAAATTTTGAGTGCTTGGCTTTGTCAGACAAATACTATCCTTATAATCTTCATCAAAATCAATCTTATAGAGATAGTAACAGTTGTGCCCTTGTTCTAATACAGCAGAGCCATTTTGTTAATTCCCCTGTATTTTGTGAGGTGCATGGAAAATAAATTTTATGAGCAGGTGCTCCCTTACTTTATATGGGAAGTATTAAATTTGATACCACTTTCCTTTAATAAGCCCAGATAATGGCACAAAATCTGAATCTATTATCACAAGGAAGAAAGTAACAAGGACAGCAAACGAAACAAATGTAATTTTTTCTTATTACAACACTCGTATTTCAAACTTGAGGAGCGTCTGTGCTTTACTTTGTAATAACTACTGTGACTGCATAATACCAGGATAGATATTGTTAAAAATAATAATAATAAAAAAATCACTGATAGCCTATTCAGGGCTGTGTCTTTGTGTTCCCATGGCAGCCCATCTCTTTAAGTAGGTTGAGTTGAACAACTACCCAGCAGGTGAAAAAAATATTCTGCTACCAGCATATTGCAATCTTTCATTAAATGGTTACCAAATAATCCTATGGAGTGGTGAGCCAGGAATGTGTTCCTACCTGCTGGCAGATATCTTTGCAAAGTGTGAGGCATCAGCATTGTGTGGATATAGAATGATGCTTTGCAATAAAACCCTGTGCATTTCCTCAGGTTCCCTTTCTCCCTCAGCAGCTGTAACATGCCATGAAAATCAGCCAGCAGAACTAACACAAATGACATAATAAACATGCAGGCAATGATTTTTTTCCCAGTGCATACAATATTAGCCATTAGCCTGCAAGCAATGCTGTTGCATTTGTATTTAGGGTGATTTTCACACCAATATGGTAAATGCAAGCCAGATCTCTCACCAGAATGAAAGTGGTTTAATGGCTGAGTTCAGGCAAAGAAAAGAACTCTGATATTCATCACCAGATTTTGCTGTCAGGAGTGACATCAATTTGTGTCCTATAATTTTTTTTAATGGGAAATTAACAAATCTCCTTCATCTGAAGTGAAAGGAACTTACTTGAAATTAAAAATTAAATACAAGAGGTTTTGTGCATGAAATTTACTGATACATACCAGCAGTTTCTTCTCTGTAGTTCCACTAGGTGCTATTTACTAAAGTCTTTCATTTTAATTTCCTAAGAAAAAAATCAATAAAAATGTTAAGTGATAAAAGGTACAGTTTTCTCCTGAGGTGCTTAAGATTTGTGCCAAAGAGTCTGCAGAGCACCCTATAAAGTCCTTCTGTGCTGTTACTTTATATCTTGATGGAGTGCAGTGCTTGACAAGGTTACTTGAGGTGATCCCAAATTCTCTCTGCTGTACCCAGATAAACCCTCTGCAGCCACACATCCCTGCTGGAAACTGGGCTCCAAATCCTGGTGTGGTAACCCCACTCCTACTGTTCTGGTTGGGCTCTGGGATCAATCCCAGTTTAGCTGTGGCAAAAATGTTCATCTTTCTTTCCTAAATTTCACATCCACCAAGCTTCCACCACCCACTCTCTGCAGGACAGCAACGGGAAGCTGGATGCCCTGAAATGATGGTGACATTGATGCATTCAGCCATCCATCCAAACCCTCAAACCCAACTCTTTCCATACCTAAAAAGAACAAATCCATTAAGAAATGTGGGCAACAGAGAAAACAAAAGAAAAAAGAAAAAAGCCTTTGCTTAGAATTTGAACATAAAATTTTCCACATTAGGGGCTGAGTTATTACCTCTCAAAAAACCAGCATTCATAATGGAAATCCTGACAGAGCTGTGTGAGTGGCACAGCTATAATTAACTCTGCGTTCAGAGGCCTTTCATTAATATTTTAAGGATTTTTAAATTAAAATAATTGTATTAGTTTATAGAAAGTACTCTCTCCCTCAAGTTGTCTCATACAACAAATACTCAAAATGCACTCTTATTTTCCTTTCTCTTGCTTTTTAATTCCCATCTGCAGAGCAGGTCTCATCCTTCTCATCTTTTCTTCCATTGCTAGATCCCCATAGTTTCTCCCCAGCCTCAAACATGAAGCTTTTGCCCTCGGATTTTGAGTATTTTCAAGCTTTGGAAGCTCCATGGGGCAAACCCCCTACTTCTGTTCTCAGAGCTCAGAAGCTCAGCCTGGTTGTGCACAGCTGCCCTTCCATCCCTGCCTCCACCAACATGTGTCAGCTCTGCTCTGGGGAATTTCTGGGCAAAGAAATGTCTTGGATTTGCTCACAATGCTTGGAGAACCTTTATCCATGACAACTCTTTCCTTCTCAGTTCACTTGGTGGAGAAATAATAGGGTTTATGGAGTGTTGACTGGGTGGGATTGGGAAAAAACTCTCTCTTCTCCAGTCCTCCTTGGCAAGGCCTAAAGCTCAAATGGCCCATTAGAGAAACAGATCTGCTAATGACAGTTGGCCCTGGCACAGAAAACTTGTGCTTGTCCCATCCTTGGAAGTGTCCAAGGCCAGGTTGGACAGGGCTTGGAGCAGCCTGGGACAGTGGAAGGTGTCCCTGCCCATGGCAGGGGGTGGAACTGGATGGGCTTTAAGGTCCTTCCCATTCCAAATCCTTCTATGATTTTATGAGCAGCAGCTATTAAAAGATGTTGATTGTATTTTAAATAATCCTGGCTATTTCCTACCCACCAGTCTATGAAAATTATTAATTTCAGCTTGAAGTTTGCCATTTTTACTAATTCAAATAAAACTGGAACTCAGAATATGCCCTTAATATTTCACTTATAAACCAGAGCATATTGATCATGCTTGGTGCAGATGAAATAAGGTTTTCTGTGAGAAATGATAATTTGTTTTGGAAAGAAATGTTCATGCAGGCAGAGTCTTCAGCAAACTCTGCATTTGACTTTACAGTATATCACTAAAATGGTGCTAAAACAACATCACTGCTGACATGTAGGTGGGCAGGTGAAATGGTCACAGGCACGTAATAAATTGTACCAGCATATAATAAACCTATTTCTCATGTACCTACAACCTGTATAACTTCCCATCCAGATAATACTTCAGTGCATGATAATTTATTGAGAGACTGCATTTCTCATACATGAAACGATTTGTACACAAGAAGAAGCCCAATGTGAATAATTTAACCAACCACTCTGAACTGAGAGAAAGCAGAGTCTGCAAAACAAATGAGACCCCATACAGATGCTTCTATTGACTTATACTTGAATTTCATCTTTATTTTATTTCAGCTCTACCTTGGGATTTTTTTTCTCTAATCCTCTGTCCGGAATATGACACGGGTAACTTTTGAGCAGGCTCATCATTTGAATAATCAGCCATTTAGTGACATGTCTAGCTCTGTTTAATGACTGAATCTGTAAAAGTATGACCTCAAGCACTGGTTAACTTTAAAATAGCTGTGCCCACTGCATGACATAGCCAACAGGAAGCCATTAGAGCTCCAGCAATTACCATTTACATCCATCGACGAAGTCCCTATTTTATTTTAATCTGCTTAAGTACATTTTCTGCACGAGGTTAAAATATAAATCCCTTCTCCTGAACAAGACTGGTTTTCTGGCTGACTTGAGAGCACAATTTACAACTGATTTAATTTGTTCTTCACAAACATTCCTAATGACATTACCCTGGTGCATATACTGACTGCCTCCTCTTATTCCATTAACTCCCAAATCGGGTTTAAAGACCATATTGATGCTAGATGTTATTATGGGTGATTATCAAAACAACAGACAATGGGGCAAAGTGTTTACTAACTGGTTTATATATAATTTCTGTAATAACTACAACAGATGGTAATGCTACAAACAATAAATCAAGCTTTTCACTGCTGAAATAAATTGGCAGCCTGCAGTACAGAAATGCTGTATGTAACTATATACAGATGCTTCAGTCATCAACTGTATTGTTCATCTTATTAGAAAATGGGTCTGTTACTGCTATTACAGGAAATCTTTCCATTTGCAATTACAAATGTATATTTTCAATTGAAATTGGTTTTAACTGCCAAACTGGTTTAAGTATACTTTAACCTTTAATTACAAATAGAGTTATCACGTACTGCCAAACTGGTTTGAGGCATTTGTTTGTGTCTGTGGAAGTTCCACCTCAAATCGGGTTTCCACTCCCATAAATATATTTCTTCCCTTCAAGAATCCTTTGGCCAAAAGGCATTGGCAGTAACTTCAGGAGTTAATTCAATATTAGCAGCATAAAAGGATGTTTTATCCGACAGTGCTTAAAACAGCATCAAACCTGCAATTAATTCCATTCACTTTGGTTTGTAGTAATTTATCAAAACATTTGCCTTCCTACGATGCCTTCTTTCTAGCTCCTTTCTGGGGAGCTCACTGCATGTCTCTGTACTCATGTCACCATCTTCTGGTGCCTCCTGGGCTGCAGGGAGGCACCTCCAGTGTCCTTGGGATGGAAGTTCTGGTCCTCAAATCTGGGAGGAAATGTTGAGGCAAGCTTGAGGGGTCTGCTGCAGGAACATTGGCCCAGTCAGAAATGAGAATTTTATTACAAATGAGAATTTCACTACAAGAATGGGTAGGATTTTTAGTGTCTTTCCCCATTTTATGGCTCCTCTGAATTGTTCTTTGCATAAAGGTAGGGCTGTGAAAAGAAGATGGAAAGAGTGAACATGTCATGTTTTCCCAGGCAGGGTTGTAACTGTGAGGTGATTGAGAGCTGTGCCCTCCAGGTGCCTAATTCACACTGATTTTAATTGGACTTTGACACCACCCACTCTTGAGAGGGTGACTTCAAACACTCTAAGCATCTACCTACATATTTAGGGATTTATTTCTGTTTACAAACATAGGTGCTGTCCTGTATTGATCACTCACAAACTTTTGGTCTAGATTCTGCTCCCTGATCTCCAGTGTAGCTCCATGCAATGATCTCCAGACATCCCAGATTTGAATATTGGAGCTCTCATTAAAAAATCCATTAAGAAATTGGGTCTTGAGGGTTATAGAAATGTGATGCATCTCAAAGAAACCTGAGGTTTCATGTCACAGAGGGATAAAAAGGTAAAAACCCCCCAAAAACATGTGTGTATTGAACATTGTGCAAGAGGTGGGACACACAACAAGACAGAATGTTCAAAATAAATAATAATTCAAGGATGACCTGTGACTGAAACATGTTTCTTTTTTCCCCAAATAACCAGATAATAATTTCAAGGAGTGAATTAATCCACGAAAGTCATGCTTGTTTTATGAGCAATTTAATGACAAGAAGATAATTGACATTTGAATTAACTTTTCAGGAGTAGTGAGAATAATATATTAGCTTTTCCACATAATTTTTGGCCTACCTGTGATCTCACTGCTATCAGTTGTGTTGGCCTCAAGAGACAACTGCATAAAAGAAGTAAAAATGCCACTTTACTGGCTGATCTCTTGGTAAGTATGAACAGTTTTATTCCTAATTCTGATGGGGTGAGATATAACCGAAGTGAACTGCCCCAGGTCAGATTTGGTTGCTGACAGAGTCCCTGAAATGAACTGTAAATACCTGTAATGTTTTTGGTAAATCCATCTTTTAAGGTTGCTTTTGCCTGGGGCCTGCACAGTGGCCTGGCTGCTGTTTGAAGAGGATTTTTGTGTGACAGCACAAAGTTGTCTTTAGGATAACTCCCACTGGAGAGAACAGAAGCACAGGATCATCTCCTAGAATCACAGAATGGCTTGGGTTGGAAGGGACCTTAAAGCCCATCCAGCCCCACCCCTGCCATGGGCAGGGACACCTTCCACTGTCCCAAGCCTTCCACTGCTCCAAGCCCCTTCCAGCCTGGCCTTGGACACTTGGAGGGATGGAGCAGCCACAGCTTGTCTGGAAAACATGTTCCACCTTCTGGGATTCAAAGGCACAGCACAGCTCCCTTCCTCTGCCCTTGGTTCTGTGCATGTGAGCTCAGCGCTGCGCCAGCCCGAGTGATGCAAATTATATCTGCTGTATAGAATAAAGATTAAAAACGGCATTCCCAGCCTTATAAAGTTCTTTAATTAGAATCCTGCAAAGGATTAGCAATCTGATTATTTGCTAATTGCCTTTCCATATTTTTTCAGGGCCTCACAAAGCATTGGGGATACCAAAGAGCAAACAGTGCTTTAAGGGCACAGTACAATGTGACAACAGTGATAGATATGCTAATTTCTTCATTCACTCCACTTCACTTCTTTTATTCTTTCCAATTAAAGCAAATGCTACTGAAACTGTAATTAAGCTAGTGCCGTAGCCCTGATTGCCTGCTGTTTTAATGAAACCCTATTGATTTTTCTTTTATTTCTAATGGCCACACATTGCGTTCGATGGTCAAACACATGGATGTTACAATGCACGGCCAAACTTAATTTTTGTTCTCTAAAAGGGTGGCCTTATCAGGGAGAATATCAAACGAGCTATTTGTGTGAGGTCTCTATAGTTTTTCCTCTATCTGCCTGAAGAGATGTACTCTGAGCAAACATATTACCATTAAAAAGAAATGAGTTACATTTTGTGGAGAATAAAAATTGCTATTAGTCTCCTGTAGTTGCCATAAGTTGCTCACACACATTTAGCATATTCATGATTCCCAGAATACTTTTAAGCTTTATTATTTTTTATAAAAAAACCTGTCTGGGAGAGATCATGGGGAACATTATATTCACTCCTCTAGATATAATAAATCACACCAGCAATTTAAGATATAACAGGTTATGAGGACCTTCTGATTTGTTGATAATTTTATGGAGGAATTCATTTTCACTGGTAAATCTCACTGAATTATTTTCTAGTTTGCCTGGAAGTAGTGAAAAAGACAAGGGAAAGAAAAACTCTCTTGAAGTCCCATAAAGCACATAGTATAGCTTGAAATTTATTATTCCTTAGCTGGATTATTCAGCCAGAGAATTAGATATTTAACTGGGTACAGCTTTTCTGTGGCTTCATATCTGTACTTAGGAGCCAGCGTGCACTGGAAGAAGGCACCAAGCCTTACTGCAAATGAATTTATCCAAAATCGTGTAACACACCACAGCAGACACTCACTGCATTCTCTAGGCACATCCACAGGAAGAGTGAAGACTTTAATTCATAAACCATGAATATATGTGACCCTGTTCCAGTTTTGATTGAGGAAAATAAATGGTAATGAGGAAAAATAAGGAAACGTGGTTTCCGACCATTCCTTATCTAAAAATATTTCGTGGCTGCTCTGGAAGATAAAGTGTAATCACATCCAGGATGCACAAAGTCAGCAGTCAGCTCAGCAAATGCACAAAACGTGCTCTAACTGAGGCCCTGATCCATCCTTGTGTGTGCTGAAAGGGACACAAGGTTGTTTTTTTCCCCCTTTGTTCAACTTTAATCAAATATTCACATTTTTTCCTGGACCAAGGCCACAGATTTCTGGTGGTACAGGCAACATTCCTTACAACCCCTTAACCAGGGTGTCTAGATCCCAAATGGTGTGTCAGGGTACTGGTGATCTGTGGGGGAAGCACCACAATAAGTAAGAAACTGGGATAGAACTTGCTTCCCACACAGAGGGTGGCTGGACCTGGTTTGTCAAAATCCTAGAATTATTAAGGTTGGAAAAGACCTCCAAGATTACCAAGTCCAGCCTTTAACCAAATACCACCATTCCCACTAATCCACCCCATAATGTTCCTGACTGTTTCATGGGAAAGTGCCTATAAAATGCTGTAGTAATAGACACAGCTGATGCTGGAAATGTTGTATTCTGAATTCCAGTTTTATTTGAATTAGTAAAAAAGGCAAACTTCAAGCTAGAAATAATAGATTGGTGGGTAAGAAATAGCCAGTAATATTTAAAATAGAAGCAACATCTTTGCATGGTTGCTGTTCATAAAATCATTGAATGGTTTGGGTTGGAAGGGACATTAAAGCCCATCCAGTGCCACCCCTGCCATGGCAGGGACACCTTCCACTGTCCCAGGCTGCTCCAAGCCCCAATGTCCAGCCTGGCCTTGGACACTGCCAGGGATCCAGGGGCAGCCCCAGCTGCTCTGGGCACCCTGTGCCAGGGCCTGCCCACCCTCCCAGGGAGCAATTCCTTCCCAAAATCCCATCTATCCCTGCCCTCCTTCAGCTTAAGGCCATTTAAGGTCTCTGTGATTCACCCCAAAACCAACAGAAAGATTTGGAGCAGTGTGGAAAGGCTTTGATGGCACAGGTGGAGATCAGCCAGACCAAACTCCATGTAAATGCAGTGTATATGTAAAAATTCCCAGTTCACCCAGTTGAGATTGCACCACAGAGCCAGTCCTTGCTGGTCTGTCTTGGCTTGCCTGTTGTTCAGCTGTGCACATGGCACAGGAAATCTTTCTGCAGCACTAAGCTCGCTTCCAGGAATGAGAAAAATGCAGATTAAAAGGTGATTTAAAGTTTTTATTGATACAGTTGCATTCCAAATTTCAGCCACGTCTTGCAGGAAGCTTGGCTCTGGACCACAGCTCCGACACCAGCACAATTTCAGGTAAGCAAACTGAAGATGTGAAACAGGAAAATGTATTTTCTCCCCATTAGCCAAGAATTCTTGCCTCCCTTATTTCCCAGCCTTCCTCTGCTACAGTTCTGAATCACCTTCTGTTTGTGACCACTGAATGCTAAATACACTTTTATTTTACCTGTAGGCACTAAATTTTTCAAAAGCCTCATACTGCTATTAGCCTGCCAGCAAACCAGGAACATCAGCTCTTTTTAATTAGATTTTCTAACTGTGATGTTCATTCAACAAGGGATAAATTCCCTTTAGTGGAAGTTGCCGAGTGCACTTGGACTTGTTAGCTCTGGAGAAGTGAAAATCATAAATAAAGTCTGACAGGGAGAAGGTAACAGTAGGAACAGTGGAAAATAAGACACCATCATGTCACTACTCAGCCCTGTCAACTGTTACGCTAATCAGGATAGAATTAAAAACACATTTTCTGCCAAGGTGTTTCACAGCCAAACCGGTTAAATACATATTTTAACAAAATTGAAAGCATATTTTACAGAGATTTGTGGTTTCCAGCTCTGTGAGTGAGTGCTGAAAGTGTGATGAAATAACAAAATTGCAGCCTAATAATCTATAGAATAATATTGTCAACTAATGGATTATAATAAAATAAAAGCTATTATTAGGGTAAAACATTATGACAAAAAAAAAAATCCAACTTTTATTTGTAGCACCTCCCCCTTAATGGTTTCAAGCATTTCGAAAGGTAATTTAAACAAGTACATTGTGTCCTTATTGAAACTGTTTCATCTCGCTAGCTGCCGAAAATGGCTTTAACCATCTCTCTGAACAAAAGCTCGCTAATAAGACAACAAAAAGCCTACAAAAGCACTGGCTCAGCATCACTGCAGAAAGGCAACTAAAGGCAGCCTGCAAATGGTCTGTTTCTTTTTTCTTGCATGTAATTAGATGAATTAAAAGGACAAAGTAGTTAATGTTACTGTTGTCCAAGGCCCCCGGTTCCTTTCATACCGCCCGCTCTAGACAGGAGCCCGTGGCTCTCGCTCCAGCAATGTGGTGAAGAATGTTGGCAATAAGTAAAATTAACAAGCTTAATCTGTGAAGAATCTGGCCTGAGTCATAGATGAAATGTATCTCTAGCAACGAAAGGCTAGTAATTCCTGGTCTCCTTTTATATGCCTAATAAAACTTACAACAAATTAATTGCATTTTAGTTTGCAGCGCTGGCTCTATTAATCAGGGCTGAGACGTGTAGTCAAGTTACAATAGAAAGAACTCAACTGGGTGCATTTCAGTTATGCAATTAGGGCCCATTGGCCCGGCTCTAATTAGGCCAGGGATGTTGATATTTCAAGTACTGTTTTATCATTAGGTTTCATTTCCTTGGAACATCCTCAATGGCCAAGTAGTGAGAAGGGTGGAGGATAGTATAAGCATGGGTCATCAGAAAGTCATTAATGGGAGTTAGGGAGGGAAGATCTGACATTAATACCTTGCCTTTTGAAATGTTGAGCTGTCTCTGGGAGACTCAGGGCCCCTCCATCTCGCAGAGGGATCAGTGGCACTGGAGAGCAGCTGGATCAGGCTCCTGGGAAAGGACCTCCCTTAGGGGTGATGCTGAAGTTTGATTCTTAGCTGCTACACTGACATGCCCTGACAGCAGGTACTGCAGGGAGGGCTGACCCTGACACAGAGGGGCTTTTTGTTACCCCTGCAGGCTGCTGGGCTCAGACCCAAAACCCCCACCCATTTCTGGCCAGCAGTGGAGAGAGGGATCCCGAGGAAGGGTCTTTAGGGTAATTCTTGGATTGGTCATCCCCACTCTGCTTCCTCCAGGCATGGGATGCTCTCAGTTATTGGCTCCACCACGGCCACTGAGGATGATGTGCTGGAGGTGGTTCACCCTCCACCCGCACCCACGAGCTGTGAACAGGAAGCTTCCTCTCTTTAGCACACATGTGTAGTTGTGGTCCCTGCATGGATAAATGCAAACGGTGAAGGAGAGATAAAAACAGAGGAGGGGAGAAGAAAAAGAAGATCTGTCAGTCCTCAGTTGTGCTTTTCTTGCCAAACTCCAGCTTAAAGCTGTAACTCCAAACAATACTTTGCCTGTTTGTAAAATATTACTTTGTTTCATTATGAAAAAAGAAATTGCATAATTAAATTCATTACATCCAATTACTATATGATTCATCTGGCGGCTTAATGAAGCTTCACATGATACTAACAAGATAAAGCAAAAGAATAACATTTTATGAGACTGCAGGCATTCTTTGTACAGCAGACTGGGCAGTTTTATGAGCTCAGTACAGTGCATTTCCTAATAGTGTGCATTGTACCAGCTCCAGTAGGGAAGCTGTTCCTTGGCCCAAGCTGTTCCTTGGTTCCTTGGTGAGGCTGCACCTCACCCCAAAATTTGCTAAAAAGCTTCAGCTTTCTCTTTTTATGTCCATTCCTGGATCTCTCTTTTGGATGTTGCCAAATTTTACCCAGGAGGACTCTAGGATGCAAGGAGCAAGCTTAATAGGATCATAATAAAAAAAAAAAAAATCTGGGCCACACTACAGCTGTCAGAAGGCAACACATTTGGGATGTAAAAGAGCTGGTTTGGTTTTGAACCAGTGACCCAAAGGTGAATTACCTCAGTGTCTCCATTGATAGGTATATAAATATTTTAAATACGATTTTGCAGAAGTGTAAAACTGCCTTTTCTTTCAAAGTACATTATCAGCCTAAAGAAGTCTATCAACTCTGTCCTCCCAATAATTTATGATCTAATAAAAGGCTTCTGTCTTTGGAAAAACTGACAAAACCCCATAGTTTTATCTTTTGGGAATGAGATCTGTCAATATAGTGAAGACGTGTCTTTCAAATGTGTGTTTAAAACTATTTGAAATGTTCACAATTTTGAAATTAGTCAATAACACAGGAAAGCGAAAATTAAAGACATTCAACCTCCTTTTTCTTCCGTGTATGAGTGCCCTTCAGCTTTTCTCATTACCTTTTAGTATTTCTGGACAACTATTGATATTCAATGGGAATATAAATGGGCTTGAAAATCATAAATTGTGAAAAATAGGTTTTGGAGACATCAGAAAAGTTTGAGAAAAATGACATTTGCTTACGTGGGAGAACAACAGGAATGCTTTCACTGTGCTATTGAAGGATGTGGCTGACATCTCTTGAACAGGAGGCTTTGACTTGTTGAGGTTTCTAATTTCAGCCTTCTCAACCAAACAAACCTTGAAAACCCAGGGAAAAGGGAACAGTGAGTTCCAGCATAATTAAGAACCCCAGCTTTATTACTACTGGCAATTTATTCTAGGGAGCAGTCGGTGTTGTGCTTGCTAGTTACTTTTGGAAAGCAATGTGCTGAAAGCTATCAATGAGGGATTTAAAAATCTTTCCTCTAAATCAAAATTTATCAGCCCGTGACATAAAAACTGAAATATTTCCTGTGGCTATGCCTTCATCATCTCCTAATTTCTTTAATTAATGTGAGAAAAAGCATATCTGCCTCTGGGCAAGTTTAGTTTTGGTCATTTGTCATACCTTCTCTAAGTAGGAATGGCTCATGTAGGCACACAGGGTGGAAAGGGCTGTGAGTGCAAAAGGAATAAAACACTGTGATGGGAAGCTGGCAGAACCTGTCTGACCTGCAGTTCCACTAAGCATGATCTGCTGCCCCCAGGACCAAATCCTGTCCCACCTGAAGATTTCTGCCACATCCTTGGGGATTTGTGCAACATCCTTTGCCCTCCTGCACTGCTGGATGAAGGTGACCCTCCGTTTGTCCTATCTGTGGGCAATCCTGCTTGTGTGGGGGTAATTATGCCATTTTGAGCTATTTCAGCTTTTCCTCATGCTGGGTGATGAAGTGGAGCTTCTCTCTGAGGGGGTCTGTGCAGCGTGGCTTGCAGGGGACAGCTGGAGGGGACAGCACGGGATGAAGTGTCAGTCCTGCAGCCACCCTGTGCTGTTGCTGGGGTCATTCCTGTCCCTGTGGTCCTCAGCCGTGGCCATCACCGGGTGAGGACTGGTTTGCTGAGGCCACAGCTCTCCCCAGCAGTGCTACAGCAATCTCCCAGAGGTCTCAAGCACATGGTTCTATCACCGCAGCTCTTTCCTCAGCCCCATCAGAGCACTTTGCCTTGTAAGGGGTTATTGTGACATTCCAGCAAACCTGCACAGTCATCCCCTCAAAGCCCCTGGAAGCAGGGAGGCTTTTGCTCCCTTTTTCTGATGTTTCCCACATCAAAGGAGCCTGGCTGGGTTAAAACACATATGTGCAATGCAATATCAGTGCTAGATCCGGCCACAAACACAGCTGATGGGCAGAACAAGGGCTGGAGTGTCTACGGCCATTAAAAACACATTATGCTTCTCCATTCAAAACAAGATAACAATACAAATTGTCCAGGTCTTTAACCAGTTGCCATGAGTGACAGCCACGAATAGCTGCTGGGATATCTGGAGAGAGTTTTCTCTCTATCTTTATGAGGAGCAATCAAAGGTGCTTCTTATTTCTGGGGTGGAAAAGTGAATCCAGGGAGCTATCAGATAACCGAGGTTCTTCCTCGCCTCCCGGAGCAGCTGCTGCTTACAACCACCTCGTCGTGTAATTGTAAAATGAGCATGGTAAACACGATGCATAATTAAGCAATGAAGTGCAGAGAACCTTTAGAAAATGTACCAAAGGCATAAATGGAGAGCAGGATGAGATTTCTGCCAGCAGTGAACGTCTTTATTAAAAGGTTGTAGTTTCTGGAAATTATTGTTTAACCAAATTATCAATGTGAATTAAATCAGGCTTTGGGGAAACTTCTAATTCATACAATAGATCAGGTGTTGTTTAAATGCTGTTTATACTGTGTGGGAAAAACCAGCAGCATCACATAGTCATTAGGAAAAGTCCTGGTTTTGGGGGACTAAACCCTGGTTTCATGATGAAAATTATGAATAATCTAATGCAAAGCTCCTTAGAAACATGTCTCCTGCATCTACACATATTTTCTGTGTGGTTCTTTTTAAAAGAATTTGTTGCAGAGGAAGGATCTGAAACAAACAGCAAACATTGCAGTGGGTTTCGCTACATCATTAGCTACAAATGTCCATTAAATCAAGGTTTTGGAAACCCCGGTGATAGCACCATCATGTAGAAGTAGCTTGAAATCAGCATAGGTGGTGAAGAAACTGTACCTAGACATGGAGCTTGACATGGCAAAAAATACACAGGGATTATTATAAAGTGTACATAAAGATTCTTCTGCAGAAGCTCCTCCCAGTATGACTTTCCAAATATTTTGATTTCTGCTGGAAAGCCCTCAGTGTTTGCTTCTGGATTGATTCACATCGCCCAAGTCTTGACTGCACTGTGCAGATGAACACCTGTGGCCAAGTCTG
This sequence comes from Corvus cornix cornix, assembly GCF_000738735.6. NCBI lineage: Eukaryota > Metazoa > Chordata > Aves > Passeriformes > Corvidae > Corvus > Corvus cornix. The sequence goes on along the minus strand of NC_046336.1, from coordinate 4,012,373 downwards.
TGAAGGACAAATCCAAATTTCCACACAGAGGAGTGATCTGACTTCACAGTTCTGGCACAGGAGAGCACAGGAAAGGCACCAACCAGGCTGTTCTCTGCTCTCATCTTTCTTGGATGTTGTTCATGAGATATTTGCTGATAAAAGGACACACTGCTGCAGTTGCTCTCCTTTGCTGATCTGGCATTTCATTTTTCTCTCTTCCCTTCAAAAAAATATCCACACCCAAGGTATCTCTGTTGGAAAGAGCAGAGATTTACTCTTGGTTTCTTTAGCTGTGCCACTCTGTGGAAAAATTGTGGAGGCTTATGGCCTCCAGGAGAAAGGTGAAGCTGGGACACAAAAAGAGAGAGTGAGGAGAGAAATGTACCCAAAACAATAAAAACATGTATTGCTCATCAACTGAATGTTTGTACTTTTCACTAATCAGTCCATTAAAAATGGGACTTATTTGTGATAAGGATGGTAACTGTCTGACACTGGGATAACTCCAATTACCAATAATTACCCTTGCAGCAATTATTAGGAGAGGTTACTAATCAAAGATGATGCAAACTAAGATGGTGATACTCATGTTCCAGAAACATTTTTCACAGCACATGCTTCCCTGACTTTTGCTTTGCATCTTATGGAATCATCTTGACATTGACCTGAGTTCTTAGGAAAAAGGAAACCTCCACAAAAATATCACAAGAGGGTCATCATATAGCAACAACTTAGCAGAGAACAGAAATCCACTCTCTCCAGAGTAGGATGCTCAGTTCATTCAAATTCCCAAGAGATGACTCATACCAGCTTCAGCCTAGGCCTTTCTTCCATGAAAATACTTCACGTCTATGATCTGTGTGGCACAGCAATCTTTTTATTGTGCATAATGAAAGAGTTTTGTCACAAGGATGGGTTTATCTATGAATCTCAGCCAGCTTCAACCTCAGATCTCTTCAAAATTTGCCAGATCCTGTGGATTACCAACCTGTACTTCTGGCTTCTCGTAGTAACTGTGAAATGGTTGCCAAGATGATGTATAATCAGAATATTTGTACTTTAAAGGCAGCTTTCTGTATTAAGAAGCTAAACTGTTCCCAAGAAATTCTTCTCCATCTTCAGATGGAAGGCCAGACCTGTGAAATAGCTGCCTCCCTTCTCTTCTGTCCTTCATGCCATGATTATAAACCAAACCTCTCTGTACAAACAGCCAGTGCCTTAAAGAAAGCAGCACAAAGAACTTCATTTCTTCCCATCTCACTGCTTTCCAACATGATACATAAGCTGCAGCGAGGCCAAAACACAACTATGGGGAGAAAAAAATGACTGCAGCATTGGAAGATATCCCAGAGGGGATTCCCACTCCAAAGCGGATTTATTCCTCCCGTAGTGGCTGCTACCACAGCACCATTTTTACAGCCCTGCGCTGGTTTCCCAATTGGACTCCACACATTCTGCAATTATATGGAGTAATTGAGCCAAAACGAGACTGCCTGCCTTTATTTAAGGGAGCAAGAGGAACACCAAGGAAGGAAAGCACGGCTCACATGGAAAAACGTTGGCAGAGGGATGGGGGGATTTGCCTGGGGAGTGACAAGGACACATGGAACAGTTTTCCATTGCTTTGCCCTTCACCACCCAGAAGGTTTCTGAGCAGGAAACCACCAACTTTGGTGAATCCAGTAGTATGTCCTAAAATGCAACAAGAAAAAGAAACCAAACCAACAACAATTATTCATCAAGAAAGTTCATTGTTTAAGGTGGAAAAGTGCAAGTTCTTCAAGGGGTGAAGTTGCATGGCTTAAAAATCCTTTAGCTGCTAAGAAATCAGCCCACAGCCCTTTGTGCCACACAAGGATGTAGCTTTTGGGGACCTTCTTCATGTAAACCCAGTATCTTGGAAAATCAGATTTGTGTCCCACATGGTATTATCTGTGAAAACTCACCTTTGAAATCAGGAAATAGGTTATTATTTGGCTGCTAGGATTCAACAGTTCAAAAGGTGATTTTTTTCCCCCACAGTTCTTGTAGCTTCTCATGAGTTTTCACTTACTGTCTTTCATCATTTTGAAATTGAAATGATTGTGCTTTGAGCAAGAATTCACCTCAGCAAAAGGGAACAATCTTTATGATATTCCTTGTCCTGAAATATGGGGAGGAATAGTTCAGGTGGTAATAAATTTTACTGCCAGGTAACACTTTATACATAAAGAACACATATTTGCCAGTGAAAAAATTTTAAAGCAAGGACCAATTAATTTTCATAGAATGAATATTTTCCATATAAAAGAACCTTTCATCTACTTTACAGTTCATTGCATTTTACTGGATCTAATTTATATTTGCAAAGTAAAATTAAATTTTCCTTTTATATGAAGAAAAGAAATTATACTGAAAACCTAGGGCATTAAAATATTCTCTCCATGAATGTAATTATGCAATGCAAAATAGAAAAGCCAACATTCTTCAGTCTGTGAAATTATGCAGGTATTTATTTAATTGCCAAATAAAATTCTGTTGAGGGGAGGACCAAATAAAAGAAGAGCTGTCTGGCATGGGAATGACATCTGCCATGTTTGCCTTGCAAAAAAATGGTTGGTGTAAGGCTAATTTTAAGTAATATTATTGTGACAATAATATTTATACTGGCAAGACTGTGTTGAAGTAGGTCAAAGGCAGAAATTTTGCTGCTGCTGGCTCTGTGTGGGAGCTGAGGGCACACCAGGGCATCTTTCTCTGGGTGTCCACCAAGGTAATCCCCGTGAGATGAGTCCTCATGTGACTTCTGGCTGCCATTACACTGCCCTGGTGACAAAATGTCTTAAACATGATGGACTCTTATCTGGGAGATAATTATCCCAATCGTCAGAAATATGCTTTAACTTTAGGAAATATAAATCACTTTAATTTGGCAGCTGCAAAAGAAAAGGTGTAATTGAAGGTCAGCAGCAAAAATCGTAAAAGCTTGATCTGAATTTTAAAGCTGAGAATTAAAAAAAAAATCAGTGTTCAAACACGGGCGAAAAAGAGGAAAGCAGATTTTTTTTCCCTTGTAGCATGGATGTGAAAGACTCAGAACCACACTGAGCAGGCTGAAGTCAGTCAGGTTTCCAGCTCACATTGCTTACTGTAGGTTTCAGCTCAAGCTTTAAATCTAATGCTGATGTGATTTAAAGGGGAAAAGCCATGAGGGGCTCTGGAAGTCTGTGCTGGAGCCCAGCCTGCTGACACCGTCAGAAATTTGGGGGGTGCCACCACTGAGGTCAAATACTTATTTTAGAGCTCTCTGGTCCTTCTGTCCATGATTTTAGCTGTCAGCAAATGGCTTTGTGAGTTTTATGTATCCTTTACTTCTATGCACAGCAGAGACGTTTTGCCAGTGAGACTACCTGGGGCAGGATCAGAAACACTGATGGGAAAGGAAGGAGTTTGCAATTACATCTATTTATGTTCCTTTCATCAGCTTGTTTTTTTAAAGGATAAATATCAACAGGACACTGGGAAGTCACTTGCAGATGGGAATGAGGGACAGTGGCCACTTGGTGAAGGATTTTGAGAGATAGTTCAGTTCTAGATGTAAAATGCCACTTATTTAACCGACAGGGTGTATCTTTAGATTAAATGTTAGGAAATTCATGACCGTGAGGGTGGTGAGACAGTGGCACAGGCTGCCCAGAAAAGCTGTGGCTGCCCCTGGATCCCTGGAAGTGTCCAAGGCCAGGTTGGTTGGGACTTGGGAGCAACCTGGGGTAGTGGAAGGTGTCCCCGCCCATGGCAGGGGGTGGGAATGGATGGGATTTAAGGTCCCTTAACCTTTCTATGATTCCGTGATAAACCCCAGCTTTTCTTAAGCTCAGACTCATGGTAAAAAGATGCTGCCACTGTGGAAGAAGGACTGCACTAACCCACCCAAAAGACCATGGGACACAAAGACATGCTGTGCCATAAATATTCATACAAACTGTGAAGCTGTTCTGTACAGGTTTGTGGTCTTATCCATGCAAACCTGAGAACCACCATTGTTTAAGCTAAAAAACTAAATCAAAAGAAAAACAACCTCCTCACAAGGCATGGGAGCACTTCATGCATCACAGACCAAGGATCCCCAGCCTTGGAGAAGAGACAAGCAAGGGATAACCATTCTGGAGCTGGTTCCCAAAGACATCCCATGTCTCATAGCTGATGTCTCAAAGCCTGAAGCTCCCCTTGTGCTTTGCTCCTTTCCACATTTGAGCACTGCAGGTTGAGGGATCCCACCAGGAAAAGACACCTCCTTCCTCACAATGCAGGCATAACCCTCTCTCACACACACAGAGCCTTCCCAAAGAGACAATTTTAAATCAGACTGAGAAGGCAAATTCTTCTTTTATCAGCCAGGCAAAATTTGCCTGAGTTCCCTTTTTGGGCACATAATTGCTGTTTGCCACCTCCTGGCTCCCACTCCCTGCAAACTGCGGATTTCCTCTCTCTTTTGTCATCCACTGGTTCCACTGGCAGGGTTGAGCAGAGCAGTAAACAGATGAGGTATTATTTACTTGTGCCTGTGCCAGCAGCACATAATTCAGGCTGGACAGACTGCAGCAATTATGATGCATTTTTCATTCACTCAAATGAATCAATCACTTGCTTCACTCGTGAACAAGAAGTAACAAAACAAAACAAAAGTTAAAAAAAAAAATCAAATCCAAATACTTGCTTGTGGGGCAAAACCTGGAGAGACAGTTTATCTTTTAAGGCCAACACTTACACAGAATTATCTTATATAATTAACAGCTCTGGTTAATAACCATTCTGCAAACAAATGTGTATCTACTGAAATGAACAGATGAATCATTATCATTTAGCACTTACAGGATAATAACAGGGTGTAAAAACTATCAAAAAAGGGAATACTTGACAATCTACCAGAAAGTAGCACCTCCAGAATAAAATGAATGTGAAAAATAGAAAGAGAGAAAGAGAAAAAATTTTAAACATGCAAAACTCCAGAGTCTCTGCAGCTTGGTTCATGAATTGATGGTTGGCTTGAAATGACTTGATGGTATTTGGTGCTGTATGCAGAGAGTAACCATTGCTTGCGCCAGAAAGGGGACACAAATTAAAAAGATAATGAAGGAAGAAAAGGGATTTGACTGTGTCTAGCTGTGGGTGTCCAGAAGTTTGTGTGCACAGGTGACACAGTGACACACCATCTTCCCTTCAAAGCCACCTGGGATCCCTCCCCACACCCCAGTGCAGCTCAGAGGAATTCTGACCTGAGCACGTGTAGCTTGTCCAGCTTCACACAGGAAAGCTGTGAGCAAAATCCATTTCTCCTGCACCTCTGTTCTTGCTGTCACTGTAAGATCCCCCCACCTTTCCAGGAGGAAAGAAATGAGCCACAACCCCGATTAGCTAATTTCTGAAATAACTCTAATTTAGGCTTAAAGGCTCTGAGGCCATAATGGGGCTGCATTATGAATCTGATTGTCTGAAGTTAACGCTCTCTTTTTATTCATTTGTCTAGTAATTTATTTGTAAAAAGTAAGCAAACTGAAATGAGCAGGCAATCAGCTGCCCTGACACACTATTTTACCCAAGGGTATTCTCCAGGAACGGAGGCAGACTATTTCAGCCATACAATGTAATATTTATACCTCCATCATGAGAAGAACTCATGACCTTACTCCTAGATGTAATGAAAAGGTATATATTAAAAAAATAACCCTCTCTTTATAATGAAAGACGTTGCAATACCCCAAACTCTAATACAAGTGGACAGAGATATTTTGAGGCATTGCAGGATGTATTCCATTGGAGAAATATTCATCAGCCAGTCTGTATGTACAAAAGAGCACCCGCACAGAGCAGTTTTTGGAGGAGTTTCCTTACATTTGGGCAGCTGTGAATTCAACTTTTCTGTGCTGTTTGTACTGAGACATATCAGCCTGACCTTTTTTACACAGATCCTTGCTTTTTGTATAATTTGTGAGCAGGCAAAAGCATTCATTGATGAGAAGCATCTCTCCTTTCTCAAACCCAACCAGGCAGCAGGAAAAAAATGCCTCGTGGCTTCCCTGTCCTCTCAGAGTCACTAATCAGGAATAACTGGATAAATGGGGTAGGCTGTGGGCAGTCCAAAAGATGAAGAAAAAGCAGAGAGGAAATTTTCTCTTGGGAGGAGCTTTTTGAGGGCTTCCTCTCTCACTGCTGCAGAGGCAGGATGGGGAGAGATCCTGGCTGGGGTGCTACAAACAGCAGGGGAGTTTTAATTGTCCAGGGCAAGAAGAAATCATCCAAGGATTCTCCTATTATGCAGGGTAGGCCTTGTAAAAGCACCCTGCAGAAGATACTCTCATGACTACACTGGGAGTAGAACTAACTCTTGCAAAATGCAGTACTTTGCCCTCAGCCCCATGCAAATTCAGTTGGGTTTCTCCTGAAGGAGGTGATGATAGCTAGAAACAGAATTTGGGGCAGGATGCATGAGTCTGTAAAGGTCTGAGAGTGGTGGGTAAGCACCAAACATGGAGTTCTGCTTGTATGAAATTAATAATAATAATAATAAAATAATAATAACAATAATAAAAAAAAATAATAAAAAGCACAGGTTCCAGGCACAAACCAGGAGTGAATTGCAGCTGTGTTCCCTCCTCCATCCCTGTGCACAGCCCAGAGCCCTGCCCAGGCTCATGGACACATCTTTTAGGGTAATTCCAGGGCAGAAGTAAAAAGCACATAATAAGATGAAAGACAGTCTGCACCCGTGTTTCTCCTTGCTGGAGCCACGACCACTGAAAAGAGAATATTGTTCCTGTAACAAAGGTGGATATTGTGAACCCAAGCAGATGATGATGAACATTGGCAAGAGAGTTCCTGTATCAGCCAGCAGGAAGGCTAAATTATACCAGGGAAAAATTAGGATTAAAATAGCTATATGATTAATTTCCTATTTCACCTGGAATAAATAAACCTCTACCTCAGTAACTATTGTTATAATAGCTGGGCTGGTATGCTGGTATCTGCTAAAGAGCTAACATATTTAGTTTTATTGTTTTGTCAAAATATTAAGAATATCAATATATCTCCATAATTCAGTGTTATACAAAGAAGCATTTTTGTGCCATATATAGCAAAGATTGTATTATACTTTTGAGATCATAGGTAATGATGACAAAGTGATCTGTGTTCAATTTCAGCATTAATGTCTGGTTTGAACAAAGCCTGAAATATGGTCTGGGAGCTAAGAGGCTTTAATATTAAGATCTTTAACTGTAATTTATGTGACAGAAGATAGGGTTTAGCATAATAAAATGTAATGGGCTCCTCGAATGAAGAGGACTAAGAGACAATTGAAAACAAGGTAAAAATGGTAAATTATAAATAACAGTAAATTTACCTTTATGTTGTTACTTCATTTATTTTTGATTTGTTAGACAGGCTCTGTAATTTTTCATTTTGCTACATTTGGAACCAGGCATTTCTGCACCTCAGGAATAATGGGTTGAAGGCACAGCAATACTGTTGGGCCACTCTTAAGAAAACTGTATTAGGGCTCCAAACAGAAAACCTCTTTTCCTGCAAAATTTGTAATTTACCTGTAAAAATTCAGCTTGAGTTGAATTTCAGCACATAAATGTGCTCATGTGGTGAGCAAATGCACTCAAAATCAGTTTGGTTTTTTTTGAAGTTGCTTAAGTGTAAAAAATGAAGAACATCTGTAACATTTTTCAACATTTGTTGGAAATCAGGGGGTTGAAAGGAAAATAACTAATAATGAGCTGCTCTTTTTGCAAGGTGTATTTTGCAAATTGTTTGTGGATGGTGAGAACTGTCTGGAGTTTCTCCCCACTATATCTGTGATTCTGCACAGGGAGCACCACACACTGAAATGGAAAGTGGGCCTTAAGAATTTGTCTGAAAGTTTACTGGAATGGATGGAAACCTCTCCATTTTTAAACATCTCTCTCTGGGCCAGGCCTTGTGAGCCCTGCAATGCCATGTCTGGAAGAAATCAAGTAAATCAGCAAAACCAATCTGATCTGTGTTGCTTCTTGTGTTCTGTTCCAGCTCTGGGACTTCGACCAGTCCAGCATCCTTTATCCTTTCTTTCTGTAGGGGCAATGGCTAAAAGGGCAGCCTGTTCCTGCAGTCTGCTTTGAAGATGGCCAAATTCAGTCTCTGTGTGTCTCCTTTTTTGCAGTAACTCAATTGGGTTGTTTTTTTTTTTTAAGTCTGTGGAAATTAAAATAATTTTTCTCCTCTAGATTTCTGTCTAATTCCTGCCCTTTCTGAGGTTTAACTCTTGGTTAAGTCCCCAGGTTTGGGGTTGCACTCCCAAAGCCTTGTTTCATCCCTTTGCAAGTCCCATCTACTTTTTTTCTCCCCCAATATGTAATTTTATATTATTGATCTACATGAAAATTGTTCATGCTGCTTATGGTCAAAGACAGAGGCTCCTGGTGCCAAAGACTTGGGGGTTTCTCTCTCCTAATTTTTTAGATTTTTGTCTTGGTCTGGTCCAAAATTCGTGATAGGGAGGAATAAGACTGTGTCTGTGTGGTATTTGTAAAGAAACAAAGTGTTTGTTAAAAGTAGGTGGTTTTATTTTTTTTTTTCAATGGCTGCATTCCATAAAAGCTCTCCAGGGAAAATGCAAATCTTACAGGGAACGGTGTTTACTTTCATTGCAGCAAAATAACCAGCAGTAAAAACATGAGAGAAGGCAGGGAGGTGAAGCAGATCCTTGTGTAGAACAATTAAAGAAGACAGTGACCCAATAATAGTCATGATCCTGGATAAGGATCCTCCTCCTCCAGGGCTTGGACCAGAGCAGAACAGAAGTGGTGGTTCCTGCCCCACATCCCACCCCAGGGACCAGCTTGGGTCATTTCCATGGACACGAAGAGGGAAAAGCTCAGTGATTCCTGAGGGCAGTTTCACCCCTACTTTTTATGTTACAAATTATTTATATGCCTGGTACAGGGCAATGGCCTCATAATATCCTTTTGTGTACCACTGGCCTGATCTAGAGACCACGGAAATATTTGGAAAGCCTCCTCTTGTTTTCTATTATAAAACTGGACTGGAGCCTCACAGAAGCAGAAATCAAGCCTGAGATTAGTTCAAAGGAAAGTCTGTGCCATTTCAAAGAGGTAACCCTGATGAAATATGAATCAAAATAAATACAAGGTTTTAATAATAATTAATAAAACATGCTGTGAATACCTTATAAATGAGTGATACATAATGAATGAGTCATACAAATGTATTCATTAGCTAAAATTATCATACATAATAATTACATTTTCTGAAAAATTGATGATGGGGGAAAGTCTTTCCTTGGATATATTTGTGGAGCTTTTTGCTAACTTCAGTGCAGACACACGTGTGTACTCAAGGCTGGAATGCGGCCCTGAGTGTGTGGGTATTGTCACATTAATAATTCTGGGAAGGGACTTCCATGCCCTAAGAAGTATATAAATTCCTCCTGCTGTATTTCTTATTTAAAAACCGCGCTGTGTGTTAAATGAAATTCTGTAGCCCAAGGAATCTCTGCTGCAAACCTCTGCATAAGTGAAAACTACAGGAAACATGATTTATAGGAATTTTTTTGTTTTGTTTTGATTGAGTTTTCTTAGACTTCAGCTGTCCACATATGAAGGCACATAACATCCATGAGCATATTGCTTAGCCAAGTGTTTTATTAAATTTGCCTCTGGAGTGAGTGAGGGCTCTGTTTAGGAGTTCTTTGACTTCTGTGGGGTGCAGAGTTCCAGAGCTGATCCCAGGGATGATCAGTGCTTCTGCAGCTTTTCCTGGCCATGACTTCCAGATGGTTCAGAGGGGCAATGAATAGTAAAAGACCCTGTTAGGTATTTTATCATATGAAAATCTGCTTCTGTGCTTGGAATATTGTCTAAAATCAAGCTCTTGTCCAGGAAAGTTGTGCATAGGCGCTGCTGCCATTAGAAAGGATGTCTGTCCAAATTGACTTTCATATCAAACTAAAAAATCTATACATTGAACTAAATTCTCAAATAGGCCCAGCACCTGCCATCATGGTTTTCTGCCAGTCCCCTCTGGTGCTTGTCTCTCTCTATCTGTGTGATCAAGGGACCTGTCTCCCCAGTGCTGAATTTTCTCCAGCTCCTTGTGAGAGATTATTCTCCTAGGCATGCCTACAAAGAGGATGCCTTCCCTCCCTGGGAGAGCTGGCAATATCAGATAGGTGTGCAGCATTCAAAAGTTAAGCAGAAATGGGGAGGAGATCAAAGGTTATCAACAGCAGCGAGCTTTAATGAAGATTGTAGAGGAGAAAAGTAAAGGCTGATTTCAGGACACGGCCATTGTATTCAGTTCCAGTTACAAAATAGGGGAATTTGAGGATCAGATATGCAAGTGCAGGTGGTGGAGGACTGTAGCAACACAGTCAAAGAGTTTGAAAGAAATCCAAAGATTTTTTTTTAGAACAAAATACTTATAATTTATTCACCTGGGAAATGATATTCCTTCCCTGTCTTATCAACAGATCACATTTCTGCTCCTGTGAAATCTGACCCCGGGCTGGAAGGCACAAGATAGTGCAGATGGAGGGATTTTGCTTTCCTTCCCCAAAATGAGAGACGTGCCCTCCCTGTGCTGCAGCCAAATGATCCCACAGCCCTGGGCCAGAGAGCCCGAGTGATGCGAGGAAAGATCCCCAACGCCTTTTCTGCGAGACGTGTAAAATCCACACCACACATTTCTTGGGATCGTTTCAGCAGACTGCCTGGACAATTACTGCTCCAGATTAATAAGTGTGTTTTAAACACAACGACACGTGTCTAAAACAAACACGCTTTCTTTATTAATTGCGGAAATTTGCCGTGACACCGTAGCAGAGTGGCTCTGGAGTAACAGGTTTTAGGATTTGATTACAGCACCATCTACTGGGTATGGAACTTCTCCTTTCCCAAAGCCTTTCCTTTGCAGTAAAAGTCAAGAATCACTTTCACAAGATGATTCAAGGGGAAAAAAAAGTCATTTCATTAAGGTCTAAACTCCAAGGCTCTTGAAATCTTTAGCTTCAGAGGGATTCAGCTCTTTCTGGTGATGCTCACCTAGAATCATATTTAAATCACCATCTTGGACTCGGTGATGAAAAACAGATCTAAAGAGTGAGACAGCATGTTTGCCTCAATACCTTTCTTGTAATTATAACAAGGGATCATGCATTTAACTAACAAGGGCGTTACAGCACTGAGTGGGTGTGCCTAGGCAGGTAGGAGTGAGCAAATAAATGTGATGTCCTCAGGCAAACCACTGAATGGCAGCAGAAAGCATTGAATTAATTTAAAGAAAGGAATTTTACTTAAGGGATTAATCAGTTAGACTTAACTCATAACATGTAATAGGAATCCCTTGTATTACTTGCAAAAAAATTGATTTCCTCCCGGAGTGGGATATGTTCAAAAGCTGATTAGTGGAAGTAGTGTTTGGAATATTTGCATTCCCCAATGATTGTTAATTTTGCACATAATCCAGACTCCCACTGGCTTTTACACAGCTGTGAGTGTTCTGGACAGAGCCCTGCTATCATCTGAGGAGGGCTGGATGCCATCTGTCAGTACCATGGTCCTTCTGTGGTAACTGCTCAAGGGGTGCTGCTCAACACAAGCCTCTAATGCAAAACCTTCTGTAGTAGATGGCACTCTTATTTTGTGCCCATAAACTGATTTCTTGTACCCTTTATCTGGGAAATTTTGGGGAAAGAATGACATATAGCTGTTACTAGCGGAGCTGGCAACAGTAGGAGCTGATCCAGGAAGTTCCCTCCTCTTGGAGTCTTGGTTCTTGGGGCAAAATTTGGTTTTTTGAACCACTTGGGTGGCAGGTGTGGCATCCAAAAGCACCCCACAGCCCTTCTGCTCTCCATTCCCAATTGCTATTGCCTGTAAACACTGGCCATGGCACCGTGCTGGGCTGTGATGGATGAACAAGTACAAAAAGTCCCCTCCTGAGTGACCTTGTTCTCCATCTCATCGAGTCAGGTGCCACTTTTAAACTGGGACTGTGGAACTATATGAACAAACCCCAAAAGGTTGTCTGAGTCCAAAGGGCAGCTCATTTGCCCTTTTCATACACTGGCACTTGATTAATTCTTCCTTGAGCTATTCTGTGGTGTTGGAAGACAAGTTCACACTTCCTAATGGAAAAAAACCAAAAACAAAACAGAAATAAACTAAATTCTACTTTGAAATCACACTTATGCGGGGAAATACAAAATCCTGTCTAGGTAAGAAAACGAAATCCTGTGCACTGTGCAGTAATATGTGGTAGTTGGGAATGAGCTCTCACTGCTACGTCATGGGATTATTTTTGTTCATATCAGAACAGCCAGGAATAGCTCTGCCAGCTGTCTGAGCCAAAGAACAACTGTGAAAGGTGGCCTGAGCAGCATCCTCAGCATTGTCACCTTTCCCTCAGCATCTGATGCTGGGTGGCAGCTGGAGGAGCTGTGGGACACCCTCACCTCTCAGCAAATCCAAGCATGCAAGCCTAGCAGTAGAACTACTGATGGTCTCAGCTGGGTGCACTTCTGGCAAACCATCCAAGGCATCTCCTTTGACTGAACAGGACTCCAGATGTCCCTCAGTTTCTACCAGAACATTTCACCAGGTGTCTAAACCTTAATTTCTGCGGTTAAACTTGTTTATTATTTCACTAAACACATCAAGTATTTAGTTTTTATTTCACATCAAATTTCTCGTCTTCCTGTTTTTCTGTGAAAGGCTTCAACATGTCTGAAAGCTGTTAAATATTTCTGCTTGGTCTATTGAATTTCTGTGGTTTCACTCTGATGAAAATCCCATATGAAATTGTATTCTTTGCATAAGATGACTAATAGCTCATGTAAGATTCTTTTAGGGTGAATGAAGGATGAACTCATCCCCAATCCAAGTTTTTTGTGGTTGTGCTTATGAGGGAGAAGCTGGAAGATCAAGCTTCAGGTTTTGAAAATGTTCACATGCAAATCCTTGGCATATTCCAGTGAAAAACATTTTATATTTGTACAAGTATGAACACAGCAGTTGGACCAAGTTATGTATTGTTGAGACATATGATACATATATCATTAATTTTGTCTTTGTTTTATTAGTAAGGGGTTTTTTTCCTTGCACGTATGATTAGTGGAGGTCTCTACTGGATAGGGCAGTGGTGCAGCAGGACTTTGGTTTGGGGTACTAAATTGTAGAAATTTTTTTCTTTTAGTTAATATCAGCATATTTTGTTACTGGGTGCTAAAGCCTGAATGCTGTATTGCAGGATCCTTCTGAAGTCCCTCTGTTCCAAAAGGCTTATGAACCAGTTTGGAAGTAAATTGTTAATTTCACTTTGATCATAGTAAAGGAGAGCTTTTGCTTGCCAAAAACAATGTTTAGATGTCCTTTGCTTTTTGGTAGTCTGCTGTGGCAGACAATGGAGTAACCCCAGGGGTAATACAAAGGAAGTATGGCATGATAAAAAGTGATGGCAAGAGGAGTTTTTATCTGTCTATTTATCCATGATCTATCCACCTGTAGATTCACTGCAATTCATTTCTTACTACTTTTCTTGCTATTTTTAAGCATGTAATATTTATATTTAGTATTAGAATTCATCTAGTGCTACAATAATTCTCCTAACTTTCTAATTCTTCCTGTCCTCTGAGGCATACGGGGAGCTGAAGGAAAATCCGGGAGAGCTGAAGGGAAATCTGGGAGAGCTGAACCTTTCCTGAAAGGCCTTTTAGCTTGATGGAGAGCAAAGGGCTGAGGGTGATTGTGTGGATGAGGATGGTACCTGTGGTGACAAATGGCAATTCCCTCACGTTTGGCCGCCTCGCCCGACAGGGACTTCACACTTGTTATTTTCAGGATTATTTTGTCCCGCGCTCCACCTGGCAATAGATCCTTTCTGAAAGGTATTATAACACATTTTTCTCAGAGGAGGCTGAAGCCAGTGGAGGAAATGGGGCTACCTGATGAAATATCCTGCTTAGTTCACTGGTGGTAGAATGTTTAAACCCAGCACCTCCAGAATGGAACACCTACATTTGTGAGAAGAAAGTGGCCTTGCCTGTGCCTTCAGAGAGGTGTGTAAAGGAATGATGTTTGATCTGAGGCAATCCCATGAAAAATATTCAGCACCATGGGAAGACAAAATGCCTCCTTCCATATGTATGAGCTTTACTAAGCTAGTAATCCACAGTTTAAAGAACTTTTTTTTAATTTAATAAAGAGGTTATTTTAAACTTAGATCTGCAAAACACTCATACCTCCAGCACATTGCCTCAGTGAAATATCCCTCTACATGAAAATATAGACAGTTAGTTTTTTCTTCCAAAGTGAAACACTGCAAGGTCTTTCATTACTGGTTTATTATGCTTTCTGTATCTTTGCTCATTTTTCACCAGTATTGCATTAAGTATTGATATTGATTTCTTGTAAATGGTACTGAAATGGATGGCTCACAGTTTTTGTTATTGTTCTGTAGCACTTGTATGTAATTTATTACAGCTGCAATGGAACCTGCCCCTTGCTGCCAGGGTTTAAATTAAATGTGCCATGTTTTGGCCCCTAGTAGTCACATACATTTCTCATTCTGGATCTGAAAGTGTTATGTGCGGAGCAACTTTTTTAATTACTTCCTTGATATTATTTAAAAAGTTTATTTCAATAATTTTGGTAATTAATATGTAATACATTGGTTGAATTAATGGCATTTTTCTTTTCCATTACAGAGACTAATTGCTGTCCTGTAAAAATAACATGGAGTAGCTGGTAGTCATGACTGGCTTTCCTCTTTCTGGGAGAAAAATGGGAAATCAGCTCATAACATTTTCAATGAGTGTTGGATCTAAGTCTTTACTTGTGTATGGACTCCCCAAAAGTTCATAATGAAAGAAAAGGGTATTGATGATGAGGAGGGACAGCCCAGCTGCAAGGACATTTCTTTGGACCACGCTTTAATGCAGTGGACTTAGTTTTGGCCCAAAACTTGACTTGGAACCATCAATTAACTTGATTTTATGAGAATGAAGCTGCAGCACTGACAAAAATGAAGTAAAGCAAAGAAAGTCCCCACACCAACTATCTCTCTACATGTGGTTCCTTCATGGAGGGTTTGTAGAGAAAATAATATTGAGAGAACACCAGTGGTTTTAACAAAAAAAACCCAACTGATAGAACAGTATCAACACATTGATGTTGAGAGACACTTTTTGTGTATTTCCCAGTTTTATTTGCTGCTATTTCATTAGAAATAGAAGTTGCTCTTCTGGCAGGGAGTGAACATTTTTGACTCTGCCCATGGACAATCTTCTGCTCTAGGATTTTGGAAGGATTGGGATGAAGGAGGGGGATTTAGTGCTTTGTTTAAGGGTCCCTTTCCTCCTCTTGCTGGCTTTCTGTAGGTTCATCTCTGGCTCTGGGCTGTGGGTGTTCCAAGGCCATTAGTGTTGCTCTCATGGAATTGCACTGGTGTAAAGCACTTTTTGCTTGTAACTCATTCCAGAAGTAATTTATAATGAAACGTGGAGCTTTTCACACAAGATTAACTGAAACTCTTTACAAAAAGTCTTTGTTCCAGTTCACTGAATAAATCCAATTGCCATTTCACAAGCTCTTCTTGGGCATTTCTTCCCCTTGATTTGGGACAGCATCCCTTACTCTTCCCCTGACAGCTCTAAATAGTTCTGTCCCACTCAGTTCCCTCTGCTCATCCTGGAGACATGCTGGACTCCCCAGGCCTTTCTAATGGAGCTCTTTGAAGCAAAACAGGAATATTTTCACATCAATCACATTTCAAAAAATTCAACATTTATGCAACACAGTGGCTGAAGTCACTGTTTTTAAGGCTGATGTGAACACAAAGAGGACACAGCCATAATTCTCAGGGAACACAAGGTTTTGGCAAGGCAGGGGATTGCTGCTCCACCGCCCTGTGTGTGCTGGGAAGGACTCTCATGAAATGACACTGCATTTACTAAAAAAATCTTTAAGGCACAGAATCATAGAATAGTTTGCATTGGAAGAGACTTTTAGAGCTTATCTAATCCTCCCCTTGCCATGGGCAGGGACACCTTCCACTAGGCCAGGCTGCTCCAAGCCCCATCCAGCCTGGCCTTGGACACTGCCAGGGATCCAGGGGCAGCCACAGCTGCTCTGGGCACCCTGTGCCACGGCCTGCCCACCCTCACAGGAAAAAAATTTCTTTCTAATATCCCATCTATCCCTGCCCTCTGGCTGTGGGAAGCCATTCCCCTTGTCCTGTCACTGCAGACCCTTGTCCCAATGTCCTCTCCCCTTTAGGCCCCCCAGGTCTGATAACTGGAAGGTGCTGTCGTGATATGGGGAATATCTGCCCTGCCAATCTTTCCCCCCACTCCTCATGTCTCTCTGTTGTTTCACCCTAAATAAAAGCCTATTTACACAGCACCACTCCGTGTGTAACATATCAAATAATGTGCCAAAAATTCTCTGCTTGATAATGACACAAATTGCTTTTACTGGCCCTTAGACCCTGGTTGTCAAATCACAGCAAGGCAGTCTCCAACTTGTGATTAATTTTAGCCACTCTATTCACACATTTTTGTTGCACTTATACAATTTGTAGGAAACCTTGAGTTGAAGAAAGTAAGTGGATTTATTGAGAACATAAAGAAGAAAAAGTCATCTCCTTCTTTAAGTGTTTTTCCCCAATAGGCAAATTAGCAACCCAGGGGGCTTGGTTTACCTGTTAGAATGAATTGCTTGTAATTTTTGCTTTATGTTAGTTCGTTCAAGACCCCTGGGAGCAACAGGTCCAGACCCCAGAGCTCATATTGCAACAGTGATGATGTGTTTTGCAGCTGGAAAAGCCTGAGCGTCAGAGGTGTTAATCTGATCTATCAGTATTGGTGTCCCACACCTCAGCCCCGGTGCAGGAAATTAAAGAGTGAGATCTGCAAGGGAACTATTTCATAATGCTTTAAACAAATGAACTCCTTAACATTTTATGATCTCTGGAAGATTGTTTTGTTGGTAGCAATGCTGTCTGCAGTGGAAAACATTTGCTGGAAAAGCAGTGGCATGGCAGCCACAGCCCAGAAAAACCACACTGGGGACACTTACTTGAGCTTTATCATTACTGGGTAAATTACTCAATCTTTGTCAATTTGGGCTGAGTTGCATGGGAAGAACTGTCCTAAATCTAGGACTGCAGCTTGCTTTATATGGAGAAATCACTTGCTTCACCCAGTCTTCCTCCCAGGTGTCACCAGGAGCATTTTGCTGATGTGGGCAGTTCACAAACCAAGTAACCTTCTACATTTTCTCCCCTGCTTGGTTCAGAGGGGTTTGTGATGATACCTGACCATTAAAGCTCTTTGCTGGTTTATGCTATTTAGAATCTTGTCCCTTTCTTTTATACCATTTCCAGGAAATTTCAATTCCCTTCCCTGCCCCTTTGCCACCCTCTGAACTGCAGAGGGGTGGAGGGAGACATCCAGCCCTGAATCAGCAGGCTGCAGCTCTCTCTGTGTCTGCAGAGAAATAAATGCAGCCTGTGCTGGGCGAGAGGCTCCTGACTAACACCCCCCGTTCATTTCCCAGTCCCCCCAAGAGAAGAAAGGCGCATAAAAAGGAAGCAGGAATTCCTCAAGGATAACGGTAATGTACCCTCTCCACAAATTACCAGCAGACCTTTCCAGGAGCTGATCGCCTATAAAAATCTTCAGAGGAGTCATTACAGGCATTGAGCTGCTGGGGGTTTATGACTCCTACTCCCCAGAAGGCCAGGCAGGGGTGCCCTGATGCAAAACCACGCTGGAGGGGCTGGCAGATGGCTCAGCTGCAGAGGGCACCCTGCAGGCAGTGGGTCTTCCCAGCTGGGCAGGGATGGAGCTGTAAAACCCCAAACATCCATGCCTGGAGAGCTGTGAGGGACTCAGAAGCTGCAAGTGTGAGCCTTGCCCCCCTCGAGCGGGAATGGGCTGAGAGCTGCCATCAGCGTGGTGTTGCATGGACAGCAAGGAGGAGTTCTGCCAGGTTTTTACCCCAAAGCTCAGGGGGGATTTGTCCTTCCTCCTCACGTCCCTGCTGCTCAGCTGTGTGTGCGGCTTGGGGCTGGTGCCTGCCAGACAAGGTGTGTGGCAAACAGTGGGGACCTTCTTGCTGCGTCTGACTCCCTGACAGGAGAGTGCAACCAGGTGGGGGTGAAGCTCTGCTCCCAGGGAACAAGGGATAGGACAAGAGGAAATGGCCCCAAGTTGCACCATGGAAGGTTTAGACTGGATATGAGGGAAATTTTTTTCGCTGAAAGGGTTGTCAAGCACTGGATCAAGCTGCCCAGGGAAGGGGTGGAGTCACCAGCCCTGGAAGTGTTCAAAAAACATGGAAATGGGGCACTTGTGGACATCGTTTAGTGGGGGACATGGCAGTGCTGGGTTGTGGTTGGACCGCACCAGTGTGTGTCTGCAAAATTCCCAAATTCAGTCCAGTTTTGGATAGGACTCATTTATCTTTTATTTGTATCTTCTTCAAATCTCTGAAGGTGAAAAAAGATTGTTCTGGGAATGAGCTGGTGATGTCTCCCCTTTTCCTGGCTCTTTGTGGAGCGGAGAGACAAACTGATTAAAAGAAAAGAGAACATTTCAGACAAACCACAGCAGATATGTTGGACATAGCTGACCATCTGTGTGTATTGGCTATTGCTGTTCTATTTGTTATACAATCAATGAAAACCAAACTAAAAATTCTGATTGAACACAAGCTCTATGGCAGAATAGAGATTAACTTTCTGTGCATTTTCTGCAGAGGAATTACTGGTTCTATCCTTGCTGTTAGACTCCATTTTATTTCATATCTGCACTGCAATGTAAAAAAGCTTAGCTCAGGAATGATCTACATAAAGAATTTTAAAATTTAATAGTATTCTTGTCATTTGCCATCCAACACTTGCCTTTTTTTTTTTTTTTTTTAAATAACCAGAACCTTGCAATGGTGTCTGTGCAGCTCTACTTGACTCTTTGTGTACCTTTCTGGTTTTATTTGTTAGCAGGGAGCTATCACTGGGGTGAGAATACCACAAAATCAAATCATATGGAAAAATATACTCCAGGTATATATAGCATAGGTTAACAAACAGGTTAACAAACAACTTGTGAGCCCAAGTAGGTTTATCAGAGTTAATTTTTCTTCCAGTTACAAAGACAGAAGGAAATGCAAGTATTTTGAATAGAAAACAAATCTTCAGGTATAGTACCCACATAAAATCCTGAGCAAATGTTTACTGACTACAACACCTGGAACAATTAAGATGGTGCAGTGGAGCAGGGTTTGATTTAAGAGGGGGAGCCTTGCAGATGTGTGCCGAGCACAATCCCCGTGTCCTCCAAAGCACAGAACAGCTCCAGCCTTCATCCCTCCGCTGCTCTTCTTGAACTAATCTTGCACTTACAGATAATTGAAGCTCTCCACTGAAGGGAATGGGATGGAAAAAGGTGGCGATTTAGCAGCTGTGTTTGCTGCACTTATTTTGACTCACTTTTACTCCGGCGTGTGTCGAATCTGGGTCAGACCTTTCACTGCCCAGCAGTGCAGGGAAACCTGCATTCCATTAAGGAAGGGTGTGCAAGTGGTGGTGCTTCATCCATTTTTCTGGCTAGACACATTAGGTGATTATTTATAAAGATCTATATATATATAAAAGTCCTTATTCAAAGTTATTTTTAGATTCATGCGTCTAAAGAAAAGTAAAATTACAGTTTTCTCTGAGCTCCTTTCACATTTTCCTTCTTTTTCTTGATACCACCTTGGCCAACAGGGAGGTGCCTCATGGAGGTTTGTGAGGGCAGTGGAGGACAGGACTGGCAGAAGGCCCCTTTCATTCCCTGTGGGAATGCAGCACACACAGCCTTTTACAGGAGCAGCTCCTTAAGGTCCTCGCCATGTGTCAGAAGGCAGCTGGATGTGAAAGTAAACCTCACCCACTGACAGTCCATGGAAGGGAGGAAATGCAAACATTATGTTTGTCCTACAAAACTGAGCTAAGCCATGCCAGGACAGCAGAAGGTGCTGATCTCAAAAAAATCTCTTTGTCTATGTTCATAACTTTATGTGTGTCTCTTGAGCTGCCCCTTCTTCCCCTTCCTTGAGGCAGCCTGGAGAAACTGGGATGCTCTCAGTGCTGTCAGTCCAGGTTTTGGCAGAGCATCACATAAAAAGAAACAATTTCACAACTGAAGAACTTAATTTGAGGATTCCTTGCCTGTGTGAGGTTCTGCTCTGTTTGGGATGGGGAGGTGATGTTACCTGACTAACCCTTGCTTGGTGGGTAAGTGGTGAAGCTGCACATCCAGCACCAAATCCCAGATGTATCAGACAAAAAAACCCAAAACACCTTGCAATTGGTTTTAGCAACTGTGGTACAGGCAAGGTGACAGCGGGGAAAGGACTAAGTCTGATAAAATTATTATGATTTTATAAATGGCTTTCAAAATTCCAAACGGCTTCTCAAGGATTGATTTTTCTGTCAAGACATTGGACAAGATTTAATAAATCATTATATTCATGGGAACCCTACAGTCAAACAAACCCTAATAGATATGTATGTATGCATATATGAAATAAAAAGTAATTTTTAAAAAATAGCTTTCTTTTTCCTATTGGTGGAAGGCAATCTTGTTGAAGAAACCATTTAGGACAGTGGGTTTTTTCCATATGACCTCCATCATGTGCTTGGAAAAGGATATGACAGGTATTTTGCAGACATGGCTTTGCATGCCAGGCATAATAATCTGCATAAAATCTGCACAAGATCAGATTAGATTGAAGCCTTTTGGAAATTTAATCTTCTTCTAGCATGTGCTTGGGGTAATTAGCTCTAAGATCCCAAAGACATTGGAAAGACTAATTAAATAAAACTCAGCAAAACACTATATATTTTAGCAATCTATTTTATATTTTTATGTAGATTTATCTGAAATATATAGGAGGAAAAAAAGGTATAAGTTGTCTGATAAAAACACTATTCCAATTAAGCAATAAGTATTACTTCACTGCATTTACCTTATGTTGTCAGCAGACCTGTCATTGAGAAATTTGGGTAAGAAATAGTATGGAATTTGTGAATCTCTTATTTTTCCCACAGAGTATTCCCAGGAATAATTCCTGGCCCATGAAACGTTTGCCTGTAGGGAGCACCTGGCAACTTGAAATTTAAGGTGTGCAGGTTATTCTTGACTGGACATATCTGCTATATCAGATTGCTGGTTCAGTGGCCTCTAGCCAGGTTTGCAAAGCAAACTCCTGCCTTTACACAGGTGCTAACTGTGTTCTCCATGGGAGGGAAGAGGGAGTAGAAAATCAGGAAGCCAGAGGAGGGAAACCAGGAGGGAGTAAACTCTGTTTGTGTTCAGGAGATTAGTCACATTTTTTTGGCTCGCTACTCAACTCTGTTCCACCATATTCTTCACAGAGGATTAGATTTTCTAGCTGATGACAGTATTTTTTTAGAAAACTAATGTCTTCAATGTATCCTCTCTGGAAGTCTTGCTTGGTCTAAATATCGATTGGATTTTACTACCAGCCAAGGTCAGAAACCAAAGAGGTTCTTGCTGCAGCCAGCTGTATATTAATCTCAATATCAACTAAGTACCTAAACTGTTATTGGAATTTGATGACCAATTACATCTTTGAAAAGTACTTAGTATGACATTTGTTGGACTTCCATATTTCGTGTTTTACAGTCACACCTGATGGTTCAATAACTGGAAAAATACCAGCAAAGGACCTCGTCAGTTCTTTGTGCAGACAGTATCTGCCTCCTAAGTCACATTTCTTGCTTTTACCCACATTAATAGGCATTACACACCATTAGAAGGTTTCCTTGCTGCTCGCTTGCATTACATTAGAGAACACGCTGCTGTTACACATATTTAGGCAGACAAACACACAAAACCTTCCTTCCAGAAGAATATTTCATAATTCCTCACCCTGCAGCCTTTACATTTGGAAATGCCACCATTAAATTCACCTGCAACGACTCAGTCTGTTCCTCTGCCATTAAATGCTCTGCTCTATTCTGTGGGAGTGGGGGGGGGTATTTGCTCAACCTGGCCACAGCGAGGAATGGTTGTCACAGGTTTTCTTTGTGTTCTAAGTTAAGAGTGTTGTAGAAGTACAATGACAGAATCATAGAATGATTTGGGTTTGGAGGGACTTTAAAGCTCTTCCAGTGCCACCCCCTGCCATGGGCAGGGACACCTTCCACTATCCCAGGTTGCTCCAAGCCCCGTCCAACCTGGCCTTGGGCACTGCCAGGCATGGAACACCCGCAGCTTCTCTCTCCAAAGCCCATCCTCCAAAACCTTTTAAATATTTACCAGTCCATTTCCTTCCTCACTTGGTTCCTGAGATAAGTTTCACTGAATTAAAATAACTTGAAGAAAAATTTCCAGGAATCAAATCAACAGACAATACCCAAAAGTTGTAGCACAGGGCTGAGGCTGTCACAAGTATTTGTACACATTTAGAGCAACAGCTTGTGTCAGATCTGAAAACTACACCAGAATGAAAGAACAGTTCTCAGCACACTCTTAACATTTCTCTTTTCTCTGTCTCTCTCTCCATTTAATAAATGGCGAAACAGGGAAAAAATCACAGAAGTCAGTAGATTGTAGATAGATTTAAAATTCATGGCTTGATTTAGCAGCCAACCACAAACACGGTCCTCACTTTCTGTGGGGCTTGGGGGTTTTTGTTGTTTTATTTTTTCCCCTTTTTGTTTATTTAAGGGTTTTTTTTGTGGATTTTTTCTTTTGTTTATTTGACCCAGTCTGGCATTTCTCTATTTTAATTCCTAGTAAAGAAAGACCAGTAATGAGAGTAATGCAGAAGATTTGCTTATTTTAAGCATCATCTGCAATGACATAATTAAAAAAAAATCAGCATCACTACAACTGCAAGGACCTTCCAATTTTCAAGCACATAAAACATGATAAGTGAACTCCTCTCTTCTGAAATATGTGTTGCACCCTCTGAACGAGCTGGAAAGAAAGCAGAAAGGATGGATTTATCAGGCATCAAGTTCAGCCATCCAGATGTTGCCAAGCTCGTTTTTGTTGCTGGCTGCAGGTAATTTTGAAATGGTTTGTAAATTTAATTGACCATGTAAGAAGTGTGCACAGGCCGTGCACAATCAGCAGCGTTGCCAGGATTAGCAGCTCTATTTCTTAGCTAAGCAGGTCTAATGTGCTTTATTGGAAGCAAAATACACCCTGAGGCATTTTAAACACAGCAGTCAGGTAGGGTGAGACTCAGTGCAGTGAATATGTTTTGAGTAGGTCAGGAATTGAAGTGCTTTTGGGCTGTCAGCCACACCAGTTAAACTGTGGGGAGAAATTATCTGACTGAGGTACCTATTGTTGGTACCTCAGTGCCTCAGGAGAGAGTAAAGGAGAATCCTGGGATATTTGCTGTTGGTGGGCAGGTACTTATGTCAGGTAATGCTACAAATCAAGGCCCAAAACCTCCTGCCAGTGGCTTCTTTTATACTTTGTGAGTGTTGTCATTTACGTGGCTCATTAAATGCTGTTATATAGCACTACAGTCTACATCTGACATTTAGAGGATCTCAAGTCTTATAATTAGATCACTTTAATCCACAGGTATTTATGGGATTCCTTACATATAGTCAGGAATTAGAAAAGGAAGAGAAAAAACTCTGGGATTTTAGATTTTTCTTATTCATTCTTAGCTCTGTTCACAGTGTGGAGAGGTGCTAACCTAGGGGCTTTCTGCTGGCAAAAATTTTGGGAAGCTATGCATTGCAAAGTTTAGATAAAACCCAAGATGGCAGTCAGAAACGAGGTCTGTTATTATTATTATATAATCTTTCTGGTTGATGTAATGCAAATATTTCCTCATCTTCTCCTGTTCTTGTTTTGCTTGGGATATTTGATCTTTTTTTTTTCTTTTTATATATTTACCACTTTTCTGTAAACTCCTATTCCAAAGATTTATGTCAGAGAGGCAATTTTCTTCCCAACAAGAGACTTATCTTTTTAGACACAAAAGCAGGTCCCCAGAATATAGCTTATTGCAGCAGCACAGAAGAATAAGTCAAGAGTTATCACCAAGCATAGCCAATTCAAAAAAAAATTTTTTTTCATCTTGAATTATTTTTCAGCTCCAAATCCAGTTTCTGAGTTACGGTTATGAGACTCCCAGCTCTAGGCTCAGTTCTAACTAAAAAATTTCAAGAAATCACAGAACTATTGTGTTGAAAACCCTTTCAGAAATTAAAGGAAAACATACAGCTGTTGAACTGATGCCTTGGAAATGCACCTTGTAGCCCTCATAAAATGGGTCTCCCATGAAATGTTAGCTCAAACTCACACAAATACTCAAATCACTCTTTGTTTGTTGCTGACCTGTATCTTTTAAGCTTAACCCACACTTGCAAAAGCCCAAAGGAGTTGTATTTGGAGTCTGGTTGTTCATGTACCTTTCTACCCTAACTCAACAAAAACAATCTTCAAATAGGAGTGACTGCACCGCTCCTTTTTTCAGTAAATAGAGATTACTGTGCAATAGAAAATGATAACTGCACTTCACAAGGCTTTGATGATTGGCAGGTGGGTTTGCTCATCCCTCTGGCCCACTGGTGGGGAATGGTTTGGATGGTGTTGGGACACAGCTGCAGAGCACTTTGAAGAGCCAGGTATGGATTTTGCTAAATGTTTTCTTAACCAGGTAAACAGATTTACATAATTACTGTGACATTTCATAATAAATAGCTAGGATATTTGTTAGACAATTTCAGGACACAGTCATGACTTTGAATAGGCCCGGTGGCTGATGGAAGTAGAAAAGGAAACTTGAATCCATCTGTTGAGAGTAAAAGTCCTGGCTCCTGGGTGCCAGTGGAAGGCAGGGAGATCCCAAAGGGATCCTGCTGGGCATTGTGCCCCTGAGCTGTGCCTGTGGCAGGTGTGGAGCACAGGGAGCTCTGCCAAGGGCCTGGGAAAGCTCAGGTAACTCTACCCCTGCCGTGGTGTGATGTGTAGCAGCAAGAACAGGAGTGCCAGCCTGTAGCTCCACTGCAATACAATCTTGGAAAGGAATGGTTTTTGGGAAAGGGAAGGCATCCAAGCAGGATTTAGGATATTAGCTACAGAGCTAATGGGAAAGATTCCATAGGTGTCACACATGTGAACAAGACACTGGAATTATTAATAAAAGTACCAGTTTGCAAGAAGAGCCACCTGTAGATTGAGGGATGTCATCAGACACCAAGTCAATTAATTAAGTCCAAAAATTAAGCCCGGGTAACTCTCCTGTGGAAATTCTACAATGCTCTGCTCATTGTTTTGAGCAGACAGCACAATCTTCATTCTGCATTTGAAGTCTGTGGGGAAAATTCTCAGGGATTTCAACAGAAAACACCTTTTCATGTGCCTGAGGCAGCACCTGGACATCGAGGGGCATTCAAGGTGGGTTCATTCGTATTTAGAGAGCCAGCAGGAGATCTCTGTGTTATTTAAATCCAAATTAAGTCCTATTTTAAGCACTTTGACATGATCTGAGTGATGCAAAGGCCTTGTCATGGACTTTCTGTTTGAGAGTAAATTTCACAGTCAGTGAAATTATCATTATTATTATTATTATTATTACTATTACTATTACTGTTGTTGTTGCCATTAAAGTCTACTTTAGAAAAGCTAAAGCAAGCAACCCATGCAGGTAGTACTAAAGCAATGAGAAATGGAAAGTCCTAGGAGTCTGAAGAATTACACAGGAATGGCTGTGCAAACCCTCATTCTGCACTACAAGAGGATGCACTGGATGGCCCATGGGTCCTCCCTGATCCCACCACCAGCAGCTTCCTGAAAGAACTTTTCTTTCATAAATCCCTGATGTATCAGGCATCAGCCATTAACCAGGCATGTCTATCTCTGTTTTTTCCTTTATCTAATACAGTATATTTATTACATTTTCCCAGTCTCTTTCGAGCGCTTCCTGAGTCAGAAGTGGCAGCATTCTGCAGATGAGGAGATGGCATTGTAGCATTTTCCACACTCATAAAGTCATCTCCTTTTTTCCACTTTATTGTATAAGTGTGCATCACCAAGGACATATTACCTCCTCTGAATTTTCTTCTGACTCAAAAACGCTCTGTTAACTTCCTTGTCAAACTCTTGTGAACCATTACTGTTTCTTTCAAAACGCATGTGTGCTTTTGACTTTTGTACTGAGAAAATACTTCCAGAAACTCTGTGCTCCTCAATTTTGAGAGTCTTGGGATTTATCTTTTGCGTTAGAAGAAGTCCTCATGGAATCCTTGATTCCTCATGGGATGTTGTCAATGTGAATCCCCGATAAGGGGTATCCAAAATCAATGCTGAGTTTAAGTGTAGGAGCAATCTTTGTGGGTTGTAAGTTTATTATTAGATATTCCCTTTGACCGCCCCTCAGTTTTGGCATCTATCTGTACCCAAGACCAGGACTGATTCTCCCTCTCTTCCCCCTTTTTTCCCTCCCCCTTCCATTTTTCTTAATAATCTGAAAGTTGTGTTGTGCAGACAAGGACAGCTGATGTTCACAGTTGATCAAAAACTGGGCTACTTCTGTAAATAAGATAAAATCTTGTTTATTTGATAGGCACAGATTCTCATATGTGCATACATTCATTTTTTTTGTGGACATCCTCTCTGAATAGCAAAAAGGTGCTGCAACCAGACACATCTTCATGGGCATAGGTGAAATTATACACAGGAAAAATCCGGCAGCTTTTGAACAAAATTTGGATTTTGAGGGAATGTGTCCATTGCTCCATCAAAGCAGCAGATGGTTATTCTTCAGTGGAGATGGGAGACAACAGCAAAATCCAGATCTGTCTTAAATTTCACAGACACTGGGCAAAGCTTTGATATCTCCTTTTTTCAGATCTCGCTGTAGACATTCTGGTTTAGGCCTTGTATTTTAGTTTTCCCTATCCCATGACAGGAAAAGGGGGAATGTCTTTAAACTGACAGAGGGCAGGGGTTTTTTGGATGTTAGAAATTGTGCCCTGTGAGGGTGGAGAGGCCCTGGCACAGTTTACCCAGAGAAGCTGTGGCTCCCCCTGGATC
Organism: Corvus cornix cornix; assembly: GCF_000738735.6. Taxonomy (NCBI): domain Eukaryota; kingdom Metazoa; phylum Chordata; class Aves; order Passeriformes; family Corvidae; genus Corvus; species Corvus cornix. The sequence continues at coordinate 3,985,276 of NC_046336.1, read as the reverse complement.
CCTGGAGGTGTCCAAGGCCAGGTTGGATGAGGCTTGGAGCAACCTGGGATAGTGGGACATGGGACACAATGTGCAGTAGTGCTTGCTGCAAGCAGTGCTTTTCTTCCTTCTCTTACCCTCACCTCACTTTTAATTCTCACTCTGTAAGAATAAAATAAATGCAATGCAACCAACATCAACAGGCCTAGAAATTCAAAGACATTTTTAACAATGGCAAAAAAAAAAAATTGAATAACTTCAGGTGATGCTTATGGTTCCTAAAAATGCAAGTATCAACTGGTAAGTTTTTGGAAAATTGAATATAAAATCATAGAAAAATGCTTTATTTGATTCTCTGTTTATGGGAAATTCATTTTATTTGACTTTTTTATTTGTAATATCAACTATATTGCAGAGCAGAGTTTCTAGGTGCTCCCTTATGGTACCATTCTTCTAAATTATTAATGCCGTACTGTTGATATATTGTCAGCCTTGTACATACATTCTATGAAAATGAGTTTTACAGTAGGCTGGGATTTATAACAAAGCTTGACATATGCAGCTAATTCACCTAGACAGTCTTGTCAGTTTTAGGTTCATAAATAATTGATACTCGGGGCTTGGAGTTCAGCTACTGTTAGTGCTCCAGCTGTTAAATTTCAGCAGCATAATGGATGAATATTTGTTTATAATTTCTGTACATGGACCTGATGTCAGATCCCTGGTCTCATTTACATAGGTAGATTGAGATGTTGGAAGTGTAATGAGCACATGAAGATGATGAATTGTTTTCCTCAGCGCTGGTGCGTTTCTGTAAATGTTTGATTAGTTTTGAATGGATTACTGTTAGATTATCTGGTTCAGGGGTTAAAGTGAGCAGCTCTTTGCTCCCAAAGCTTTCGTGATCCCTTGCTGACAGATTTTAAAATTCATACAGTGATATTAGTGCTGCAAAAGCGAGGGGTATTCTTTGCAACAGATGTTTAGTAATTAAACATACGGTTTCCCTGTTTGGAAGTTGCCTGGGAAATTTAAATCAGAATGATTTGTTTACCATAGTTTGAGGGAATTACAGTTTCTAAGAAAATAATATACTTTTGCCCCTAAAGTGCTGGAGTTTTCCCCCCGACACTAATTAAAAATGAGCAAAACACACACATACCCTCACAGTAATTCAGATGTTTAACGCCTTGGCCGACAGATGCAAAGCCATTAAAAACAGAGGTTCTTCTCATTTTCTCCTTCCGTAAATTAATGAGCAATATTCAGAAAAACATTTTCAATTGGACGTCCCAAGCAGAGATGCTGAAGCAAACCAGATTTCCAACCATACCTTCCTGCAGGAGCCCAGCTGGGAGAAGCCGTGGGATGCGGACACGTGTCTTACACACGATTCCCGATGACGTAAAGGGTGCGAGCGAGGAGGGGGAGTTCAGTAAGGAAATGACATTGGAGAAACTCGGAATAAATGAAAATGAGATGGAAATGCCATCGGAGAAATTCGGAATAAATGAAAATGAGATGCTTCCTCATCCGTTGGGACTTGGCATGTGCCGCACAGCTAAAGGGTGGTGTGTTGAACCAGAAAATGTGGGCAGCAGACTGGGTTTGGCTTGCTGGGGGTTTATATAAAGATAGGAGGAAGAGGAGAGGGTCATCCCATCTCCCACGTGCTTCTCCCAGCCCTGGTGACACAGAGAATTAAGTACAAACTGAGCTATGGCGGGGAAAAGCCTGCGCTGCCCCCTCTGACCCTGCTCACTAAAACACAACCCTTTATATTCCTGCCTTTCTCCCACTCCCCCCACGCCACCCTCCGAGCAAGCGGCCCTTGGACAAGAAGGTCTCGGGGAGCGGCTCCTTAATGAAAAGATTTAGTGGCCACATCTCCGCGGAGCCGGGTCCCTCGCCCGCCGCCGCGCCGCGTTTTGTCAGCCCCGCGCACGGCTCCCCTGGCTTGTCTGGCAATCATGTTAGTGATTATATGGGTAATGAAACACGTGCTCTTTTTGTCTGTGGCTCTGATTAATCTGCTTTCTATTTAGCCGTGATTTATGGTGCTCAACTGTTGAGGTGAGCGCTGGCCCATCAGTTCCGTGGCCTATTACGGGCGCCGCGGCGGCGAAATGCCTGCGAGGCTTGAACTGTTTCTTGACAGCCAGGCTTCCCGCTACATTCCCTCCAATCTGTTTTGCTTCCTGGTGTGACCTTTCATACAGTAAAATACATTAGTTGAATAGCACAGTCTCATTAAAAGAGTGAATTAACCGAAGAGTCTTTTTAACTAAATGACAGCCAAAGGACTGAGTGCTAATAGCCACGGGCAGTTAGAAACTTAACTCATGAATCAGGCTGTTAATACTGCTCGCTGCCTGAAGCGCTAAGGGCACCACACTCTCTGCTTGCTCTCATAAGAAGAAAAGCTCATTACTTTCCTCCTGATGGGAGAGAAAGAGTGAGCGAGCAATAATAAAGCTTGAATTTTTCAATACTGTTAAAAATGGGGCTGACAGATTGCCGACAATAGGAGCAACGGGCTAGACACTGCAAAGAGAGCCACTGAATTAGCAATACCATATATCATACAATCTAATTAAATCAACCCCAAGAATGAAATTAGTTTTCTGTGAGTGAAATGGCCTTTGAAAGAGCGCTATTAAATGAACTGTAGAGCATTAATTAAATAATTCACAGTGAGGGATTTTGCATTTATACAAAAATTGTGCACTTAATTGTCCATGCTGTATTACAGATTTGGCCTTATGTTAACAATGTGTCTAAAGCACACTTATTGGAGCGTATCAGGAACAGCTTAACATAAATGCAGCTTATGAAGTTTTAAGAATTACCAAAGAAACTGAAGAAAAGAGGTAACAATAGCAAAAAAAGATACACACAAAGTCAACCACTTTTTCACGTTAATCCTGTGCACGTGTGACAACTTGTTACGTTTTTTTTCCCAGTGGAATGACATTAGGGCTTCTGAGCTTTAATTAAACAGAAACTGCAACTTCTCACGATTTAGCAAAAAGAAGCACCTTTAAAGTGCCTCAAAATAGCATATGCATGAAAATAGTAGGGGAAAACAGACATTTTGCTTTGGAAGAAGAAAAGACAAAGTCTTTGGTCCTCAAGTTTTCAGTAAGATGAACAATAAAAAACCAAATAAGGGCCATGAAATCAATTCAGTTTTTTATTTTACATCTCTGTCACACTAAAACTTCGATTAAGAAATATGCCATTTTGAACCCAAAACCTTTGATTTGGAAATGATGAAAATGAAATATTTTTTTAAAAATCTGCCACCTGGGGAGAGAGGGAGTGAAATTAAAGAACTTGATGATGCTTTTGTCCCTTCAAATCCCGATGTTTTCATACACATATTATGGTTTGGAAACAACATTATGCTCAATGTTATGCAATTTCCTACCAAAAAGAAGCCTTGGCTGTCAAATACACTTAGAAAATGTGTATCTGTATTAAATACACTGTTATGAGCATTTATAGCTTTTCCTCTGCTCCCTTTTATTTTCATGCAAATTTGTGAGGTTACTTTAAAATGTGAAAAAATCCACCCTTCCATTTGGATCCTTGCAAAAAAATTTAAGAATGTGTAGGCTATTGGTATTTTGAGATGTTGGTCCTAATTCTTGTTCTTTTTCATCCTTGCAAATATAAGAAATACAAATAGAAAAGGCAGTCAGTGCTATATATTGAAATTGTATAAAAAAATTCACATAACCAGGGTATACTTTTCCCCAATGCTTGCAAAACCAGACTTGCATTGCTCAATAATTAATTTACTTAAATTTATTTATGTATTATTGCGTTTTCTTATTTATTTTTATTTTTGCTTTTTGAAAGGACCAAATGAAATCCTCTAATGCTCCAAACGGTGACCACTTCATTTACCGTGTGGGAAAATGAAAATATTCCTCAGTCATAACGAGATCCAATCAAATTAACTTCCTAAATTAAAACACAAGAAGCTGGGAGTGTTATCTACATACTCTCTGTCTTCTTACCAGCCTCAGATTTTATCAGTGGTTTCCTCAATCAGAAAAACATTGTGTTTCAGTAGTCATTTACTAATAGCATAAATTTGAAGATGGCAAGAAAACTGTGATAGTCAGTGAAGCCATGGAAGGCAGCATCTGCACCTGGCCATCAATTTTAAATAGAAGATGGAGGTGACTGACTTGGATGACTAATAATATTTTATAGCATATTCCTGTGTTTGGTTCCACTTTGAAACCAAATCCCTGTGAAGGGTGAGGGGTAACAGCACCTGGAAGTTATATATAGGGCACGTGAGTGCTCCCAGTATGACACAGAGCTGTCAGAAAGAGATTTCCTAAGAGAAAGTGGAATTAAATGGACTGACAACTTGCTGGCCTTCAGCATTGTGTGGTCCCATGCAGGCAAAAGTGCTGGTGGAGACGGTTTGAGCATCTGTGTTCCCTGGGTGAAAACGCAAGTTCTGCCTCTGTCGCCTCTGTGAGGTGAGAGAGAGAGAACCAACCTATGCCAGTTCCAAAGGGTTTTTATCCTGTAGGCCAATCCTCATGGTGGCTATCCATGGACTGCTTGGCCAGGAGATCCAAAGAAAGGCAGCAGAGCTGGGGAAGGGGCTGGAGCAGCAGGAGCAGCTGAGGGAGCTGGGTGGGGCTCAGCCTGGAGAACAGGAGGCTCAGGGGGCTCACAGCCATCTCTTGCTTGCTATGTTAAGAAGTCACATCCTGAAATGTGGCAGCAGTGGTCACTGCAGGTATGAATTGGTGATGCCCAGTGAAGTCAAAGGTACCTGAGCTGATAGGGACATGTCCTCTCACAGGTACAGAGGAGCTGCAGGTATCTGAAATTGTTTAACTGGGCTTAACCTCAAATTTACACAAGGCTGCAATTTCTTGTGCTGCACCAGCTCATGCTGAGTAGTCTTTCACTGAAAACATTTTCTTAAATGACACTGAAAGGCTCCAGTGACAAATCATTGTAGTTTCATATTTCCATTTATTTTATTCTGAGATTTGGTATTGATATAAAACCACCGTGAACCTGTTAATGATATTTCATGTGCTGTAATGTCAAACTATTCAATCAGTCGCATCATTACCTTTCATATTAAGCATATTTAGTTTATTCAGTTGTAACAAAGCATTTCAAGCACTAAAGGTCTTCTTTCCCAAAAGTACTCACTCATTTGAATTTCATTTCATATCATCTCTAAAAATGTGTCTTTTGTCTTGATTTTAAATGAAAGCCAAAGGAACAAATGCTTTATTACCTAGCTGAGAAAACCTGAAGGTTTGTTCCTCAAAATAGGCAACTGAAAATATTTGGGCTGTTTCATTGTAAAGCTAACAGAAGGCTGAACTTTTCAGGTAGCTCCTATAGAAATTTCACAAAGGCTTGGAAGGGTTGGAGGCTTTTCTGAAATTGGTGGAATTGCCAATTAGATGTCTGGATCACAGTGCAGGCAAGGCAAGATGTAGTTTCCAGCTGGGAAATGACACTGCACTTGATCTTAGTGAAGGGACTGAGAAGCACTGAAATAACTTTATATATCCATATATACAAGCCTAGCTGGCTGCTGGAACCTACTGGGGGTTGTGGAACTTACTGGGGGTTCCTTTGGCACAAGAAGGGAACAAAAACATTTATTTGTGAAAGTGTGTTATTGAAGTGGCTTTACAGGTTTGGGTATAAAGTAAGGAAACAGCAACATTTGGATTTTTGAACTTTAGTTATGAGCATTATAAAAAACTACATATGACTACAGTTATAAGGACTGGTAAATGCAAAATCCACTAACACACCTGTAAGACACTAGAAACTGAAACAAAAGTAAGGCACACTAAGCAGCAAGAAAGTTCTGAACAAGGAAGTTCGATTAATCCTCAGGCAAGTGTCTGACTTCCTGCAGTTCCTCTGAATTTAGGTCTATTGGGCTGTGCCTCCTGCCTCAGGGAAGCAGGGACAGAACTGGCATTGCACACCTTTATTGCTGCTTCTGCTTAATATCAACATCCAAGACAGTCATCACTCAAACCAAAATGAAGTTCCAAAAGATTTTGGTACAACTGAAAAAGCCAGAGGTTTATGGCTCTGTGCCTCACCTGCTGCATTATCTATAAACTATTCCTTGTTGGAAATGAACTTCTAGTCAGCATGGCAGAGGACTAGTGTGTTATATATCAATATATAATGTAAGAATGTGTCATTCAATATGCTGCAAAACTTGCTATTAAGAATTAATCATTCTCCTCCTTGAGCAGTTCTCTTCAATGCACTCCAAAAAGTTGCCATTTCTGAACATATTCCCAGTCAGGAAAGTCATCTACTCTCCTGGGGTGTGGGTCAGAAGAAAACTGATTATGGGATTTTAATAGAGAATTTAGCAATAGCACAGCTTAGAAACAACTTTTTCCACTTAACAACTTGGAAGACTCTGACCAATGGTCCATTTTGCCTGGAATTCAGATGGCAGCTGTAGGAGATGCTCCTCAAGGCAGATTATGGAGTCTGGGACAGTTTCTGCAGCTCAGGGCTCTCCTATTTCCCTGTTTTATACCCACTGGCTTAGGGATATCACAAGATAACACCACAGGCAACTTTCCTTAGTGTTTATTCACGAGGTTTTTGTCCACCAACCCTTGCCTACTGCCTTCCTGACCCTGCTGGTGCTCTTCTTCTTCACAGTTTCCTAAAGGGAGGAATGCCAGAAGGTCACTACCAACTGCAGGCCACCACCATGGAATTAATTTAAACAGATCAGCCAGTTTAAAGATGTGCAGATGTTCGTTGCTACCCTCAGGAGCTTCTGTGCCCTGCCTAAGGGATTCAGTAACACAGGTCTGCGAAAAGAAAAGCAGGAAAAATGTGTCCAGCGTGCTCTCAGGACGAGGCAGGATGTTTGAAGCTGAAATATGGGAATGGACATGCATCTGGGCCATCTGCCCATCACCATACCCAGGAAACAGCTCATTTGGAGAGGATCTGGACCACATGGAACAGACAATGTCCTGTGGCAATCATTAGGTAGCCAAATGTCTCCTTAGGTTCCCTGGGAGAGATGAAAAAAAAATCAATACATGTATGATGAGACTGTTTAGAAAATTTGACTTAAAGGTACTTGTGCTCCTGGACTGGGTGCATTTTATGTGAAAACCCACTAATCTTAGGACATCTCTTCCTCAGGTGTCGCAGGTGGTTCCTTCTCAGACAATAACTTCATGTGAATAAATGACTTGACAAAGGCCCCTCTGCCTATCGAGTTTTCCCAACCAATAATTTTTATCACTTTCCATCAATGTTTGGGTTCTTGGAGGAATTCAGCCTATAACAAATGCGTTGTAGATGCTCTAACACGAAAAGAACAGATGCAAGTTTAGTGAATATTGAGTTTTAAACTCGTCTCGCAGTGATTTGTGGCTGTGTCACCACAAATATTTTTCAATGTCATTGCCTAAGCCCTGGCTGTCACTAACATGGTCAGCTGGGGAATAGAAGGCCTAACACTATGATCTCGGTATTAATGGGAGCTGTTGAGAGTGGCAAAGGTGATAAAGTATTGTTTAGTTATTGGTGCCATACTTTTGCTGCAGGACATTATTATAAAACGTTGTGGTTTTTGTCAGATTTCAATCACCTCTCCAATAACATATTTAGAAACTTACTACAAAAAATATCTTTGAGGTTTGTTTTTGGTTTTTTTGGGGTTTTTTTTTTGGTCTTTTTTATTGGGTTTCTTTGATTTTAAACTGTGATTGGAACTAAGTAAACTTAACATCTTAAAGAAAAAGGGATTTCAGACAGTCTCTAAAGTCCAGTTTATTTTCAGTTTGGCTGTACTTATTTTTATGCAAATGATTCAGGTTGGATGCTTAACTCAAACTGGAAAAAAAAATGAATCCCTGTGTTCTGGGATGGATTGGCAGCTGCTAAAGGGAATATAGTTCAGCTCCTATTCCAGACCTCTGGATATCTGGTAGGCTATCCTTCCTCCTGCTGGGCATGTATATTTTATACTAATGTTAACGGGAGTTATGCGTGGATATTCAGGAGAGAGAGCACACCCCATTTGGTAGGTAAATTTATGTGCCGCTCTTTTTCATTATTCCCTAGACCAGCGCAAGGAGAAATAGAGATATAAGATTTATAAAGCTTCCACAATATCCTGTTTTGCCAAATTGTATTCTAGCAAGGGCATGACAGGATTACTGGCCTCACCCTTGACACCAGAAGAACACAAATTAATGACTCATTGTCACTGCCATTAAGAGTAGCCGTGCATGTTTTTAAGTTGTAATTTAAAACACCTGAAATCCAAGCTTTTATTGATGGCCAAGATTGCTCCATTTTAAACCTTTTGATGAATACATTCACTGTTACTTTACATGAGGCACAGTCCCTCTTTATATAAAAAGGATATAAAATTAGATTATGAGAGTTTATATAGCTTTTAAATATCAAGCTGTCAGGGCTTGAGCAGGTAGAAATATTATAATCAAAGAATGCTGAAGAAAGAGTTTATATTAGAGGGAGGATTTTTGAGTAAATTCATACCAAGTAGAATATAATGGAGAGAGGTTTTTTGCCAGTGCTTTGGCTCTGCTGACCTCCGTTTGCAGCAGAGATTAGCCTGATAAAGCCGACACAACCTCAATAAAACACTAACAATGGAAAGCAGTAAATAGAAATCATATTAAGCAGCAGCAATATTGCATGAATTGAAACAAAAATTTAGGTATAATAGCCTTGGTGGGTTTTAATATTGTTCCCAATCGCATCACAATATGAATCATATCATAGTGATTCTAAATAACATTTATCATCTTTAAATCTTCTCTCCTAGAACACGACTCACATTATTTGAGAGGGTTTTTTTGAAGAGTTCATACATAATTAAATGTGCTGGAAGCAAAGGGTACAAAATGCCTTGAGAAACAGCAACATTTTGTTATATGTTCAATTAAATGCAACAATTACATATTTATTGTTATTTTGCTACCTTGCAGAAGTTAAATGAATAGAATAATAGAAAGGTATTGCAGGACAGAACTCAAATAAATCCAGGTGGGAAATTTTATTCAGTTTTCAATTACTGTGGCATTGCTAAATTCCGAGCACAATCTGTAGACCATGACAAAACGAAAAGAAGATTGGTCAAAAATGCATTTATAGGGGATTAGAGGCTAAGTATAACAGAAAGATGGTTCAATTCATTTTGTCAGAAAATTATCTGTCCAAGGGACTACATCTTCATTTACAAAGAGTTTTTTACAGTTTTTTACTGAAAGAGTGATAAAGTTCTAGAATCATCTGCCTGGGGAGGTGGTGGAATCACCATCCCTGGATGTGTTTAAAAAAAGATTGGATGTGGCACTCAGTGCCATGGCTTAGTCAAGGTGGTGTTAGGGCATGGGTTGGACTTGGTGGTCTTGAAGGTCACTTCCAACCTGGTGGTTCTGTGATTCTGTGATTCAAAGAAAAGGTTTAATCCATCACATGGATGGACTTTGCTCTTCAGGGGACTCTGGGGTTCAAATTGCAGGGGTCCACTTCTCAGTGCTTCAGGACAGGCTTGAAATGGACTTGCAGGGCTCCAGACTTAAAGGGGAGAGGTAGGAGATAATGTCAAACCCCAAAATTTTCACCATCCCAGCTCCAAAATGGTGATGGTGGTGACATGTTCACTCCCACCAATGTGAAAAGACATCCCATTGCTGGGAAGACACCAGTCTGTGTCTCCCTGAATAAGAGAAAGGTTTTATCCACCCACAGAGCCATTTAGGAGGACTTAAATGCAAATATTGACGTTGAGGGTGAGGTCTTGGAAGTGGAGCAGGAGTTTGAGTTGTTTTTGTACAGAAAGCCTGGCTGGTGCCTCATGCACAGCTCTGGGTCCTCTTGATGGCAGTGTCAGGAGGATTTTGCAGATGGGCTCTGGTTTGAATACTTTGGACATCAATAGTGACCTGGGGATAGCTGACATGAATTGAAAAATGAGAAATGTAGGATATTTATCCATTTAATATCTCTAAGCCTGATACTGACGCTACCTAACCAAGACCAAATAGACAGTGCAATCTGTCACCTGCAACTTATCACCTTTCACAGGCTAAGTCTAGCTGGCTAAATATCCAACTTTACTAATTAAAGGGTTGATTCAGAGGTCCTAAATAGGAGCCTATCTTTAGACTTGGTTTATCTATTTTTGTTCCAGGACATGGCAAAAAGAATCATAGATGTTGTCTATGGGAAAAACAGAATAGCATGTCAGTATTGTACAATGGTGATTTGAAAATACAAATTGTAGGCATCCTTGACAGGGCAAAGAGTGGCCAGGCAGCATCCAGCAAGAAAAATTACATTATAAAATATAAGCACAGCATATATTTTTGGTATTTTATGGTATATTTCATTGTATTTTATGGTAGTGCATACGAATAATGATTTGCTATTTCAAGAAATTTAAGGACAGATTCATATATTTGGAAGAGAGGTTAATAAAATGCAACAACTCCATGAAGTGAACAATTAGATGGAATAAAAAAAGCTAATTAAGAGTTAGTAATCAGCAATGAGAATAAGCTAAATTTCACTCAGATGGCTAATTAACAAAAAGTGAATTTGCCATTTTATATATTTAATTTAGGTCTCTATAAAATGTATTTTACATATCTAAAAATGAGAATCATATTTTTTATTCATGACTGGTCACAGACTATTGTTTAAGCTGGTTCTCTCTGGCATCCTGGCAAAAATGAAACGTGAAAACAGAAAAGGAAGGGCAGAAGAAAATGATCAGGTATGGCAGGAAGAGAGGAAACAGTCCATTGAAGAGGATGCAGAAGGAAGAGCAAATGAGAGAGGAGAATGACCAGTGACCAGCATGGCAAAGTCCAGCCATGGACAAGATGCAGAAGTGTTTCAGGAGATCAAAGAGGAGCAGAATCAAAGAGTGGTGAGAAAATTAACTCTTTGTCATCAGAGTTTTCAGAGAAAAGGGAAGGACATATCTCTGAGCAATATCATGACTGGGTTTTCCTTTGGCCCACACAACACCTAAAAAAGGAGCTGCTATCTCTGTGAGTACACAGGACATTTTTCCTGGGACTCGAAGGTGTTAAATAGCAGAATTAATCTGCTCTTTGAAGGACCATCACCTACCAGTAGCTTTCTGTCTAGGAAAGAGTGCAATTGCCAAATTGTGTTCTATCAACACATAGCTAGAAAGAGCAATTGCTCATTTACAATCCTGTTCACTCTGAGCAGCCCTGAATGGTAACTGGTCAAACCAGGTGAAATCCTCCTTGTTTTGGGAGCAGAAAAGGAACCCTGGGCTGGTCAAGGAGATAACCTGTGCTTGAATTTGGGTTCAATACCCTCAAGCTGCTGAGTCAGGAGTGAGAAGATACCACGACCCCCTCAGGAAATTTTGGATGTCCCAAGGATGAGAAACCAAGATCTCTATGTTTTGAAAATGAATTTGTTTGACTTGACAGGGCTGAGCTGGAAATGTGGGGAGTGGGAGCTCACAGTGGGCGTGGATTCAGCAAACACACACGTGCAGAGGTGCCCACTTTCACTCAGACACTCTGATTTAATGCTGTGCCTTCTTTAATGGAAACCTAGGACAGTGAAAGTGGCAGGCTGCTGTCCTGCCTTCTGTGCTTGTTGAGGCAAAAAAAATAGAGAGAAAAACATAGCACTTAGGAACAATTTATTTCTCCTATAAGAACAATGAACAAGTTTTCTATTTTTTGCCACAATTAAATAATTCTTGTTTCCATTAAATTCTCTTGGTATTGATGTCTTTGCACTCGTAGGAGAAAAAATAAAATGCTTTTTTAACCCTGTGACTTTAAATCTTTGTTATTTATACTCAAAGTACCACTGTGCACTATTTTTAAGGTTATTTGAGACATTGTAGCAGCAAAAATTAAATATACTACTAACTTTTAACATTTTCCATCTAATTTGGACACCTAAGCTGACCATTTCTAGTGTATGCATCAGTTCATTAATACAGGAAAATACGCTATCAAACAGACGATCAAATTTCATGTAAAATAAGCTCCAGCATTAAAACTGTTCCTGGTATTTTATGTGTAACTCTGTGGGTAGATATATTTCTTGCTACTAGAGCAAAACTGATTTGTGTGATGGTTCCCCATCATGAAATCACTTGGAAGGTTGTGAGATAAAATGTCGCTTAGGATAATGTAATTGGCCTTAAGGTACAGGAGTTGAATTATTTTCAGTGATTTATAATCTGGAAATTAAAGACTCACTCATTTTCTAATTTAATTCCATCTTCAATGGAAAAATGTTCACTCTGAACTAAATTGGCGAGTAATGTTGCTAATTCAAATGCAGATGCAATTTCGATTCTGGTAGCAGTTTGCTGTGATTGACGAGTCCCCAATGGATCATAATGATTCTTATCTCCCAATCTCACAAATTCTCTAGCAGTTGTGATAATAACTTCAGCTAAGGAGAAAAGGCAAAAAATAAATTCTCTGCTGCACTGTCAATTCAGGCTTTGCTTTTTTCCTGACATGGAATGGGGTTTATTTCAAATCTATTGCATTTTGGAGACAAATATGGATCCTCATTGCTAAATTCCGCGTCATCGTAAAAGTGCAGTTTAATTGTTTACTGATACTGCTCTCACTTCCTTTTAAATCCTTCTAAAAAATATTTCAGATTTCTCATTGTTAATTAGCTTAAATTACATTTGGGGCAATTTGGTGGTAGGTGCAAAACATTGGGGAAATATCCAGCAATTAGGGTCCATTAACAATATTTTACATTTTAAAATATTTGTCCCATTTAAAAATACACTAATATATCTTTTATTTTCTCAATTATTACACTAAATCTCGGCACAAATTATGGTGATGCCGTGACTGTAAAAGTGGAATTTCCTTAGCCAGGGACAGGCTTGGGCTGGTTACAGATTTATTTATATTTCCACAATGAACTCATTAATTGATGGGACAGTGAGTCGGATGAAAAAAATGTGAGGCCTTGCAAAGTAAATGGTAGAAAGGCTATGGAAAAAGTAACTTGTAAGGGAATAATATAGCTAATTTCAGGGCATGACGGGGAATGTGAGGAAGGTTACTTCTTCTCATGCATATCTTAACATTTTTGAGGATTTATTCTTTCAAAGTCTTAATGATTTAATGGTCTTAATAATCTAACTCCTATAAAAGCGAGTGCCTGATATCTTTATTTCAGAAGAAAAATCTCTCTTTCTGGGGAAAATCCTGCTCTCCTCCTGCTCACCCACTTCAGCTGTGTTTGCTCTTCTGAGAGAAGCTGGCAGAGGAAAGGGTGAATGTAGGATAATTAAGAATGAGGCAATTAGACTCTCACCAGACCTGACACATCCTCACAATGGAAAACATGAAGTTACAGGAAATTTCTTCCCTTGGAAAGTGAAACACAAAGAAGGGAAAGTGGAAGGTCCTGTGAGAAGTTCTCACCAGTGGCTGTGTGGGTGGGGATGGAGGTGCAGGTGAGATGTTGCCCCACCAGGTACCACGGCCTGGGTGACCTGGCAGTGACCTGGGGACTGCCACCAATCCAGCCAGGTGCAACCTCTCCTTGTGTGGGATCAGACACATCCCACGCCCTCCAGCACTGGAAAGATCGTGGAGAAGCAGCCTAACAAAGGGAAGACTTGCCCAGCTACACGTGCCCAGCCCATGGGAGCAACTTATCTCTTATTTGCAGGAATATATATTTTTTATTAAATATTTGCAATAATACATTTCGTTATTAAATTGCTTGTTTTTCCAGTGCAATAAAGGTTAAAATACAAGAGAAACCAAAATATAGTTTAAACACAATTTTTCTACTGAAGGACTAGGAAGACACTGAGGATATTTGACTTGAACCAAATAAATCACTTTACTGAAAAGAGCATGGATCTTGATCTATTGCTCACCAAACTCAGCAGAGGTGAAAATGCCACGTTTACTTGGGTTTTGTTTGCAATGATCAGGCTGAGAGTTAAAGTGATGGAGCTCTACCAGCTTTGCACCCTCTGGGCCAGGTTGTTTGTGTCATTAAAGTATTGACAGTGCTGAGGATCAGTGGAAGTGGAATATTGCTGAAAGATCAAAGAGTGCCCCTTTGAACACACTTTATTGCCTTTTTCATCTTATCAGCACTTGCCATTATTAACCTGAGGATTTCTGTCTGAGTGGGCTATAGAGGCAGGGGATATCAGGGGGAAGCAGTGGCAGGAGGAGGACAGCTAAGGTGTGGAAGAGATAAGATGATGTGTTCTTCCCTTTCACCCACACGCATTACAGGTGCTCATATAAATATCCCGATAAAAGTCATATAGAGCAGAAAGTCCTCTTGGAGGGAAACAGCAAATGGTGCCATCTGCACAACCAATGGCACTGGCTGTGACCTGAGAGTGAATCAAACAGCACAGTCTGATGTTATCTGCCCACTTGCCTTTGCCTTGCACTGTGAGCAGGGACTGTGCCATGGAAAATAAGTCTGGAACACTGCAAGGAGCTTTTAGTGCATAGTGGAAAAATACAGCCTGCTCAGTTCAAGGGAAAAAAAAGGAAAAAGTACCTGTCGGTGGATTTCAACACCCAGTGCAGCTGGTTTGGGTGGAATTGCATGCCAGATGTCTTTCTTTCATTCAAGGGTTGTAAGTTTTCCAGAATAAGATAAATATGTGCATTCTCCCTGCATTTTATGGAAATCTCCCTGCTTTATTTTTTTTTCAAGAAAAAATACAACTCCTAAATTGGAGCTTGGAATTATTCCCCTTGATCTATGAACTTGGCAGCAGAGGCAGAGCTGTTGTTCTTGCCCATGACAAGGATTTTCTTCATTGCACTCAAAAAATTTCTGAAACTTTTTTATTTAATTAGCTGCTTAATGAGTGGAAACATCCAGCAAAGACAATTTTTGTTGTCATATTCAGAATGCTGTAAAAGTAGAGCTTTCTCAGTGGGAGCAAGTTTAGATAAAACAGCAGAAACCACACAGGATGCTGGACTCAGTCTCTTCACTGGCTCTCCCTTACTGATAATACAGATTTTATGGGGCAGACCTGCTGGGTGGGACCACGGTGGGGCCATGTCCTGTGACAGGAGACCACCAGGACATGAATGTACCCGTTACAGGTTGGACAATTTTCCTCCTCTACCTCCTTCATTGCCACTTCCCCCACTGAAAGCAGCCCCTGAGCAGCCCCTTCCAGAGTTGTCCTCAGGTGCTGGAAGTACACCTGGACTGGGGTGTCAGAGGGCTGCAGGATCCAGGGGTGCCCAGCCAAAGCCATCCCTGAGTGCCTGAACTCGCAACTCTGAAATCTGTACCTAAATAAGTGCTTTGAAGATACCACCACCAGCATAACCTTGGAGGTCAAACAAGATGTGAATCTGATTTAGGGAGGGTTCATATAAACCAAAGAATCCCAGAGATTTATATTTGAGACTGGTCACCATCACAGCCTCAATGCCACTGAGACAGGGCATAGAGAACATCATGGTCAAGCAGAACAGGGGATTTTTTTGGTAAACTTTGTGGGTGCAGAGATGGGGACTCACGCTGTGCATTGGTTCTCAGTAATTCCAACAGCTGAATGCCTTTAAAATATACTGCTATGCTTGTAATGTCTTGCCAGTGTTTCACATTAACCTTTAGACTATTTGAATTTAACTCTGTAAGTAAGCTAGATAGCTTTCTAAAATGGTAGCTAATATAACAAAAAGGGTGCAGACGTGGATGAAGATATGTGAGCAAAGCAGTTATTAAAATTAGAATGATTGATGCTATTATATTCTGAGGTATCCTACATGTGGAGATCTAAGTGGCTCTTGTCTTTAATATGCATATGCAGCTGCTAATTGGGGGGGCAATTAGTAGGTAAACTAACCCAAACTGCACAAATAAACACAGGGCAACAGGAAAGAAAAGGCTGCTCTTTGATACTCCACAGTGTGCTGGAAGATGCCATGGGCTCCAACAGCAAAATTTGTTAATAAAATCAAGGAGTTAAGCTTCCTTGTCTTAGACTCAAATGCAAAACAGGAATATAAGGATGTTTAGCAATGAACTCATTGGTGGTAGCATGTCATAGACCACAGACCTTCTGAAGGGATCAAAAGGCTCCACTAAAAATAGCTGCCAAGAGATCGACTCAGGTTTCACACTTCTAGGTTAATTTGTACCCTCTACATGTGTTTGTGGTTCTGGATGTCCTTTGAAAAGTTAAAGACTTTCTGCTCAGTAAGTGGTTAGCTGGGAATATCACTGCCTCACATCATATCCCACTTTACCTGCACATCTTTAAACCAATTTGGCCATGGCAGTGGAAGGAGAACTGGAAGCTGCTGGGGCACATCCTCCTGATTCATGAACTCCCATTAACGCTGATGGAAGTTATGCACTGGCATGGAGAGGAGAATCCACCACAGAGAGCTGGTGATCACCTCAGACTCACACAGCAGCTCGTTGAAATTTCCCTCATGCAAAATATGAACTTGCTTTCCTCCTAATTCCCTGATGCATATCCCTGCCGGCCCAGGAACTCACACCCACGGACCAGGAATGATGTGTGGGAACAGCAACTGGCAGAACTTCCACTGATGAGCAGCAGAAATCACAGTTATTTGGAGGTGGATCTTATCTGTGAGGAAGCTGGAGGTCAGCTCCTTATTTACACAAGAGAAAGTGAAGAGAGAAATTGCCACCTGACAGAAAAGACAAAATAGAATGAGGCATAAAAGTTTTTTAGTTTACTTATTAGCACTATACGTAATTGGATGGAAGTAGCAGGTTTCAAAAATTTGTCTTACTGTAATGACTATAATTTTTTACAGATCGAAAATGAATCTGACTAGAAAATACCATTAAACTACCAACTTGCTTAAAATTTAAAGGGTAATTCACATATAATGCTTTTATTTAATAGCCCAATTTACAAAACGTCTAAAATTAATGCAGATCTTTTCAGGACAAAATCAGCTGTAACTGCACCAACTAATTTTTGCTCATTTGAACTGAATTATTAATAAGAGAGAAATATACCATATGTTCCCAAAAGAGCTGGATACATTTATTTCAAATAAAATTGCCGTGTTTGGTGGAATATAAGAGGTTTAAATGCTTTCAGAGAAATGGGTTACTTATATACTGATTTAATAGAGTATAAATCAGACTGCATAATTAGGGACACAGCTGTTTCCTAACCTAAAGCTGCCAGCTTTTGTTGGTTAAGTTCCTTTATCACCTGCATGGCTTTAATCAGCAATAATTTGTTCTTCTTGTGGAGCAATACAAGTTAATCAATAATTTTGCTGTTTGTACTATACTGGAAAAGGGCTTTTATGGCAGGTTTAGCTTAAATTGGGCATACGTTCTCCTGACTTATTCACTTGATTTATTTAATTTTATGGTGATCCTGATACTAATCAAAAATGAAAGTATTTTTGGTAGCTCAGCCTCTGCCTATGCGAGGTACAGAGATACATTGGGTTAACTTTTTAATTCACTTTCTTAAGTTTGAACTACATTCACATTTGGGCATAACCTCAAATCCTGACTCTGTAGATAAAACTCCATGAAAACTTCTCCCCTTAGAGCATACCTGGAGATTTCCATTCTGTCTGCTCCCAGAAACAAGCAAACAATGAAATGGGATAATGAGAATTTCTCTTCTATTCAGTTTGTTTTAAAAAGTTCTTTGACCAGATATCAAAACAAGAAGACTCTGTGCATATTTCATCTACAACTGGAATTTACTCTTAACCAACACATCTGGTCACAACACCATGGTGTAGGGCCATGGCTTTTCTCTTAGAAGGCCAACAAGGGAGAGGTTTTTATAAGTGAGTATTTTTATGTCTGGTCTTCACTCATTTTGTGCTCTAATGTGAATTTAAGTGAGCAAAACTGGTCAAACTGATCGATGCATGATCTTCAAACAGGTTATCTGGAGGGATATACTTTTTAAAACCCACAACCATGATGCAAAAAGATGGGAGGCTTTCAAGTCCTTTGACATCCAGATGAGCCAAATGCCCAGGGGAGAGAGATGCAGCCCAGATGAGCATGAAAGAAGAAAAGTTTCATTTGTAAATATTTTGCTTTTCCTACAGAGCTGTTCACACCTCATATTTTTCCTCTTCTCAAGAAAGTTTTAAACCCTAATTCAAATCCCATCAAGCTCCTCTTGGCTTTAGAATCTTGGGATGGGGGGGACACTATGGAAGTTCTGCTTTGAGTTTAGATTTATATAAATACACAAAATATTTTTGTTATATATTCATACAAATCCTAACCTCTAAAAATATATAGACACAGATATATGTATATTCTTAGCTGTTTAAATGCTGGAGTGTGTTAATTTTAAAAGTCTTGAAGGGCAAAAGGCAGAATGTGATATTTGTAAGTGAAATTCTTAAATTGCTATTGGCCACATGAATGCCACTGGCTACTTCCAGCTACTTGTTGAATATTATAAAAAGGCAGCATAAGATACAAATTTACACAAATGATATCTGAATATTGTTATTTACATCCCAGTTATCTCTAACTAATGCAAGCCTATAAATTCACTCTGCACAAGGGGATTAATTTTCCAAAGGCTGCTGTAGCACCATGGAGGCTCCAGCAGCACTACCCTCAAGTAAGAGGATCTTGCTTAACTGCAAATGTAACTGTATTTTTATTTAGGGGTGGAGGAAGGAGGTGGAAAGGGCTGTGAGTAATTCCTGATGCCAGGTTTATATTTTAAATAGTTATATTTGAAATGCATCTGCTCCTTCCAGCCTTCCTTCTTGTCTTCCACAGGGTTACAGACAGATAATCACATTCCTTCCTTTTAGAGCCAGAATATTCTTTTAAAACCCCAAAGAGACAATATGCAACTTAAAGTAGAAAATTGGCTTCACTCACAAATTATGCATTAAAGAGACTTTGTATCTCACTATATGTCTTGCTCAGAGGGAACTTCCACGTTCACAGATTCCAGCTGTGCAAGACATAAAAATTTTATGCTGTAACTTTTACAGACTAGGAAGGACTTTCTCCACAGTTTCAGTTGTTTGAGGGAACTGCCACTAAAGAGCAAGCTCTGTCTAACACCTTCTAATTAGCTCTTGGTCCCTGATGACAAGCAAAATGCCATCAGCGGGGACAATCTGAAACTTCTCACCACTAACTGAAAAATGTACAAATTCTTCTCCTTCCACTCAGGGCAAAAGTTAAATACATAAATTCCAACCACTGTAGAAGTAAAGGAAACAAGTTTTGCAGTGCTCTTCTTTCCTCCTTTGACAGCTCATGTCACTACACTCTGAAGATTTCCCTCACTTGTTTACATCCAGTGCCTGCATTTTCCTACAAAAAACTGCCTTCCCTGGCTTGATGCTGATATAGAAACCATGGAAATGTTGTGCCCAAGTTCATTCTCCATGTGCTCCATGACACAGGAAGGGCCACACGAACAGGAGCCATCCATTGTATGGTCCATGGACATCAGCAGATGCTCCAGAAGCATCACTCTGCAATCAAACACACACCTGAATTCCTCTAAAAAACCTCTCCCTGGGATATGGTTGAGGTTTTGGTCAACAGAGAGGGTCCTCAGCTCTCCCATGGCTGAACTACATGAATTTTAGCTAATTTCCCTGTTAAGCTCTTCCTTCTTCCTGAATGTTCTTGCAGCCTTATTTCAAATTATTTATTCAGATTTATGAGTAGGATGGTTTGGGTTGGAAGGGACCTTAAAGATCATCTACTTCCAACCTTCCCTGAGCAGGGATACCTTTCACTTGGAGGCCAAGCCCACCTCAGCAGCCTCATGTAATACTTATCACCATTAAGAGTAAAAAAACCAACCCAAAACACCTTTGTAAGTTTGGGTGCCCAGAGATACTCCCCTCTACTGACTGGGGATCCCCTCTGCCAGGACTCAAGGAAGAGATGATCTCTGTAACTTGCTGATTTTATCTATAATTAATGTTATTTTTTTCCCTTACTCTTCCAAGTAGCACCATTAATGATAGTGGAAAAGTTATTTGGGAACATTTGGTTTATAATGTTTATCACATTGCTACACAATATAGGTTATAAGTTTAAATCACTATGTGCAAGTCAAGAACCAGAAATTAAACAACTGCTGCTTTCTCTGCACAAAAAATGTGATTTTTGTCCTCTGTATCTAATATCAACTGCAAATATATGTGTAGCTGTGGAGGCATGGCCCCTAATTCTTAATTTTGAAATGAAAAGAAAATTGAGAAGGGCTGGTAAACAAGATATATTTGGCAATTCCTCCAGTGTACTTTGATCTATGTGATAAAGGTCAGCGCTCAGTGCTTCATTCTACATTCTCCCAAATATCTAATTGCCTAATTATTGCATTATTTCACAGCCAATTGGCTGAAAGGGTTTGTATGGGAGTGTGGCAGAATAAGAGAGCTGTCAGTCTTTGGTTATGGTCCTATAGTTCTAATTCAAGAATTAAATATCTGTCTTTTCTAAAAGTCATTACATGATTTATTGGAAAATTGGTAGAAACAGCCCTGGGGGGGTTGTGCTCAAAATCTGGTTTAGAAGAGTGGCTGCTAGCTATGACTTTTGATTTTCTTGTCTCAAAATGAGTAGCACTGCCTGTTTCTATGCAAATTAAATGTTTGAATGTATTTTTTAAAGATAGATTATAATTGTTAATTTAATTGTATTTCTTATGCAGTGAGGTGGTTTGTGTTTTGATCTTTATTTCTAGAGGAAACCCCTTTTGCTACTGATTCCCCAGAAGTGCAGGACTGCTTTTTTTTTCTGTTGTTTGATAGCTCTAAAATGTCCTGCAGAAATTGTAGGTCAAGAATTACAGCCATGGTAAATCATGCCTCATGAATGAGAAGTCATCTGTGATTTCTCTGGGGTTTTTTTGGTCAGTCTTTAAAATGGGAGTAATATTCAGAAGAAAATAAAGGCTTCTTTAACATATATTGGCATAAATATGAACCATTCCAGTATGTGCTTATTTGTGACACTCAAGCTCTGTTAGCATCTAGAATTTAGGCTGCATCAGACAGAGAGGATGCTCTATAAATAAGCCTCAAGAAAAAAAAAATTTAGCCAGAGCTATTCCCAGTAATTATGTTTAAAAATGTAACTAAATTTCCTTTCTGGGTATAAAAATGATCACTTCCCACCATGAACCCAGAGGTGCCTCCATCCTCTCTCCCCTTGACTGCTGGGAAGTTTTTTGCTTTATGCAGATTTCAATGATTTCATGGCCCAAACATTACTCTTTTTTTTAGTGATTCCCCCCTTTTGCTGTGCTATAGGACCAAAACCAGGAATAGGTGGCTCACAACTCCTCTGAGCAGTGGAGCTGGGGACACCCAGGGGACCAGGACAAGCGATGGGTGGTTGGCTGCTGTTTTGGGGGCTCAGTAACCCCCAACCCCTTTGGTGTGGGCCAGCAACTTTATCACCAGAATTTCTTCTCTCTGCCTCTCTGCTGACCCATTGAACTGTTTCTGTAATAACTGATCCACTTTTTGTAGTGCCAAAGAACATAAAATGGTTCCACTTTGCTGCCGTCCCCAGAAGAGCTGCAGAAGATAGACAAGGACTGGCTTCTTTGTGGCTTCATTCACCTCCTTCCTTCCAGGAACTGCCTCCCATTTCATGCTTCCCAAGCTGGAGTCTCACAAAAATCAATAACTGCTCCTGCCTTTTCTCCCTCCTTTCTGCCAAAGTGTCTGTCAAAAACAATCATGATCACGGCTAGAGAGAAAAAGTCACAAAACTGCAGGTCTAAAAGCAGACAAGGGGTTAACTCTCCTATTTATGCATCTGATAATTTATAAGAATTATTTGCATTTATTGTCAGCCACTGGACTCACGTAATAGCCCTAAAGCTGCAAAGGGCAAATAAGAGGCACATGAGATGCAGCTGGATGGGTACAATAGATTGAACATCTCCAAAGAACTCCCATTAGAGTCCAGTGGGTCAATAATCCACAAACCAAGAAGGATTTACATGATAGACCATAACAGCTGCTTTGGAGCCATTTTATCAAGGCAGGATCTGCCTTTAAAACTATGGTGATAGGCAGGTTTTGCTGCCTGTGAAGATGCCATTCTAAGTTACAGCACAACAAAGAAATGGTATAAAATTAGTAACAGGATCTTAACAGGATCTCAATAGGTTATTTACTTGATTTCACAAAATGTCTCTCTGAGATCCACTGTATTTCTTGCAGAGAAGCTGAAAACTTAGAACAAGGCAGTCTGTGTACACTATAAGCTATGAATGAGATGCACCTTTATTGAGAATAAAAGAGACAAAAATGTATTTTCTACATTATTTTGACATGGTATGCTCAGTAGGGACCTAGGGAAATATTGTGATCTATTTCCAGGTGTAGGCAAACTGGATTGAATCAGTGGCAGGAGGATGTAGAGGAGATGCTACTGTACCTTCTCCTTCAATCTCTTTGCTCAAAGTACCCAGAAATTAATTTCAGCTTGGTAAAATTCAGAACAGCCTCAAACCTCCTCTAATGTATGGCCACGAGGACTTCCTGGGGATCAGTTTCAGTCTTTTCTCTGACAGACCACTGCGCTTTTGCAGAGAGGAACTTGCATCCATAGAAGCAACTGGGGGGAAAATGAGGGACACTCCCAATTTTATTGACCTTTTCTTTTGTACAAGGACAGTGGTACTAAATGGATGTGGAAAACACCAGGCTCTAACTCCTTTTCCCCCCAAAAGTCCATAGAGTTAAAAAGCTCTACAAACATAACACATAACAAGAAGATCGTTGCAGCTACATGGTAAATCTGCAAAAGACTTAAACATTAAAAATTAATCTCAAGACTTTATTATTCCTTTGTAACTCAGCACTGCAACGATCTTTGTGTGGTGGAGGGCTCTGCAGTGCTCATATGTGCTCTTACGCCTCGGCAGAGTGCCATGAATTAAGGATGGAGCGTAAACCTCGCCTTTGAATTTCCTGGCTTTTGTTAGTTTGTGTCATAAACTCAACGTTATTCAAATCTGGGGTTTTGTATTTAATATTATTAAATGCCTCCTCATCAATGCCAAGTCTGTAATTGGTCACAGTGAATAGGTGATTAGACAGATAAAGTGCAATTGTGACTGCAAAAACTATCACCAGGTTTGCCGAGGACAATAATTATGTAGCTTATAATGTTTGAAAATATTGCCTAAATCTCCTTCCCACATGTTGTTTGTGATGGAAAACAATTAGACAAAGGATTCTTTTTCTAAGCTGCCTCTGATTCAGATTTGCCTGATGAATGGTCTTTATACCGAACCCAAAGCATTTGTTCCAAGTAAATTATATGTCATTGCAAATGCAAAAGGTCTGCTTCACAATGTTTATTGGGATAAATTAAATCTTCTAAAGATGGTAAACAGAAGGCCTCAATAATGATTCACTTCTGTATAGTTTAAACTGAAAAGGATGTTGCAGTTAGAAGGATGGAGATGAGGCAAACAACACTCCCTGCTTTGTGTTAACAACATAAGAGGTACAATAGGGAAATTTAATTTGATACTGATCTACATGAGGCATAACACAGCAACACAGTTTCAAATGCTACTTTTCTAATGGCAGCCTTTGAATTGCAAATTTGCACCAAAACCACCTGATTCATTACTTGAATGTATTCCCAAACCAGTCAAGGAGTTTCTTTCCCTGCTTCCATAGGGGCAGGAGCAGGCTCTCCTTCCTTAACATCTCAGGAGGTGGATATAAAACCTGAGGGATGCTTTACTTGTGAAAGCCTGGAGCCTGCAAGGTGACAGGCACACAGGCAGCCTGTCTAGTGCTCAACAAAGAGATGCTTCTGGCTTTGCTGCAGCAGCCAAATTTCTCCTCACAGCGAAAGGTCAAATCCTAGAATAGTCCGCAGCCCTTTCGGAAGCGCTTGCCTCGTGCTCAGAAAGGACACTTCTCAAAGTTGCCAGTGGTTTGAAAACGTTTTGTCGCTTCTGTGGGCCCTCCAAAAACCCAGTAAAAGAAACGGCAATCTTTCCTTTAATGCTCTCAGGCTCCCAATGGAAAAGTGCTGCGAGGATGGCAGAGCCCTTGGGAGCAGAGGAGACTTTGGCAGGCGGCTGCGCACACCACGGGCCCATAAGCACGGGGAAAATCTCCAGTGCTTTCTCACCTGGTGTGAGAGGGCTGGGATTCAGCCACTTTACCTGTGAAAGGACACAGTGGGCTGTCTGTGAAGCTATATCCTCTGTGAGCCTAAAGGGATATAGGGGAACTTTAATGGGTGTCAGTCACTTCATTTACAATCCATCTTAAAACTGGATCTTAAACAATTTCTGTACCTGTTGTCAGGTCTTTCTAGTCCCTCCATTAGCTCACTCTTGCAACCATTATGTGTCTAAATTTCCAGCTCACTGGAATCCTGTTCACAGGCGATTAAAAACTGTCCTATGGACTATTAAAGTGCCCCACAGAAAATTATTAGCTGATACTCCATCACTTTGTTGTCTCTATTTTTGGAATATTGGTTTCTTTTAACCCAAGTTCTGCATTTCAGGTGTTTGGACTGCTTGCAACATCTCTTGACAGGTTTTCACCACCCACTCACTGTTCATTAGTATTCACAGTCACAAGAACACCTTTAACTCACATTCATGCACACACTCCCAGACAAAAGCTCTATTAATGGGACTTCATACCTGATCTCGAACACATTGGTAACTAAACATCCATAAATGTTGAAAAATAAATAAATGTTTGCAGGTTACTTGGAGGAGGCATCCAATTTCCTCTTTGCTTTGAGGACGCACTCCCCACCCTCCATACACCCCAAATGTTCTGCCACCTGAGAGGATTGGCAGGAAGTCAGAAGGGCAGTTTGTAATTTCCCAGCTGTTCAGGGCAAAGGGGATGTGCAGCAGAGCAGGTACAGAGAGCTGTGGTCACAGAAAACATCAGCAGGAACAGGACAGAGAACAAGCTTCAGTACTTAAGGGAATGCCAATAAAATGCAGAGAATGCATCTTCACCTCTGAGGGAGGCACAGACAATATAGACAAGATGTGGACACTTTCCTTTAGTGCTTCCAATAGTTTGTAAACAAAAAAATACCTTTGTGAACTCCAGGTTTTCTCCTGCTTAGCAGATGGCCAAAGGAAGCAATTATGCTGTGTACTGAACAAGGAGAATTTTCTTCACAAAACAATTCACTAAAATCCTTTATATGAGAACAAGCCTTCATTAATGACCTCTTTGAATTTTACTGGTGAGCCCAGCAATAATACACGGGTATTGTTAGAAATGTAAATGTAAAGAGATAAGGAAATTTTCAGGCAAATATATATTTAATTTCAAAGAAAAGCTGCTCATTTCTAATAGCCCTGTTTGCATGGGTATCTGATGGTAAGGCTAGGGGAGGGTCACAGCAGATAACACCTAACAGGATCATTGAATGAAAAACAAATATTTATTTTCTCTTTGTCTCTTTGGGACTCATTTGCATTAAAACTGCAGCTTTCCCAGAGAACGCTAGTGAAAAAAACCCACCCTAATTTATGCATTTAATATTAGGAAGGCTCTTTGAGATTAAGGTTATATGAAAGCTGATTCCACTCCACCTCCCTGTCTCTCCACGAAGAGCATGAAGCTGAGCTGAACGGTTCGGGGGCTCCGTTTGTTGTACACCTCAAATTTGCATTTTATTGCACCTATGTATTTTTATAACTGTATTAGAGATCCTATTGTCACACTTGGTTTCTTTCCTGAATTCCAGCTGCTATTCCACAAAGCTATTTGTCACTTATTTTAACCTTGAGCATGCAAAACTCCTCCCAGGCTTAAAATTAAGCAAGAGCTTACATGAAGAGACATTTAATGCATTCAGTCAGTGTTGCCTCAGCACCTGAAGCTCTTCTGCATTATCTCCAGTACCATCCCTGATCTTTGGCTCTGGAAAGACCTTTCTGTTGTCATCCTTAATGTCATGAGATTCCTTTCAGAAACTAAAAAAAAAATTGATGTGGATATATTTTAAATTTAATAATTTTTTTTTGCTCAAGTCTGTTAAACTCACTGTCATCACAGGATCATGGAATGGTTTGGGTTGGAAGAGACATTAAAGCCCATCCAGTGCCACCCCCTGCCATGGGCAGGGACACCTTCCACTGTCCCAGGCTGCTCCAAGCCCCGTCCAACCTGGCCTTGGGCACTGCCAGGGATCCAGGGGCAGCCACAGCTGCTCTGGGCACCCTGTGCCAGGGCCTCATCCCCCTCACAGAGAGGAATTCCTTCCTAAAATCCCATCCAAAACTTCTTCCTTTCAGTTTAAAGTCATACTTTAATCTTTTGTAAGGACAGTTTGGGCAATAACTTCCCCAAGCACATTTTGCACTGGGATGCTCCCACCAGAGACACGATGGGCTCCACCTGCACAGGGCAACCAGAGCCTGTCACGACTGTTGTGTCCTTGCTTTCCCTCTGTGATGAATGCAAATACCCAAGGGGTCGTTGAAAACCAGGGTGATTATCCAGGATAGTTTGCATGCCTTTTTATGTCTGTATTTGTCACACCGTAAAACTATAAAATGTGATCAGCGTGCCGAGGTTCTCTCCTATTTTATTGTCTGCCCAGTGTTAATAAGTGTGGTGCAAAAGCCAGTTGTTTTTCAAACCTGTTTTAAAATTGCTTTAAAAGCTGCACAAGCATGTATTTCTTTTAAGCAAGCAACAGATTTACTTTCAAGTGAGATGAGTTTTAAAAATGAGTTAGAATTCAGGTAATTCAGGAGGTGGGATCTCTTGATGGAGTTTTATATGGAATAGCATTTCACATCAAAATAATTACATCCCTGTGCTGATTAATGATTAACCTGGTTCTTTATTATTCCTTTCTGAATGCCATCTTCAGTCCTGAGATAGACTCCCTCTGGAGTCAATAGGAGAAGTCATGTGAACGTCAAAAACCAGAAGTTATCTTTGTCATTAACCTTGAGAAGCACCATCGATTACTGGCACTAAGTAAGATCTAATGGCTTTAGAGAAACAACTGCTTCAAAAACAATTTTCAAGGCATATTTGAAAACGAGTTAGATGAAGCTACAAAAATATGGCATTGATATGATTTGGTACAGCTAACTCAGAATTGCTTTGTGATGCAGTTCAGCTAGATTTACTGGGATGATAAAGAAGGGAAAAGTCTCCGTGTTGCCTTGATTTCCAATCAAAATTAGCATCTGCCTATGATGCAGAAATTAATAGAAGGAGAGAGGCATGTGAGTGCAATGCTGATGCTCTAACAGGATCATTTGAATGCTGCAGTATTCACTTTAGCTCCTTTGTAACTCAGGTGTGTTTGAAAATGTGACCTTATGCTTACAACCTGACAGGGAAAAATAAATACACACATGTTTTCTGTGGGCTTGGGAGATATAAAAACATGCTTTGAAAGAGATTTCCATCCCACTTTTTGGGTCGAAAGGAATTTGCAAGCCTTAAGAATTTCAGCAGTCCATATCCTCATCAGTTCTTAAAACTACACATGGTGCTCCTCCAGTAGGTAAAACACCAGTAATTTGAGTCTTTTTGAATGAGTCTTTTTGTACTTTTTGGGAACCACACAACTGGCTTTTGTGGGGAGTTCTGCACCATTTAGGGCAGACAATATGGTCCCCAAACTGCCTTGGTTGGTGTTTTTAAAGGGGTGTGTCAATTCAGTGCCTTGGGAGAGAAAATATCCAGAGCAGACCAGATAAAAAATTAAACTCAACATTGAGTCATGTGCTATTGAAATCCCGTGAAAAAATAATGAAATAGAGGATGTCGTGCTGAAATAAAACATGATGTAAAATTTCTCCTCCTCTGGTGCTTGGCCAGCAGAAAACTGCCAAAATTTAAGGCCTAAGTCAATGGCTCTAACTCAGGTAAACACTCAAATATACCAAGATTTTACCTAAGCAAATACTGCGGAGGTTTCCACTCTGTGGTGAACTTGCATGAGACAGACTTTAGTCAAGTGCACCCAGCTCTGCCTCTTTTATTAAGATGTGACCCTTCTCCTGCTGCAAGCTCATCTCGTACACCATGATTTGCAGCAATTAATTGGTCTCCTCTAAGCTGACTAGCAAATCCATATACTACTGTAATTACCTGAATGTAAAATATTTAGGAAATATCTATCATGCTCTTGGAAGTCTCAGGTCATTTAAAGAAAGCCAATGAAATTGCAAACAGGCTGAAGGGATTGGCTACCAGGTACCTTTCCTCCCCCCTTCCCATCCTCTTGGCTCTTAGCATTTGTCTCTAGGGCATGACCAAATAGTGGCCATGTGTCATAAAGACATTTATCATGTAATTACAGCTTTAAGATCAGTTTCTGTTGATGTGAGATGATTACTTTGTATTTCACGCCTTTCAGGTTCCCAGCTGGGATTCAGAGGTTTAAGGACATGGGGTATATATTTTTTAAATTTATGAGATAGCCATTAATTTAATTAATTGGACCATAAGAGTTCAGTCAGTGACCAAATAAGAATCCTGCGAAACAGGGAGAACCAGATGTTTTATGAAGTTTCGATATTTTTGACGTGGATAACTTGGCAAAGCAAAGACCTTTGTTTCCTCCTTAAGGAACAGAACATTTCTGTGGAGTAAGAAAAACGACACATCAAAGTCCCTGCCTGTGAAACCTGATCCTGCAATAAGAACTGTTCATACGAGGCTGTTTTAAGCCTGGCTTAAACTGTATTGCTCTTATGTGTTAGCTATAGCCCAGTGCCGTTCCTGTGTGGCTTACATTAATACTTGCATTCTAAAATCTGGGCTCAGGCATTGCAACTGTGATTCCTTGAGTTAATTTGGGGGTTTTCCGTTGTTTGTTTATGTGATTTTGTGTTTGCAGATTGATGCCTGATTTGAATTATTGTGAGAAGCTCCCTGTCACCAAGGTGATCACAAAGCTGCATTTCCAATGTTTTCAGTGTTCACTACATTTCTATGAGCTTTCCTGAAAATGGATTTCTATTGAACTCCCATTTCTTCTGATATCAGGGTCAGCTTTTTTGACCATCCTTACAGCTGTTAAAATTAGTATATGCAGTTCTTAAAGGCTTCATTGAAACCATTTAAGATTTTAGTGGAACAGATTTCAGCTTTCTTTCCATTATTTCTAACCTGAGCTGCAGCAGGAGATCCAGAACTGCAGCTGTGTCTGAGTTACAGCCAGACAAGATATTTTATGCTTGTTCACTCTTACCAGTTAAAGAATTCAGCCTGGCTCCTGTCCAGAGAGACCCCCAAATCTCAGAATTTACCAGGAACAGCTAAACCCATAAATTTTACATCAAGGATAGAGCAAGATGGAATTTCATATTGTGGGACAACTCTCAGAAGCAAAGACCTGCCTGGTGCAGAAGAGTGATTTGCTGTTCCCTGGCACTGGCACGCTTGCATAGGTGCATCAGACCGGCAGGAATGCAGAGTAAGGGATCATGAACTAAGCCCAAAGGCTTCCTGAGGTGGTGTTTACAGGCAGAGCTCCTCAGCACCAATAGGCTCCTGTGAATGCCACCAAGGTACTTGCCTGTTGTACCCCCAGCCCTGTGGTCACAGCCACCAATCTCATCCCCTTGAAAATAGAAAGTCACATCCAGCTGTAATGCACTGATCTAGAAAAACATGTCTGTGCTTTTCTTGCTTTGGAGAATGCACTTGGCTTGTGGAAATTATTGTGGAAGCATTAAAGAAGAGGGAGTTACCAAAACTTAAATCAGCAGCTTTGTTTGTCTCTTCTGTTGAAAGACAAAAATGTAAATGTGGCAGTGGCTGAGGACTGTGAACGGATGTGCAAGCAGGCAGGTGGGATCTACACTGGGAGGAAAACAACGGCAGAAATCTTGTGACAGCAGAGAAATTATATCTGGTTTTATCTGAGGCCACAGGCCTGGCCCTGGCTGTCCCAAGATCACTTTGCATGTTGTCAGCCAAGCTGTTCTCATGCTTAATTTACAGCTCACACGGTTCATGTAGTGTCTAATGAAAAATCTCAGTGGGAACTTGCAGGAGAACATAGAACAATGACCAAATTATTCACATCTCTGCAAGGAAAGGAGAGCTCCTCTGGCCCAGAGATGCCCTGATGACGACTGGCACCAATAGCTGATATCAGGTGTTTCTTTTGCATTGGAATGTTTTGCTTAATGTGACAACAGTCCTCATCTTTTGCCTAACTCAATGTCACCTCTGCACTAGAGCACCAGTTAGGGAAGTTTGAGAAGCTCCCCTGGAAGCTGGATTCTAATCTTGATGCTGAATGTTGCTTGGCATGTGCAGTCAATAAGGCTGCAAGTTATGTGTGGGAAAAGCAATAGGAATTGCCTTGACTGTTAATCATGTTTACTTCTTTTTAAATTATAAATAAAATCTTAAAAAACCCAACCTGTAAATGTCTATTTAGTTTGACACAGGCCTAACAGAAAATAGGATTTTACTATGCCAATAAATATTATTGTTTGCCCTTTCCTTTGGTGCATGCTTGCCTTTCAGATAAATTTATCTCCATGCTTCTTCTCTTTAAAAAGGTAATAAAAGATCCTGAAGTCTCTGTGTCTTAGGAGTGTGTGTAACTTAGAACAATTCTCTTAAAAACCAACTTCCATGCTCTTTTAGAAGGTGACACAGAAACATTCCATACAGTTAATACCTACACAGTCATGAAAAATTCAGCCACGAATAAATGGGATTTATTTATTTTCTACCATTTAAATCGCCACTGCCATTGTCCTAAAACTGTTGATGGATGGATTCTTTGAAGTGAAAACAAATACCCATTTGTTATGGGCTGTTTTGTGTTTATAAAAGGTGTTTAGGTCCAGAGGTGAACCCCAAGCTTTTACAGGAACATGAAAATCATGGGAGCATCAGAGGTCCTGCTTGTCCTGAGGGGGGCAGAAATCAGTACAGTAAGGGAAGATTCCTTGCTGTAGAGGCAATTATCACAATTATTGCTTGTAAAGACAAATTCCTGCCAGTAAACCCTTCAGTGGTGCAGGTTTTGCCCTGTACTGTTCCTTTCTTGCATCCTGGCATGGCACAAAATGGATTTGAGCCTGTAACACCCACATGGTTTCTCCATCTTGTTCCTGCATTAGAGATGCATACTGGTATTCTGTATTTATTAGAACAGGAGGAAAACATCCCCACTGGATACCCACATGCTCTGGATTGCTGTGCTCTTCCAAGGGCAATTACACTGTCCACTTAGAAATGAGGCGTAATAATTTCTCCACATTTTCCACAGCATCAAAATTCACACTTGCCCTTTGAGAGCTTGCATTTGCTTCTGTGTGTTGGACCCAGGCAGTCACCAGGCTGGCATTTCTTCCCTCTAGATTTTAAAAGAAAATCGAAAATCTCTGTAATGGTCATACCCTCATCTTTTTTCTTTTTTTTTTTTTTTCCCCCCTCCTTTTTTTTTTTTAATAAAAATAACAGACAAAAAGGGGCATCAAAAGCAATTTTTCATTCCCACATGCCTATGTGGTAAACCCAGATGTCAGGCTTTTTGTGGTGATGTGATTCATATCACTTCAGTGTAGGGTGTTAGCTCTGCATTTAGTCTTGCCTGGACTGTAACGAAGGACACCGATTACTCTGGTGATTCCAGCTAAAAGCTGCAGGAGAGGCATTAGAATACAGAAAATGTATAGGGGAATGCAATTTTAAAGTGGATGAAAAATGTGTGAGTGGATGAACATTCAGTGAGGTAATTACCGCTCAGGTTTAGTCCTGAATTTTCTTCTGCCTTACTCTAGGAAGAGCCTAATGGCCAGAGCTGAGTTTTTAATGGCAACATTTGGGCAAAAAGTATGGCTATTAGGTGAGCAAATGTAGCACTTTATCCTGGAGGAGAGGAGATCACCTTCGGTGTCAAAAGTAAAGGAGAATCAATTCAGCTTTGTGAGCTGTGAAAGTTTGCAGGGGGAAATCCTGGAATGGTCTCACTCTGGAGGGAGGGGGGGAAGATGGTGTCTGAGCCTGGCATGTGCTCAGCACAGAATACATGTTCAGAGACAGTCAAATCCATTGATTTCAGCCATCCTGGGGAAGTTTTTCCACATTCCCAACAGCAGGAGAAGAGAATCCATAACTTATATGAACCAGGAGAAGAGAATCCATAACTTATATGAACCCAAGTAATGCTGATCAAAAGAGGTACAAAGCCAAATGAAACATGAGTGCCATTTTCATCACCAAATGGAATGTGTTTCACAACGAGCCAGTTCTTTAGATTAAAAATAAGAACTGTGGCACTGGGTGTCTCTTCAGGTAAAGTGAACACTCTTCTTTCTGAAGAAAACAGTTTCAACTAATCTACACAATTAATCTATGACAATTAACAGGTTCGGGTGGCTTTTCTCAAGAAACAGAGTCACTAAATGGGTGGAGTATAAACATCATCATTTTTTATCCCAAGGCACTTCTGGGAAAAGCAGATGAGCTGCCTCTAGCTTTCCCTGTGGAGAGAATATTTATATTCTAGTCTTTGAATGGTCTTCCACCTTTCATAGACATGTCCCAGTGAATCTGCACTGATCAAAACACTGGAGCTGTTCTTTTCTGCATAGCATTATTCAGGCATGCACTGAGCTACCCAGTTCAGGTCCTTCTCTGTTAGGGAATGGGGTTCAAATTCAATGAAGCAGAAGGAAAATTTCATCTTGGTCTCGCAGATTTAAATATTTGTTCAAAGGAGGAGAGTGAGCTCTGCATCTTCAGTGAAAAACTCTAGTTTTACTTTTTTTCTTAAAAAAAACCCCCTATAATAAAGTCATATCAAAATCATCGTGGCTTAGGTAAACATTTTCACTTTACATAAAACCAGAATATATCCTCTTTTATTCTTACTTTTAAGTGGGAAAAAGAGTGGAATGGAGAGAACAATGCCTGCTGTGGCTCTTCTCAACTCGAGTTCTGCAAATCAGCCCAAACCCATCTGCTTTCTGCACTGCCTTAATTGCTTGCAAAGCTTTTTATGGCCAGTTTGGACCCCAAATTGCAATTACCACTGCAGGCTTGAGGCTAACATGAGGAACAAAGCAGAGAGCAAAGGACAGCACTCTGACTCTCTCATCAGATGTGCAGGATGAAGCCTGAGCTTTTCTCCTTCCAGGACAGCAGTGGGACAGGAGCCTGGGGAACCTCACTGTGACACGGATTTTGCAAGGGGAGAGGCAGCAGCTCCAAGGTGTGAAGCAGGAGGAGCCACACTCCTGAGATCTGCTGCCCCATGGGAAGTCCTAGAAGTTTGGATCACCCAGATAAATCCACCCAGATGTGCCTCTAGTTTTTAACTTAATTATGTTTTTCAGCAGGAAGATCTGCTGCACTGACATACTGACCTACAGGCATCATATCAGCAATATCAGCAATATTTATTTCTCTTGTTATTTACCTTTCATTTCTATGAGCAGGCATTTGATCCCTCAAACAATCCCAATCCAAATGTCCTAAAGTGAACTGATGTACTGTACTTAATAGCCTGGTGACTTCTTGGATTAGACTGATCGAGCCTGTGATGAATAGGGTAAGTATAGTTAACAGCCATTCTTAAACAACTTTGAGTGTCATTAATTTTGTTATAGGACAGATTAATCTGAAATGTCAGGACTTGCTGTACTAGACCTAAAATTGTATTTTCAAACCAATTTTAACAGATTGTATTTCACTCTTGACACAAAATTCATTTACTCGCCTTAGATTGCAGCTTTTATTTTAATTGTATCAAATTAAATCAGGGCATAGAACCACAGAAAACTAAGTTGAAGTTATAGGAGGATAGTTGCACTAAATTTCCTTCTGTTTTCCTTTTAATGCATTTTTCTCCTTAAAACAAGCCCAAATACATGGACATTGCTACAGATTAAGAAGAGATTATAACAAGCTTTTGTAGATAACTAAATCATATGTAAATCATACCCAGACAGAGGGCTATACCTACTCTGTTGTAGGTTGTCTTATCTACAGGACAGAATATTTGCTTTTCTTTAACAAATTTAATGTTTGTTTTGGTTAAAGTCACAAATTAGATCCTAAAGCCAGTTTATTTAAGTCAATTTCAAACATACCAATAAAGAACTATGACAAAAATAAACAGAAATTAACCCAGACCCCAGGAAGGCAGCAAACAGCATGATTAGCTCTCCTGAAACCTTTGAAATGTACTTTAAGGATGAGTTTCTGGGCCTTTGAAAAGGACTCTTCCCCCTCACCCCCCAAGTAATACATTGCAGATAACAAATAGCTAAATCAATAATCTTCTCATAGGCAAACTCTGCAGCAAAATGTGTTTGGACAGAAGCATTTCTGGAATAATTCTGAATTATGAATAAATTCGTAAAAGTACCAGTCAGTTCACAGATAATTCATGAACTGAAATAAGGGCAAAATTTGTCGAATAAATTATTCACTACAAATAGTTCCTAAGCTCTCCAAAGTACTATCACACTTCATTTATCTCTTGCCTTAGGGGTAGATAAAAATACTCAGAAAAAATTATAACTAACCTGAATTTGTACCTAAAAAATTTAAGCTAGGACATCTCCTTTTGCAGTATTTTTAAGGCTAAGAATCTTGCTCAACTCCAGCTTTTATTCCTCCTCCACAGAAACGGTATTTTATGTCAGGGGTCTCTGGTTTTTATCTCACAATCAGAGACTATATGATTAAGAAAGAGCAGTAGATGCAGCTGCAAATT
Organism: Corvus cornix cornix; assembly: GCF_000738735.6. NCBI lineage: Eukaryota > Metazoa > Chordata > Aves > Passeriformes > Corvidae > Corvus > Corvus cornix. The sequence continues at coordinate 3,950,515 of NC_046336.1, read as the reverse complement.
CTGTGCACCAGATTAGTGAACATCTAATGGATTTTCAAGGTTTCCATTCAGAAAAGGAATGTCATTGGAATCAGAGAATCCTGAAACGGCTCAGACTGGAAGGGACCAAAAGTTCATCATTAGAGGGGCATCAGCATATGTAATTCCTGGTAGCAACATCAGGACTATAAAAAATGGCTTTTCTTCTCTGTGTTGACCTAAACCAACATTTTGGCTGCTGTAAAATAAGAAATAGAAAAAATATTCAGGAAAAGTCCAAACTGGACAAAAAGGAAAAAAGGATCTTTCCAGATGTAGGCAGATGTTCAAAAACTGAGGCTTGTATTGGTGTATTAAAACCTTACAGAAATATGAAATGTTTGGGATTCTGCCCTGACTATTCAGGATGAATCCTGGTGGGAATATTTCATGTGAGAAGGCTGGTGCAGCAAGAACCAGTTTGAGCTTGTGATCCTCTGATTTTACACCAGGCAACTTTAACTCTTCGTGTAAAAGGAGGGAAACGAGGCAGTGAAATTCAGAGTGAGCGAAATGACTCTGAGCTGTGCTTTCAGGACATGCTTCAAATCCAAAGGAACCTCAAAAACAAAACAAAACAAAAAGAAAAAAAAAGAAAAAATAAACACAACACCACACAATTCAGAACTTGCACATGGGGCAGGTTATACTGGGTTTTCCTCTTGGACCCCTGAGAAGGGAGCACCCAGGGAAGTGTATAGACAGATAGAAAAGTTTTGTCTCGTTCTCTGAGGTCACATTAAATTATAGCATCCCCAACCTGCAGCCTTTCAAAATGCCACCAGGCCAATGGTCCCTGACAGACCCCAGCAGCATTCTCCAGGGGAATGGCTTGGTAGGCATTTAACCGAGTGCCCGGCTCTCCTTGCTTCACCAAACAAAAACTAAACCAGACGGGTCAAACCTTGTCGATCTAATCTCACTGTGAACTGAAAACACAGGAGCTCTGCTGCCACCAGAGCAGAGCAGAGCCTGCTGTGACCCCACCATGAACTGGAGGGGATGGGAGATCTCCAGCAGGTGCAGGCGGGGAGGACTCAATGTCGCATTCAAGTTTATTCTTTGTACGGTTCTGAGAACGGCAGGATTGTGTTTTGAATCCAATACCCTGGGGCTTTCACTTGCTTTCTCACAATTACCTGTGCGAGAAGGAGGGGGGGGAAAGAAAAAAAAGGAAAAAAAGAGAGAATTCTTCTGTGGCATAGCAGGAACGGTCAAGGGCAGTTCAGATTAAAGACCGTGATTGGCACAGGCTGTGGAGAGGCTAAGCCAACAAAATAAAACATAGAACCATCCTGTTTAATAGAAACAAATTGCTCTCCACTTCTCCCTGACACAGATAGTGGGGCCATTTGTACCTGCTGCCCTTTGTTGGGAACAACGGCAAGGAAATGTACTCGTCCTGAGTGGAATAAAATTCTTTTTGTTGCATTTGGCTATCTCAGCCCGCAGAACAAGCAGGGCAGTTAAGTAGTTGAGCTTCCTTGTACATTTGTTTGATTAAAGGTCTGTAACACTGGCTCAGGTAGAAACAGCTCAGCTGCATGGAACAGCAATGAATGAAAGGCTTGTTAGGGAGCAGCCAGCGAGACACGGCGGAGCTGCCTTCGGAATTACCTCTGAATAGGAGCTTGTTGTTTTGCTTGTTCCCCTCAGCATGGAAGGACAAAACTGCACATTTGAAATGACATGTGATGAGATCTGGGCTGGTTTGCATGTGTATATTGGGGAAACTGCTAAAAACCAAGGGCAGCTCTTTTGCAAGTCAACCCATGAAAACAAATCTCCTTCAGATGTCCCCGAGTGCTCCAGGTAACATTAGCATTTCCAAAGGTCGCAGTGGAGTGGGTTAGAGCATATTTACGAACTGACCAAATAGGAGGCTTTAATTTTGATCATAAGTGGGCTGGAGAAGATCCAACCAGCTGCCTAAGTGATAAAAAAATAAATCCAGTGTTTATTTGTGTCATTTTCTAATCTTACAGGGACATGGTTATGAGTGGCAGATCTCTCACAGTATAAAAACCATTCTAGCTTTAGCAATACCAAATTCCCAGGCTCAGCAATAGCTGCTCCAGCTGCCTCCACCTTCATCATCTCCCATCAGGTAAAATTTAGTTGTCAGCACACAAACAGTTCACCTACTTTGTTGAACTGATGTTGTAGTGAGTATATAAATGTATGTATATACATCCACATGACGTATGTCCGCACATATTTTCTGATGCTCTTTAAATGTTGCCTGGATTCTTCTCTCAGTTTTGCTATGCAAATGGACTAAGTAAGAAATTGCCAATCAAATATCCAATGTCACAACTAACAGGCAAAACCACTCCTTGCAGCATGTGGGTTACAAAAAGTAGGTTTAAAAATATATTTCTTTAAACATATTTTATATGATTTTAAAAGGAAAAACTAATGTGTGATGCACACTTGAAATCTGGAAAACTTGAAAAACTTAATCTATAAAAGTTATAATAGTAAGTCAGATCCATGTTCATAAAGTACATTATGGATTCATTCAAATGTTTTGCACAATTTAATCTAAACCGAGCTTTTTGTTAAGATTTACAAGGTTTAGTGATTATTGCTGTTTTTAAAGCAGAGGAAAGCTTTCATTCAACATTTTGCTTGCCATTTCGTCCTTTGACTTGTCAACAAAACTGGAAAATTTTCTATTTTTTCATATCTGTATTTCTATGAACCATAGGCACATAAAAGAACAGAATCTATAAATCATCATGGATTGTAATATTGTAATCCTGGAATTTCTGCTCTGCTGGAATAGGATGTGTTAGAAATCACCAGCACCAGAAGGGGCAGGGATTCTTTGGGTCTTTCTAGCACAATGGACATATAAAAAGGGTAGGCAGCACTTCTAGATTTTGTTGTCTCTGGGAATGTGACCTGGAAAGTTGCAGGACCATGTTAAGCAGATCAGTCTGATACTCTGTGAGGGAGACACGAACATTTAATAACAGAAAATATTTGATTCTATGAAGAGAAAGCAACTAAACCACTAAAAAAGGAAGACACACGGGAATGGGATAACATTTCCCAAAGGACAGGTATTCCTACCTCTCTGAGGGCTCTGATCTGTATCTGGCGGTGCCTGCCTGGATGTCAGCTCTGCAGTAAGCTGCTCTGAGTGGTATCTTACATTTTGAATGTATCCTTGAGTCTCCTCTTTCCTTCACCTAAACTCAGAGCCCTCGTGCTCTCCAGTCTCTGCTGGTAAATGTCATCTGTAGCATCCACTCTTAAGCAATTCCTTTTTTCTCAGGAGAATTTCCTTCATTTCACTGAATATCCCTTTTTTTCACTCCAATTTCTGAATAGGAAAGGCCTTCCTTCAAATTGTACCACAAATGCAAACTAAAACACTACATGGCAAGGGAAGGAGGAGATAATTTTGGCGTGTTCAGTTGCTTCTTGCACCTGCGGCAAGATTGTGTCATAGGGAAAGTCTGGAAGAAAATAGAGGAATGCCAAAAAAAAGGGGTGATGGCATCTAAAACCCCTGTTAAAGAAACAAATCCCTCTTAGATTTGCACTCCAAATCAATGCCCATTTGGAGCTGATTTCATGTTTACAGAACCTGATTGAAGGGCCCCTATCACCGCCACAGCGAATTTCATCGGAATACAATGCTGCCTTAATGAAGCAAGGCATACAGCTGATGGTGATTTGCTTGGACTCAGAAATGGATAATTCCTTATCAAATCCTTTAATAGTTCATGCTGAAGTTTCTGTCATTACTTGTTGCTGCTCTCAATCTTTATTATGACAAACCCTTTAAAAATGCCTAGGTAGAAAAAAGTGCCCATTAATCCTTTCAAGGAAAGGCCGCCAGTACCAGATTAAGTCAAGCTGGCATCTGAAACTATTCTTTTCTTTATGACACATAGTAAGTGGTGGGTAATCCACATCTTAATCTCCTTGTTGCACAGCTTGGTTTATGGTAACTGATACTCCTGTGACTGCTGCAGACTCCTATTGTGTTACCTTGGGCAGGCAGCTCTTCTTCCTGTTTTTCCCCCCTGGAATGTCTGATAAAGGCACCCTTGAAGTTGACCATAGTCTCCTGAGAAAGTGCTTTTCAGAGAAAACGTGATTTCTTTAAATTTGTCTTTAGGTTACTTTTGGGTTTTCCCCTGAGCAAAGCCTTGGACAATACTTCTGCTCTCCTCCAACACATGAATTCCATTGCTACTTTAAAAGAAAAACTCTAAAAGAAAAGCTCTTTTAAATCCTCTATTCAACTCCATAACTTTCTCTGAGCTGCAATTATACTTTATGTCAGTGCTTAAGTATGAAGAAGAAAACTAAGGCACGGCAAGAAGTGAAATTTAACTTGACCAGTATACAGAACATATAAGCACCAGGTATTTTAACCTGAAATGGTTGTGTTTCATACAACTGTCTAAATGAAGCAATATTTTGAACGGTTTTCCTGACTTGATATTTTAAAAATCCCCCTTTCCTGCTATGGAAACAGATATTTGCTACAACTGTTCTTTCAAAGATCAAGAAAACAAGGCCAGGTGATGTAAGAGTTCCTATCTGAACTTCTTCAGCTCCATTTGCTGTTCCTAAAGTCACTGGAACAGCTGGAGCATTTTAACAAACAGTTGCAAGAAACACCTCTGTCCTTATTTTTGGTGTTTTATGACATAAGACCACTCATCTTCCTTTTTCAGAGGATGGATTCCTGATGTGCTCTTTCCAGCAAATGCACATTTTAATGAATTTTATTAAATGGAGAGACATTGTAGAAAACTCTGGAAAATACATCAGGAAAGCAAATAGAAAGCTCATGGGTGAGCTCAGTTTTTTACTTCAGAACAATTCTACTCCCTTGCCTGGACCTGGAGCTTGGCCCTGATGCTTCAGACCCATGAGGGTCATGCCAGGGGATTGCAGAATCAAGGAATAGTTTGGGTTGGAGTACAGCAGAGGAATGTTTCTTTGGCATTTTGGACGATGAAATATCACAGTGAACTTTGTAAGAACTTCTTGACTCCAGTGTACAATATTTCTGAACATTTCTATGAACGTACAAAAAATCAGTGGTTTGATTAAGACACTTAAATTCTAAAAAAAAATTTATTTTTCAAGTAGAGTTTTAAATAAAAATGTTTTACCTTAGAGTTAAACTGAAATGCATTCTTCCATCTGGCTGAATAGAGTGGGGCAAGAGTTTGTATTTAAATATCTGCTGAACAGAGGTAGAGGTATTTATGTAACTAAAAGGAAGCATTTAAAAAACCCTTCTGAATTGGGGCCCCTGAAAGAATCCTCTTAATATTAAATTGCCAGCCCACAGGGAAAAAAAAGTGACGTACTGTAAATCAGATTTTGGAGCTCATAAAGGTTTTTATAAAAACTCAGCATCTTGATTTGTGTTCAACTACTTCAAAGTTCACATATTTCTTATTTGAACTTTGCTAGGTGCAGTAATTTTCTTCTTGCTCAGGCTGGATTGGTTCTGCTTATTCAGATCTCATTAATTACAGGAAACTGGACTCATGCTCACATATCCCATCCACCCATCCTGCCCTCAGGCCAGTCAATTTATCTGGCATTTAATGAGGAGTTTTAGATTTTGCAAGTTATCAGAAGTGGGCTCTGAAAGTGTTAGCTCGTGAATTCTAAATAAATGGGCTACTCTGGGGCTTGTTTCAAAACAGACAGCACAGCAGCTCCTCAGTCTCTGTTAAATGAGTCTAAAATTCCCTGCAGGGTCATTCCAAAGGTGTTGTTTTTTTTTTTGTACTTGGAGAATATTACCACTATCAGCTTTAACCTCTTTCAGTTCTGTGAGAACTTCATATACGCTATGATACTTTGTGCATTTAATTACTCAGTTTTTGGATAATTTGATGAATCAGTATTTTGTATCCCCACCCTACCAGCTGAAGGGGGTTCATTTAACAGCACTTCCAGCAATAGCTTAGTGCTATTTTCTGTGCTGGTGATTTCGTATCCATCAGGATTAGCCCAGGTCCAGAGCTAAATGAAGGCCATAACAATCTCAAACACGCATCAAAATCTCTTTCAGGTGTGTATGACGTGTCTATTAAGCACATTAGCACCATATTCTTTGAAACAAAAATTAATTTCAGTATGAAAAAACAGCTTTGGATACCTGGAGTGGCTGGCTCCACGTCTTCTCAGGTACCTGAGAGCCACCTGTGGAAAGATGCTTGGGATTTAGGGGCAACCAAGTTTTCCTCTGTGAGCCCCACTCTCATTATTGACACAATTCTCTTATGTAGACAGGTTCCTGTGTTCAGAGACTTTCCTCAAGTCTCTGGGGAAGGTGAGGGATGCTCTCCATCCATCCCACGGTGTTCTCCTCCAGAGACAAGTGCAAAACCTTTCCTCTTTTGGGGAAGGGTGAGTTCTGTGTCCTTCCCTCCCTCCTCTGTTGGAGAGGTTTAACCTGAGGGGAGGTTGAATGAATGCCTTTAATTCCTCACACACCTTCCAGAGAAATGGTACCACTTTTTTCTGCATCAATACCAACTAAAAAATAGGAAAAATGTTGCAATATTTTATAAAGGTTTTTAGTGTGAGGCCCAGCATTGTTGAAAGGCACACAGCCACGCTTGTGGAAACAGCAGTGCCTTGCCCAAGTCAGTCCAGCTTTTCAAATGACACCATAAATGAGCAGTTTAGCAGACATTAACAATTTCCTGTTGTTATATAAGATTAGTTACTGGTAAAACAGCCCCTGTGGACCAAAATCAAGCCTGAAGCCCTGTTAAAAGCATCCTGTACTACCCCAGGATAAAAGACTTCTTTTCACTACTTGTAAATATGTGCATATGGAAGTGTTTTATTTTTGTTCTGGAAGAAGAGCTGGCTTCACCTCAGCTCTGTGCCCAGAAGAAGATTGCCATCTATAGATAACTGTCCCCAACTGCATGTCCCTGCGTCAGCTGGGGAGGACTGGGCTGGGATGTCAGCGGGAGGGGGAGATGTGCTGTGCCCTCCTGGGCTGGGATGTCACTGGGAACACAGCTTGGTGCCAAAAATTCTAATACACTGTAAAGAAGTGGCATCTTGAACACGGAAATGACTGAAATTCCTTTTTTTTTTGCTAGTAATGCAAAACCACTGACAGTAATTGTTGCCACTCCAGGAACATTTCAAGTAACCTGCAAACACACTCTGATAATCCTTTCCATTTATTTGTGTTTTCCTCTTGTGCAGACAATGTGAAAAAAAAACAACCAAAAGAAAAGAAAACAAAACAAATCTGTGGCATTTCTCAGCCTTGTCCAGTTTAGAGAGTAAAAAGCTGAACATGTAGGATATCACTGGGTCTCAGATGATCTCCAGGTGTAATCCTCAGGCAGAAACAACTGTTCCAAAATTAGATGCTGTTCCATGAAAACAAGGAAAAGAAAAAGGGAGGAGTATATGTTAAATCCACACAAAAACACTGAGCATCTGTATGTACACATACATCCAAAAAAAAGGTTATTTGACATTTTCAAAACACATTATGGCTTAAAATCAGTATTTGCTTGACCGTTTGCTTGTATAAAGTGGAAATATTTTCTGGAAGTATTGGCAAGTAAAGTATTTTCCCCAGGACACTGAGCTCTACAAAAGCTGGCTGGGAGTGACAGGAACAGCTTGATCTATAAAGAGAAAAAAAATTAAATAAAAGTACATTTTAAATGTAATATATTTTGAATGATCTGGTTCTGAAAAATTAGTGACCTTTACTTTCAGCCAATTAGAACTTTTCAGAAAAACTCTTTTTGCCTTCTGGAAGATTTCAGAATAAACAATTCCAAACTAACAATAGTATAACACTAAAGCGGGTGATTTCAATGGGGCATGATGAAACCTTGAGTATGAAGAAAGGACCTCATACAACTAAGTGTAGAAACTATTTCTAAAAGAGCATTTAAACAGAATAATTTTAGTTTTAAAAGTGCCTAGTGCAAGAACCGAGTATCCTTTTACTTGCCTTTGATATGCAGCCATAGAGCAGCAATATGTGAAATTTGTGAAATGGTCCAGCCTGAATACAAATCAAATTACTTTGGTCTTGTCAATCTACCAAATCTTTCATCTTTTCCCTGGTCGCCTTTTCTTGCTACATTTCCTTTATCTCTGCTTGCAGTTTTAAGAAGTGAATGGCAAAGAGTCATCTCCAGTTCATCTGAAGATAAAACCCATTAAGCTGTTGTATTCACATTTAATTAATGTTTTCCAACTCTCATTTCCTATTTGCCTCCTGAAAATCTTGCCTAAAGTGCTATATGCCAAATAAAATAACTCAGGTAAGGGATATCTGATCGAAATGTTTCACAGGAGATGACTGGATAAGATAACTCTAAGGAGTTGATCACTTTTATTATTTGTGGACAGCCTTTCTAGCCGAGTTCATTCGCTGCAGACAGACTCTTATCCCTCAGGGATGAATGCTGCAAACTGAGCCTTTCCTTTTATTTTTCAAGCGTTGCCCGGTGCTGATACAATTGCACTTTTATCTTTATTAATTCAGAGGGTGGGCAGTTACCCCGATAAATCAGGGGCTAAAATGAAATGAGAAGCACCCATTTCTGCAGATCAGGCAGCACTTCCCACAGCTTTGCAAACATTAATCCAAGCAAGACACAGAGCATCAGCTCCCAGGCTGGGAAAGAGGGGGATTTTCATTTTGTGGCCACAGCAAGGTGAGGCTTGTCCTGGAGGTGACAGAGGTGGCCAGGGACAAGGGGTTGGGGTTGTGTCCCCAGAGCTGGAGCTCCCCACGCTCCCAACCATCGGTGCCAGCAGCTCCTGGAGCTGGGGCATGGAATCCTTCTTCTGTCAAGCAGAGCAGAGAATAGCTGTGTAATTACTGGCTGTGTTTGTGCCCTCCTGCTGCTGCTGGCACTGAAGCACAAGGGAGAGCATTGAAGCAGCTGGGCAAGGTGATGTCCAGGGCGGGGGGGAAGAGACACAGGGGATGGAGAGCTGGGATTGAAAACCTGAGCAGTGGGAAGGGGGGCAGCCAGCAGCCAGCAGGGGTAATCTCAGTCTGGGATCTAGGTATGGCCCAGATGAAAGGAAAAGAACAGGTCTGAGTTTTATATTGTAATATTTGTCACAGCGCAGCTCAAACCGAGTGGTTTTGCTGTTGTGTGCTCAGAGCAGGGTCCTCCTTGTAAACTCTGGAATCAAAGGCAGGCAGGAGCCAGGTAGAAAATACAAAATGCTGGTGACAACAGCAAGGGGAGTACTGCAGAATGGGCAGATGACTCATGAAAATAACAGCAGGACAAAATATATTTATGTACATATCTATGCATGCACACACAAAGCGAGCATGCTTGCAATGCTGAATATTTATTTTTTGCTCTCATTGCCAGCTATTTTTCACTGTTTTATTGCTATGTTTGAGCCAATCACACAGAATTAGGGCACTGCTAGAAAATAATCTGAAATCCCACCCACCTCTAAAATAACCCTTCAGTCATCTGAGGCTCCTTCTCTTTAGGTTTAAGACTCTTAATTCTTTTGCAAGCAGCAAATCAAAAGGTTTGAAAATACCCCGTATAATAGTAACCTGCAAGGATTTTTCACCATCCTCAAACATTTTTTCCCCAGTGATCATGGCTGCTTACATTCTTTATAACACATAATAGATTTTAATGTGAGTTCTTGTTACAGAGAATTTTCACAGCATTAACTTTATCACTTAACCTCTGTGCAGTAGCATTACACTGAGTTACCATTTGTCCACATTTTATTCATTAAACAAGAAACATTAGGCCTTTAAAACCCGGCTAAACACTGTCTAAATTATCTGGTCTTTAGTTTAATACTGCTTATATGCTGTAGTAAAAAAACCCAAGCCCAATTTTTATCAAGCTGCTGGGTCAACAAAATGCTTTTCAGGGCACAGGATTTTGATGTAGGGAATAAATGTACACATTTTATGGTGGTGCCTTTTTTCACCCTGTAGAGAGGATCATCCCAGATGAAGCTGTGTTTTCTGACTGTGCAGAACTGACAGCATGATTTAATAGCCATTAGAGAAAAATGCCCCTAACTTTCTTCTGAATTTTGTGATTAAATATTCATTTCTTGGTGGATTTGCCCTGCTACATTGCAGCACAGCTAAGCTGAACAAATTGGAATGATGTGCGTGAAATCCCATTTTAACCAGTTTTAAATCCTGATTTAACAACTGGAAATTTCGCTGCTGAGCCCCAACACTTCCTACCCAAGGAAGCAGCATCTTTTAGGAGGCATGGACCCCTCTGTTGTCTTCAAAGTCCTGTTTGGCAGTGGAATGGAGCAACTTTTAGCTGTTCACTGGAGCTGGGTACCTCAATTAGCTCATGTGCAATTAATTAAGCACAATAGGTTCTCTGTCCCATTTATAGCAGTATGGTGCCCATGAGTGTTGGATTGTGCCCCTTCCATGCACCACCCAGCTGTACAAGACCCCCAGCTCCATCCCTGCCATCCCTGGGGTCTCCTGCTTGCCCAGACAGCCGGGAATCCACGCTGTGTTCGCATGGCTCAGGCGTGCAGCAGAATTCCTGCCTCCTGTCGCACAACAAACTCCTGTCAGGTCTTTGGAATCAACAGGGAATTATTGAGAGCTCCACGCGGTGCCGCGAGGTCATTTCAGACGAAGGGATCAGTCAGGATTTCATAAAGTATTTATTTAGCTGACAAAGGAATTCCCAACCTCCCTTTCATGTACGTTTGAGCTGATGCTAAGTTTCCGAGACAAGGCTCCGATTGTGGCTGTCACCAAACAATGACATATTTCTTTTCTTCTCTTAAATTCTCTGTATCATTCTATATAAGAGGGCAATTTGTCTGTCATGCAGCTAAAACAGGGCCCACTCACTGCCCTCATTAAACTGACAGCACAGTTATTAGCAGTAAACGAAGCCAACAGGCAATGAATTTAGCCACTGTTTTATGGCGAGCACCAGTGAGATTTTTTCAGTAATTAATTTGATAAATATATTAATTATGAATTGAGTTGACAGTACAATCAGATTGTCAGCCTTCCAGACAGGCTCTTGTGATAAGTAGCTTTGTGATGAAGTGGTCGGATTTCAGTACCTGTCATCCTCCGGTGTCAGTCTCTTATCACTGTCCCGGCCATTCACTCTGTAATTTCCTGTGTGTTGTAATTAAATGGTGGCTTTCTGATTGGAAGTGACTCCTCAAACTTAATCTCTCATTCTCTCAGAATATATTGTTTAAAAGTTTAAAAAAAAAAAAAGACTCTTTGTTTCAGTGGCTTTTAATGTTAAAAAAGGAGCTTCGAATTTCACATTTGGTTATTGCCCCAGTGGGTGTTTGGGAATGGTGCTGTTGCCTTTGCTCCTGGCATGAGGTGGGGGAAGCATCCATGGTCTGCCACTGGCACAGTGAGTGGTGGCAGGAGGAGATGAAACCACGAGGAAATGTCAGCCCTGTTCTCCCTCTCCTCCAGCCCCAAGCAGGGAGCAGCCCAGCACAGTCTGGAGGACTCTGGGAAGGGTCACTGCTGGTACCTCTTGCCAGCTTTTCTTTTTTTTTTTTTTTCCCTTTAAGAAATTAATTAGGAACAGTGCCTGAGGTCATTTGGCTCAGGAGATACATGTCAAGATAAGATATTTCAAAAACACCTCCTTAATAATTTAATATCAGGTTGGAATTTGGAAGCATGATAGAGAATTGTTTAGAATGGCAAATTAAAGCAAGTTAAGAAGAACTCATAGAAGAGAAAACAGGCAGCATCTATCAGGATGAGTTCTGTTGTTGTTTGAGCCTATCAGGAAAACCCCAAACCTGGAGAGAATATTTACCAAATGCAGCAGATGACTCTCTGCTTCCAGTTGCCTCATATTGGAGGCAAAGGGTGGCCACAGGATTGGAGACTGCTGCTGGTCCTATGAAATCCTGGGGTCACATTGTTCTTTAACCTTGAGCAAAACTCAGGATGACCCAAGCCAGCAAAAACTTCAGTGTGTGCTTAATTTTAAGCACTTGGGCACACATTGCCTCATAGAAGTTTTATAATGTATGTGTTTAATTTTAATTTTGTACCATATCCTGGGCCGTAGCACGAGCAGTGGGACCAGCAGGGTGAGGGAGGGGATTCTCCCCCCCTGCTCTGCTCTGGTGAGACCCCTCCTGCAAGGCTGTGTCCAGCTCTTGGCTTCCAGCATCAGAAGGACATGGAAATGTTGGAGTGGTTCAGAGGAGACCATGAAGATGTTCCAAGGGCTGGAGCCTCTCTGCTCTGGAGCCAGGCTGGGAGAGCTGGGGGTGCTCAGCTGGAGAAGAGAAGGCGCCAGGAAGACCTCAGAGCCCCTTCCAGGGCCTAAAGGGGCTCCAGGAGAGCTGGAGAGGGACTTGGGACAAGGGGTGGAGGGACAGGACACAGGGAATGGCTTCCCACAGCCAGGGAATTGGATATAGATAGATTAGACAGTTAGATAAGACAGCTGGATGAGATATCAGGAAGAAATTGTTCCCTGTGAGGGTGGTGAGGCCCTGGCACAGGGTGCCCAGAGAAGCTGTGGCTGCCCCATCCCTGGAAATGTCCAAAGCCAGGTTGGATGGGGCTTGGAGCAGCCTGGGACAGTGGAAGGTGTCCCTGCCAGTGGCAGGGGGTGGAATAAGATGATCTTTAATGTCCCTTCCAACCCAAACCAGCCTGTAATTCTATGATTTTTGCATGCACGTGCTTTAATTTTAAAGGAATATTTCTGTGGGGAAACTCTTGTCTACATGCAGAGGTACTGTCCAGGTGTCACATCCCTGCCCCAAACCAGAGCAGTGTTTCTATCAATATCCTACTTTTCACAGGGCAGAGCATCACCAGTAACTCACCAAATCATCATTGAAGTGTGAGCTGGTCTCTGCTGGGGATGGCACTGCTTGTCCCAGCTCTTGCACCAGCACATTTGGATCTCCAGGTCTCCCTGGGCACAGCTCCTTGAGGAAGTTCAGGTCCTTTGCTAAAGCTGGGCTAGGGGACACAAGGCTGTGTTATAAAATGAGGGGTAAGTTACAGCCACATCCTGGCAGTCAAAGTGAAGCCCAAAATAGGTCACCCAGAGCTGAAACAGGGACCTACTGCCAGGATTTGCATTCTATCCTACAGCCCCAAGCCCTGCAATGAAGCATTCAGAAGAGTCTTTCTGAACTTCTCAACAGGGACAGTCTTTATGGATTATTTAAACATAAAAATATACAGCTTTCTGGAAAAGAGCCATTTCAGCCCTTGGGGGCTCATAGTAGCTGTGGTGTTGTAGGAAGATCTATAATTGAGCATGCTAATGCTGATATGCTACTGTTTGAGAGAAATTTCGCCAGGCATGAGCCCATAATGCAAATTATGTCTTAAAAGGATCAATTTAGAGACTCTATTCTATCATTTTACTGATTTGTAGATGCTTCCAAACTACAGTCCAAAGCAAGCATCTACTCCATACTGGTGGAGAGATCACTGCTCACTATTAAAGATGCTTTAAATTTTGCCAAGTATTTTATTTCAGCCAATTCCCATAATCACGTCAAAAACATATTTTAAACAAACCAGTTTCTTTATGAAGCATCTATTCCAAAATCTGATAAGCCAAAATGAGATTATTGCTAACTAAAACCACAAAAAAACCCCTTAGTTAAAGCTAATTAAAGTGGTTTTAATTGTCTTTTAAAATCAGTATGTGCCTATACTCTGTTACTCTGAGTAAGACATATAATGTCTTTGCCTACATGCAAATCTTCCATAATGGAATTGCAATTTCTCAGTAAGCTTTGAATTTTCTTGTTACTGGCTGTGTTTGGAGTTTTATGGCCAATGCTCTTGATTTCTCATATAGCATAAGGCAGTGCATTCAATTAAAAATTTATGTGATGGTTCAAAAATGGTAAGAAAAAAAAATAATGGCAGCTGACACACTTGTAAGGGTGATTAGGTGTCTCTCTCAGCAAGCTGAGTAATTTTCTTCTAACAGCTTTTTCCCTGTATTGAATAATGTCAAGTTGTTCCATATTCTCACTTCCTTACTTTTGGGGCTGTCACCGATCCAAATTATTCCTGAGACAAACTATAGAGGAATTGCACCCCATTAGATGAACTCAAATTTCTTTTTTTTCTTTATTTATGGAATATTTTTTTCTCTTAAACTTTAACTGCAGAGCAAGATTTGCTTTCTGGTAAATGAAGAAAGTGACTTATTCCTTAGAATAAGACTGGGGCAGGCCTGCAAGGAAATACATCTTTACCATGTCTGAAAAATTCTAAACCAAACTGATTATGTGTCACTTGATAAAGTGCTGGAGAAGAATTATAGGTGTATTCCTGTTCCCACTAAAGCCAACCTGAGCTCTGCTGCAGCAGCAGCAGCAGCTCCCAAAGCATCCCCTGTGCTCCCAAGCTCCGGGTGCAGCGTGGCACTGCCAGCAATCCGAGTTGTGAGGAGATTGTAATTATTCAGCAAGGAAAATGCTCAGCATTTCCTGAGCGAGTCTTTAATCCTAGTTTGAAGTCACTGCTGCCATTGTAAGGTCCAAGTGGAAACTGTGGTGCTTTTGTGCATCTGTCAGACGCCGCTGCTTATTATGGAATCAGGAATGATAAATATGCCGAGTGCTTTGATGTGAGTATCAGCTTGAACTCCTCCAGTGCTCAGGTAGAAAGCAGCTGAAGCTATTGTTTTCATCCTGCATGAAAGGATAGGACCTGATAAAATGATAAAAATCCTGGGATAAAGAGTGTGGCCTCTGTTCTCAGCGCCTGCTGTGCACCCAGGCCAAACCTGAGCAGTTGATACACAACTCCAAGGCTGGTACAGAGCTGCCCCCTCCGAAACAGCAACATGCAGCCACAAGAATAACAAAATCCACGTTGTCTGTCCAGATTAACTGCTGATCTTCATCTTCAGATGGACAAGAGCAGAAAGGCTTTGCAACATCAGCTCCATCATCCTCATGGATGAGGCTGCGGGGCTTGCCTCTGAAGAGAAGGATTGCAGCAGCCAGCCCAGCCCCAGAAGTCAGCTCCTACATGAGTCACAGACCTGTCAGGTCTGTTTGTGGCTGTAATAAAGGATCCAAAAGAGTCTTGAGGCACCCAAAGAGAAGTGACCTAGAAATTTGCTGTTTCTATTTTTGTCTGCATAGGCCCAAGCGGGGCTGTGGAGAGTCACCCCGGGCAGCTCTGAGTCAGGCAGAACCAAGATCAGAGAAAAATAACCATGCAGAGAGGTTCACACACAAGCTTGTGTGTGAGAGCATCAGGATGTGTGTAAATTCTGCTTCTCAGATATTTGATCCTTCTACAAGGCTGTCTACACCTTTCTTTCTTTTACTTTCCACATCTTCGTTTGTGCTCCCTGACAAGCAGTGGAGCAGCCAGCACCTTCCAGAAGTCCTTGTGATGAGGCAGGGACAGCAGTAACCCACCTTCATCCTGAATGGGCCACTTACCATCGCCATTCCTTATTAATTAAAGGCATTAACAGCAAATCTCTGAGATTTTGCCTCTTGGCTAGAGCAAAATGTACAGTTTGAATGCAAAGCGTACTGTTTGATTGTCTTTAATAATGCTTTCAATGAGACATGCAAGGGGTGAGGCAGAACTGATGCTGGTGCTGCAACAGCACTGCAGAAGCAGCCTCTCCTCCTGTTGCTTCTGTGCTCGTGTTTCTTAAAGCAGATTGTGAGTTTCCTGAAGCATAATTCTGTTTTCTGGCTCCATAAACAGCTGAAATCCCTATCTGTTTGCCTAAATCCCTTAAAAAATGCTTGCCAGCTTGCGAGTAACAGGCCAGTGGCAGTTCTGACCACCAGAAATGGATCAAGACCATCTCTCAAACATGTTGTGCCATTTGATTTTTACATTATAGGTCCTACAATTGCTGTCACTTGCATTATTTGTAATCAGTGGGACCTTATATCACCATCCAACTCACCCCCACCTCTTTGGCATGGGAGTTTTTCCCTGGGGAGAACAGTGGAAGTGCAGATGGAGAACCATCATTCTCCACCTTCCTGGTGGTTACCAGCAGCATGTCCACAGAAATCCTGCGAGCTCTTGGCAGGGGGCTTTGGAATGAAACTGCAGGCCAGTGGGACCAAAGAGAGGAAAAAAAAAAGAGGAGAAGCATAAAATGAAAAGGTTTTCTGATTCTTTATTACTAGTCATAAGCAAATTAATGTAATTGTCTCATTAAAATAAATGCACTTTAGTTCTTACCATTTTCTAATGAGGTTTTATTTCCTGAGGAGATTAGCTGAATGTTCCACTCCACTATGGAACAAATATGAAAACAAGAGGCAAAGAATAGGAAACTCAGGGAGGAAAACGTAAGTCAGAACATCTGTAAAGAAAAAAAAAAATATATCCCCCTGAGGTACTGGTCCACAAAAATGCTTTACAAGAGCTGAACACAAAATCAATTCAAAAATACAGTAGATCACAGCCCATAAATAATGTGTCCAATCAGAAAAGTGTGAGGGGAAATGACAAAAGGAGAGAACATTCTCTGAAGGGGCAGTGAGGAGGTGGGGTGAGGAGAGCTGGCTTGAATATCTCCTCTACTGAGCCAAATCCCAGGATGGAGAGAGGCAAGGCCACTGACACCCCCTGTTCTTGGCTAATCTGCTTCAAAAAATGATAATCTCACTGCACATCCAGCAGTGAGTAACGTACACAATGGCTCTTCAGTCGTGGTAAACCAAAATACAGTTAATGAGAACTATCAAGGGTTGTGTTTTAAAGACCATAGCAAATAAAACTCACTCCAGTCATGGTTTAATGATTCTCTGAGAAACAGGAAGATATTATTTAGCATGTTCAGCTGGCTGGGCAGAGCACAAAGTGTTTACCTAAAGGAAAAAAGGCTTTTCACGGGTGCTGCTGGGTCCTCACAGTAAACATCAACCATCCTATGTGAAGAGTGTTGTGGTTTGGGGTTCAGCTCTGCAGCTTCACATCTGTTACATGCAATATCTAAACAAAACCCACCTTTTCCCTTCACTGTAAAGCTGTAAAGCCTCTCAGTGGCCAGGTGAGTACAAGAAATACCCAAGTGAACAGGTTTCCACGTGACCAGACTGATTATCTCTACAGATATATAAATATACAGCTGCATATATCTATATATTTTTTAAGGTATTAAGAAATTCTGAGCAACAGTATCACTGGAAATTTGGCCTTGTGGAGATAAATGTCAAGTTTTAGTTGCTTAGAGGCAAAAGTCCTCAGTCAGGCAAAAGCTCAGTGAAGTATTGAAGCAGTTTTATTTCACAGCATTTGTGTAACTTTTGGCATGGGTAGTTCAGCCAATTGATGTGAGGGCTTGTGTGGCTCCAAGGTCTGCACCCCAAACTCTTCTGCTGATACAAAGTGCCTGGGGAAAAAAGGGTCACATGTTGGAAACATTCCCCATCCTGCAATAAAATAGGTGCAGCATCCCTTTTGGAAATGAAATCCTGGGTTTGGTAGATCTGAGGTTTATTCCTGCTTGTAACATCCATTCTTATGTTGACCATGGCTCATTATGCCATTTCTCTAGGATCAATTTTTCCCCAGTTATAAAGTGTTTTCCCCAGTTATAAAGTTCTTAGCACTGTGAGGATCAAAGGAAATTGCTTTTATCTACCAATGCCAGACAATCATATCACTACCAAAGAATTCTGTTTTAGCTACTAACCTGCTAACCTGTCAAAAAGGGGTTTTTTAATCATATATACTACATGATTAGAGCTTTGTATAAAATGAGACACAGACAGAAAATTATATTTTGCCCATCATAGATGCTGTGCAAGTCCTGCCACATGTTGCAGCACCTGGCTCCATTTGCCCTGATGGAAATCTATGTACTGCAGGAAAAATGAGAACCAGCTTAGGTCAAATAAGAGTTGATTAATTACCACCAGGAATCCAGATAGATTAAAGACTGTAATCACCTCTTGTTTCTTGTGTTCTTTTTGCCAGCTTTAAGGTGGTGAGAACCAGAGGGGACTGGCTGTCACGGTGGGTGACAATTCTCCTGAATTTCCCAGGTTTGAATAAGCAACTGCACTGAACTAAAATTCTGAACCTTCTGAGGTTCATCCATCACTTTTACTAAATTACCTCTTCATTCTCTTTTCTGCTAAGAATCTAATTTTTATAGCACTGTAGAGAATTTTTATAGCACTGTACTTTATCTTGTCACAGTATTTTTTGTCATTATTTTCATCTCAGTGATCTCTCCAATGATACTAAATAGACTGTGAGAGCCTGGCTGTGAGATAACAAGGGAGGTGCACATCTACAAATGTTAGTAGCTCAGCCTCCAAGCCTTTTGCCTGGGAAGTCAGGGCTTGGATAGGATTTGTACCTTCTTGCGCAACACACTGAGAAATTGTCTATATTTAATCTTTTTTCCTCCAGAAAATTGAGTCAGATCAGATGTCTCGTTTTTTTTTCTGCCAGGGTAGCACCTACAGGGTGCTGAGAATGATTTCTTTGGGATATGGAGAAAGCTGAAATGACCTGATAAAGCTTTAAGAATTAGGTGGGTTTATTTCCCAGACAAAACTAAAGAAGAAATGCTCATAAGTTGTGTGTTGTTATTTGTATGTCTGGGGTCAGCACCACACTTGTTGCAGTCCCAGGGCCACAGAAATCCTCAGTCTCACACTACATTTTTAAAGAACTGAGAAGAGAGAGGAAAAAGGGATGAACTGAGTAGTGTGAAGTCACATACCATAGAAGCCCAGAATAATTAAGGTCAGAGAAAACCTCTAAGATCATCAAGTCCAACCATTAATCCAGCACTGGCAGGTCCACCACTAAACCATAACCCTGTTAGACACCTTCCCACTGCCTGTGTCTGGAAATATCTTCCTCAGGGTCTGTGCTTGGAGGAAAGTTTAGCTCTTTGTGTCTTCATAGCTGATTCCTAGGAAAATATATTTACCCAACCCTGCCAAGTCCTCGATTGCCTTGCTCATCACCCAAGAAAAAGGATTTTACAAGAAGGGGGAAGAGAGCAAGAAGCAGCAGGAAAAAAATCCATCTTTTTCCCCTTGTCCAGTTTTCTCCACCTTCTCTCATCCTAACCTGATGCTAGGCCCAGCAAAGTGATGGCTTTCTAAAACAAGACCAAATAAATGTGTGTAGAGGTCAGGGGTGGCAAATTTAGCTAAAGATTTTAGTTTTGCTAAATGTTCACCCAGCCTAACTCATATATTTCGTTCACCTGAATATACAATCCTGTGCAGAAAGCCTAGAGGCAGAAAAGTAATTTAGACTTTCACATCCGTAAAAATTTGCTCAATTAATGCACTCTTTCATGAGACTGCAAGATCTTCACCCCCTATTACAGCTCCTGCATCCTTATTCTGACAGCAGGGAATGGATGTAAAACTGCCCTGATGGTGCAGGGCCAGGAGGGAGGGGAGGCAGAGCAATCTGTGCTCATGGGATGGGCTGACCCTGGCTGGACACCAGGTTCCCACCAAAGCTGCTCCATCACTCCCCTCCTCAGCTAGACAGGGGAGAAAAAACATAATGAGAGGCTCATGGGTCAAAATAAGGACAGGAAAACATCATTCACCAATTATTGTCATGGGAAAAACATTCCCCAAGACTCCGCTTGGAGAAATTAATTTATTACCAATCAGATCAGAGTAGGGTAATGAGAAATAAATAAAACCAACTCTTAAAAACACCTTCTCCCATTCCCTCCCTTCTTCCTGAGCTCAACTGCACTGCTGATTTCTCTACCTCCTCACCCTCAGTGGCTCAGGGGAACAGGGAGTGGGGGCTGTGGGCAGTTCATCACTTCTTGTCTCTGCTGCTTCTTCCTCCTCGGGGCAGGGCTATTCACACTCCTCCCCTGCTGCATTGTGGGGTCTCTCCCATGGAAAACAGTTCTCCATGGACTTCTCCACTGTGCATCTTTTCATGGGAAGTTCTTTATTAACTGCTCCACTGTGGGTCTCTTCTGTAGGGTCAGTCCTTTAGGAACAGACTGCTCCAGTGCGGGCTTCCCATGGGGTCACAACTCCACCACTAGTGGACATCATTTTCAGACCCTTTTCTGAGGTTTGCATTCCCTACAGGGACGCTGCACAGCTCAGCAGTTCACTCCCTACATCTGCTTTGCACAAAGAAGCATCAGCACCAGGACAGGGTTTGACTCAGCCTCTTTAGGGATCAAAATAACCCCTTGCAGTGTCAGGAGAAATGTAAAAACAGAAGAGCTCTTGCCCATGGTTACTCTGGTCCTCCTCCTCACACTGTTAAACTCTGTCATCCAAACTGCCAGGGAAACATTGACTTTTGGACCTTGCTTATTACTAATTTTTTTAAATAAATCACTTTCAAAATTTTATCCAGATGGGCACTTTCATCGATTGCTTTAATTGAAGTACTCAGGGCTACTGTGTTCCTCCAGAGCAACATTTGTTATTTATTTTACTGGTACCCAGTTGAAAAGGCTGCTGTCATTAACTTGTACCATTCCTGCTGCACACGTGTCCGTGCTGGTGTCCGTAATTGTCCTGTTTCTCAAATGTACTCCCTCTATTTAAATCCTCCAGTCCCTGTTTCTTGTCTTACCTGCTGTACAGAGAGAGCGGAGACAGGGCGGGTGGAGGTGATGACAGTGGGGTTTTTTATCTGTAAATCTCTGGAGGGATAAGGTTGCATGGTTTGCAATTAGACAAGCAGGTACTGTGGCAGAGGACATCGTTTCCTTCAGCAGGTTATCATTTTGAAAAAATCAGGAACCTTTTAATACACAGTATATCTCACAGGATCTACCGTGGCTTTCTCTTAGCCAGCTTAAAAGACTGAGCTTAATGGCCTTTAACTCCTCTGACAAAAACAAGGGTTTAAGCTGGGCTTGTTTATTCCTTCTTATCCGCCTTGCAGCCTTGCTGTAAACACCTTGCAATGCCAAAGGCAGAGTGGACTCCAAAGGCAGCTCCTGCTGTCGTGGGTTAACCTGGAAGGAGAAAGGCTTTGGTGGTGGGGTCTCACAGCAGCTCAGCCAGGTCCATCCAAAGCACCGTGGGCAGCAGGGGAGGGAGGTGGCTCTTCCCTGGGAGGGTGGGAAGGCCCTGGCACAGGGTGCCCAGAGCAGCTGTGGCTGCCCCTGGATCCCTGGAAGTGCCCAAGGCCAGGTTGGACAGGGCTTGGAGCAGCCTGGGACAGTGGAAGGTGTCCCTGCCCATGGCAGGGGTGGCACTGGATGGGCTTTATGGTCTCTCTTCCAACCCAGGCCACTCTATAATTCTCTTTATCAGGGCTCAGCCCTCAGTTCAGGCAGCATTATCTGTATTGTCCCCAGATGCAGCCCACCTTTGTGTGACTGGAGCTTATCTTTTGTTGTAGAAGAAAACTAGATACACCAATGAAAAGGCCCGTGGGACAGATGACCCCGAAACTGCCCTTTTTTCTTGTGGTTATGCAAAAAGGAGAAACTCTTGCTTAAATTTGTGTGTCTGAAAAGCTGTCAAGAAATTTAGGACTTGGGAAAGAAGATGATTTGGGAAGACGTTGCTTGTAAAATCCTCAGTATTTTTATACCAGAGGAAAGCTACAGGATGGACAGGAGCCATGGATCACTGCCTAGACCACTGCAGTATTTGTTTTTTGCTTGTTGTCCTCCTGAGTGTACAATTATTTTCTTCTCTTGTATTTCTAGAATTTCTATAGCTCTCATTGCAATGGAAAAACAATATTCAAGAACTGTTTGCTGCAACCTGGTGATGAGAAGAAACCTTCTTGGTGGGAAAACGTTATTTCCATGCCCTCTATGTGAGAGTTTTGTGCATCACTGCTCAGGACAGCTTTCTGACAATAACCAGGGTTGGACTAGATGACCTTTAGAGGTCCTTTTATGGTTCTATGAACCAAACCCATGTGTTATCAGAAGCTTTTTCTCTAGCAGAGATAGACAGTTAATTTTCTAAGACTTTTTTTAATGAAGGAATTCCAGCATGGAACTTTTTCACTTTATTCAAACTCTTCAGAGTAAATTGGAATAAAGACTCTATGTTTAGATATAATTTTTTTTTGATCAACAAGCCTGTGAGGTTGAACTTTTTTGTAGCAACAGGAGATGAGCAGTTCATTTTTAATGCTTTTCCCTAAGATGCAACATTGTTCCTCCAAGCTCCCATTTGGTGAGGTTTGTGCCCAAAACAAAATCCCTGGCAAAGTCAGACTTTTTCCAGCAGTGAGTTTAGTCCTGACATTGCACTGTCCTATAACAGTGCAATGCCAGCAAAAAAGTTTTATCTTAATTTCCTGATGCCAGCTGAACGTTATGACAAGAGTTATAAAGGACCATTTATCTTGTCAGAGGGAAGGGGCCATCAGCATCAGGCCCCAGAGACTGATCATCAAGGTCTGCCTGAAAAATTATGTGCCTTAAAAAGCCTGATCCCAAACCAGCAATCTCAGAGCAATACCCATATATTAACTGTTCGAGCTGCACTGGATGGATCACTGGGATATAACCAGAGGGACAGGCTTTGAAATTCAGTGGAATTTTAACTGGTGTCCTCTATCATCGAGCTGCAACTTCCCTTTGGAGTCACTGTTGTCTTATTTCTGAGCATGAGTTAAGGAGAGCTAGCTGAAAAAAAAAAATGGCCAAAATGGAAACATTTATTTTAAAACTTTGTTGTCAACTCCTGAAAAAATGTGTTGCTTTAAAAATAATTTTAATGCTCTGTAGTAATAAAAAAAAAATTTCTGTGGATTCTTCCCTCCATTCACCAATCTACTTTTTTCAGAGATGCCATGAAGAAGGCAAAATAGTGTCTCCCACTCTCTTCTGTGCTCAGATTACAGAATGAAAATGGGGGAAAAAGCTATTTCTCTGTACTAGGAACAAATGGCAGAAATGTAGAATTTAGTAATGGGATTGAGAAAATAGTGGCATGATTTAGCTAAAGGGCTCTAAATCAGAATTTTTATTTACAAGAGGGATTTTAGGTGTTACTTTGGACATTTAATGAGCAAATAGTAACTTTGTTGCTAGAAAATATTAGGGAAGGAACATAAAAACAATCTAATATGCACAGTCTCTGGTATCTTTGCACACACAATTTAGACCCCTGAATCTACCCTGGTGTGTCCTTTTTGCCATTCTGGGACATCCTAAAGTGTCTCTTGATGATGTTTCTGCAGGGATTCCTACTTGTTGTGCGTGGAGGTGTCTGCAGCATCCTTGGAATTTTTGGTCTTTAATAGGATTTATTGGATTAAGACTTCACTTGGTACTCTCCTTCCATGCTCTATGACAAGTTCTGGAAATATTTAAATTCTCTTCTAATTTTCTCCCTTTCAGAGGTAAATTTTCCTGTTATATTCACTTATATATAACTTTCTTGTGTTTTTGTGTTTGTGCCCTTTAGGTGTTATGTTTCTCTATATCAGCTTAATGTGCTTTTATGATTCATTTTGTTTCTCCGGTGTGTTTTTGCTGTTACATCTCTTAAATCTCCCATTTAACAAAGTAAAATGCATGGCTGCAAACATTTAAACTGATGCTGCGTGGTGTTCAGGAGATGAGAATTTATTTGGAACAATATTTTTCCTCCATTTAATTCCACGCAAAACTTTTACAGTCAAGACTGGAAGCTAAATAAAATGAACTTGGCATAAATGGCACCTCCTTGTCTGTGCCAGACAAATTCCCAGAGCATAGGAAGATGGGAATTTGGGCCTTGAACTTTCAGCTGCAGTATTATTTGCAGAACAAGTGAACCATCCCCAACTGTTTCCGAAATCAAGGCTACAAAAGTAGGACCTGCTCGTACACGGCCAGGACAGAACAATTGATTCAAATTGTCAGGACTTAACTCATGTTTCAGGATTGCTTTGAAATTTTTCATTCTTGGTAATTTAATTCTTTTGCAGTTCTCTCTCACTGGATTGAGAGAATTGTACGCCTCTAGCCCTCTTTTTACCCCCCTCCCTCCACCTTTTTTTACACAGGAGATATAATTTATTCCTGTTTCAGTGAATTTGCCACAATAAAGAATCCAATTCTTTCAAGGTTTTTTTTTCCAAAAAAATCTCCTCAGAGAGTGAAAGTAGCATTTGCTGAAATTAAGGTGCTTTTTGCCAGAAATGTGATGCTAATCCTCTTAGTTTTAATGGTTTTGAAATGGTTTGTATAAGAAGGTAAACAGAGTAGTTGATTAATAGGAAGGAAGTCAATTGGCCATGTTGCAAGTGTTATACTCTCTACTGTACAATAGTTCTTTATTTCTGCAGAGGGAGGCACAGACTGGTCTCCTTTTGAAAGTTCTTAGGTGAAAACTGATATCTCTTCTTATACTGTACAATTCAGAAGAGTTTGATTCCAGCACCAGAAAAAGCAAGCAGTGCACTTTCGAAACAGAAGTCAAACAAATATCACTGATAAGACATTGACGTGACACCAGTTATCTCCCCTTTTTATTGAAAATAGGCACGTATAATGAGGTGCTTCACATTTTAAAGTCTTAAATCTTACAAAGCTCCAGGCCTAGATGGTTTTGATTTTGGCTTATTAAACTTGCAGTGTGGGGAAGGGGGAGAGGGTAGGAGATGGAGCGACTCACGTATGCCTGTTATTTAACCTTTCACTGGCCAAGGGGATTTTTGTCTGCAATTTATTAAAAGGGTTGGTCATCCCTGATTTACTTCCCTGTGTTTCCTGCCTGAGCTCGGATGCCAAGGTAGGTGCCCCTTCCCCATCAGTCATTCACCTCTGAGTCTCCCAGAGCTCAGGCACTGTTTGCATGTAAAGTGAGAGGAGAGGAGCCAGCAGTTACCTGAATTCTTTTGTCTGGCTCACGTCAGTTGTAGTCCATCAATTAACACTTACAATTAAGTGCTGCAACAAAAGTGTGAAGTGGTTGAAGGTCTGAGCAGCAGAGGCAACGGGTAACCCAAGAGCTTCAAAGGAAGATCTGGTGGCTGCAGTTACAAAAGATGGCTGGGACAGAATTTCAGGGTTTAAATAGGGAAGAAGACAAAATAAATTTGAGAAGTAACAGAGGAAGAAGTCGAAGCTGTGGCTGCAGGGAAGGAGTTTGCAGGTGTTTCCCAGAGCTCAAGGGGAGCATGGCGAGGGCAGCAGCCCTCAGTTCCATAGCAGATCTTCAGCCTCTTCTAAACAGATCCTTCACTGGGAAATGCAGGGAAATATTACAGCATAATTTAAAAGGGAGGGCTGTCAGAGGACAGTCATGAGCAGCCTGGTCTACTGCAAGGCATTCCTGCTCATGGCAGGGGGTTTGAACAAGATGGACTTCAGGGTCCCTTCCAACCCAAACCATTTTGTGTGTTCTCTCTTGCCCCTTTTTCCTGACTAGAAAGGTTCCTTCTCTAAAGGTATGTCTGAAGACTTGCTAGCTGAAGCAATTAATCAAAATTATCTCATTTGAGAAGGTAACATAAATAAAATCTCATGGAAACAAGTACTTTCTCTCTTTTTGGGGTCTACTGGCAGATAAAAATGAGTTAAGAAGTGACAAGGTTAATTTAAGAATAAAACCACAGAACTAATACAGTGATTCTGGGTTTGTGTCAGGACCAGACATGACAGACCAATGTCTTCACACATGCAGAGTTCTTTCAGCAGCCAAACTCAAACTCCGAAAATTTTGTTGGGAATTGAGACAAAACCCAGACATGGTGATGTATTTAGGGTGAGACAAGGGCATGGGGAAACCCAGAACATAGCACAGCCCCTTTCCATAAGTAGCCCTGAGTGATGGGAGGCTCTCCAGGAGTTTGACCTGCTGGGTTTCAGTGATGCCTACCCCTGCTCCATCCCACAAATACCTTTCCTTTTGGCTTTGAGTAAAGAACAATTTTTACAAAGCATTAATTTATGACTCCATCTCATCTTGCAGCTCTCATTTAGTGAACCCCATGCATGGTATAAATAATTAACTCTCCCTCTTCATATTAAGCCGCAAGTAACAGAATTATCTGTTAAGAGATTTTGAGAGCTATATTTGCCTCTCAATAACTAATTTGGCTTTGACTCAGCTTTAGGATCTAATCATTTTATAGATTCATTGTATGGGAATTCAGTCATAGAAATAGTAAGAAAACTACTGCTCTATTCTTCTCCTGCATTAGTGAAATAGCAGAATTTCTACAGGAGTACAGCTGAGCTCAACACAGTCAGTGTCTAACGTGTGCTAACACACCCATTTGTGCCCTGAAATCCAACTACTGCCTCTTCCAACACTTCTAAATTTTCCTTCCAAGTTGGCCACACTTTCATCTCAATTGCAGTAGTGTCACTCAAGAAGAATTTCATTAGATTAAATGGTCTGGCAGTCAATGCAATTGTAATCAATAGCTGTAACTCCCAGAAAATGGCTGGGTTCAAACTTCCAGTCTTCCCTGCCCTGTTCTTTGACTCTGTAGAGTGCTGTAGAGCTAAAGCATTTCTGTAAAGTGTATTTTAAAGGATCTCCAAGCCAACCAGTTCTACAAGGCTGCCAACCTTTCTCTTTCAGAGGAAAGAGAAGGCATTTTTAGCTGGGGATAGAGTTTAATGTCTCAGGCTCTGACTGATGGCAGGCAGAGGGAACTGGCTCAAGCCCATTCTGTCTGTGTGTGCACACTCTGCTCAGCTGCAGCTCCCTTGCTCCCATCACTGCTCCCAGACAGGAAAGGAAGTTCTCAAGCAGCATTTCCAAAAGGTTTGGAAGACCCAAGGAAGGAAAGCACAGGAGTTTCTCTGCACATTCAAGAAAATAAAAATTAAAAAATCACAGCATCAAAAAAAAAATCCCTGTTTTTTGTTCCCCGGGGCAGGATGCTGCTTCTCCTCCTCCCTGCCATTCCCCCAGCCTCAGATTTGAAAAAACCCAAACCAAGGTGGGTACTGCAGACACTGCTCCGTGGATGCCATCTGAAAAAATTTCCCTGGCATTCCTGAATATTTGAGGATGGAATTCCACATTAATAAATCATAGAATCATAGAAAGTTAAGGCTGGGAAAGACCTCTGAGATCATCGAGTCCGCCAGCAGCACCACCACCATGTTCACCACCAAACCTTGTGCTCAAGTGCCGTATCCACACCTCTCTTGAACACTTCCAGGAATGATGGCTCCACTTCCCTGAAAAACCTGTTCCAATGCTTGGCAATACTTGTTGTGAAGATATTTTACCTCATATCTAATCTAAACGTCCCCTGTTGCAATTCGAGGACATTTCCTCAATGTTCCTTTCCCTTTTTATGTTGAAGATCCGCTGTGTTCGTGAAAATAATTTGTTTTACCCTTTCCTTCTGCTCCTTTAGAGGCCTTAAATACAAAGTGCAACTCCCTCTGTCTCCACATATGCAGGTGTTTGCCCTGCACTTGACATTTTCCAGCCATGCTGGATGAATGACTAAGCAGTGATCCATGTAAACGTCGTGTCACCTGGAGCCTGTTGGGATACCTTCTACACAGGGGGTGAAGAAGATAATCCTTTCCCCTCTTCCTTTCACCTGAAAGATAAATCACTCTATTTGTACGGCCTGAAAAATTAAAACACTTCTATTTAGCGCTGCTACTTCAGAGCAAGCACCTTTCTGAAATACAGAGGCACTTTGGAAAGCATGTGTTCAAATGAGTGCAGATATTCTCAACACCACTGCATGTATTTATCACAGCTCTTGCATTGCAATCTCAGGAGCTGATGTATTTGTATTTTTCATGACACCTCCAGCAGATGATAGGGTACATGCTGCAGTTTTCCTTACATGCTTGGGAGGGTAAGAAAAAGGCCTCTTGCTTTAGCATGCATATATCTCATTCTTTTTCCTTTAGAACTAAACTCAATAAAGACACTAAGTAACATTTCTGAAGTGGCAGAAGCAATGTGCAGAACTACATTGGAGGTGCTCCAGATCCCCCCATCCCATACTAAACCAAACAGCCTGGTCCAATGCCTGCCTGCTGTAAAGGTGCCTACCTTGTGTCTTTACAAGGCACCACATTGTCTCTGCTTAGTATTTATTAGTGCTTTTTAGCACATATTTTAGATTTTATAAAAGATTCCAGACTAACAAACAATGTCTCTCAGGGGATGTGGCTGGGCCAGTGGAACAAGTGACTGACAGAAGAGTTGGGTCCTACTTTTTCCATGAAGTGAGACCTTTCCTCCTCCTGCCTTGACCATCAGCTCTGTGCAGGTGGGTCAGGCTGAGAAGCACCAGCACAGCAGATATTTTAGCACAGCTCAGGATGCTGGTCCTGAGTTCTCAGCAAGAAGTGTTCTGATGGCATAAATCCCCAGTGCTGGCAGCCAGGGCCGTGCACATCCTTGTAGCTGGCAGAGAGGGTCCAGTCCAGCGTGGCAGCAGCTCCTGCCCCACGTGCTGATGTTGTGGCTGGGTTCTCCTGCAGCTCCAACCCAGCAGGGCTGTCAGTAACTCTATCAATTAAAGCCTGCACTGCTGGATAATTCCCCGAGCGCTGGGAGAGGCTTGTTCTCACTGGGGTGTAACCAGAGTAATTATAATAATGACTCGCCCATTCCTCACCGCCGCAGTTTCTCTTAGCAACAGGCTTGAGCAGCACGAGAAATGTGATCAAAGTTGAAAGAGAATTCTCTTTGATGCAAAGGAGTTTTTGTTGCTGTTTTGGTTAGGGAGGGCAGGCAGGGGAGGCTGTCAATGCAGTCAGCTAATGACAAACAGGGGATAAAGCTCCACGGGGATTAGCAAAGCCTGAATGCAAGTCAAGTGCTCTGATTCTGTAATTTCAACCAAGCAGCAAAGCAACCTACAGGCTTTTTAGTGTTTAGGTGGCCACAAAGAAGCTTTGCTGTCATCTCTGAAACACTTCCTCAATAAGAAATTTCCTGGAACACCAAGGTCTTATTTCTTGTGGGGGGTTAAGTCATTGCATTATCTCCTCAGGTGAAAATTCATTATGTTCATCTCCTATGTGTGTCGAACAGCCTCTTCCTTTACAACTGGCTGCCCATCTCTCCCTTAGGCAGTAACAGCATCAAGTGGTGTTCACTGCTACTTATCTTGCTCACCTGCCTATTAGCTATAAACTGTAAGAAGCATTGTACCCAAAAAGAAGAAGAAAAAAACCCCAGCAAGTTGGATCAGTTTCAAGTTTAATTAGTCCAAAAGAATTCAATATATTATTGCCTCAAACAAAAGAAAAAAACATCTGAACCTTTAATCCTCTTTGAAGATGCTTCTTACTGATATATCCCATCACATTTTTAACACTTGTGACAGTACTTAGAGAAATCATATCCCATGTTCAGTTAAGCCAGGAAATGCATTTGATTCTCCTGCTAAAATCTTCACAGCAGCTTAGTAACTGCAGCCTCTTTACCCCTTGTAAACCATCCCATCCATGGTACTTGGTGAAATGCTATGTACTAAATGCAATAGCTGTAAATTAATTTAATCTGTTTGCATCTCTGTTGTATCAAATACTTACCTCGCATGTGTGAATTTATTATTCAAGCATTGCCTTTTTTTTCTAAAGAAGGTCCTTCAAGGGTTTCCACAGTCCTGTTTGTGCCTCATGACTGAGATTAAACCTGACCGCTGGGGAGTCAGGATGAGATTCACCCCTGTCCTTGGAGTGTGGCCCCACGGGGATGAGGGGAGAGTCAGGCCCTGAGGATAATCCTGTCTCAGGGGCTTGGCTCAGGTGGGGCTGGGGAGCACCCACAGGAAGAAAATGACGTTAATTCAGTGTGCTCCAAGAGATAATGCTTGACCCAGGAGACACAAATATGCTGCATGGTTGAAAGAAGAAGGGCAAAGAAGAGGAACAGGGGTTTATCCTCAAGGAATCTGAAAGCAGCCATGAGCCAAAGACTTCTGAGGGTGTTTTCTTACTCACAAGCTTGTAGGGTGTCTTTGTGCTGCGACCAGGCTGCTTGAGTTGAGGCCAGCGTGGCTCTGTGGGGTTTGGCTGCAGGAGGGGTGGGTGGCACCTCTGTGGGTGTGGGGGGACACCTGCTTGGGATCCCATGGGATCTGTGTCTTCCTGTAGTCCTGCTCTCCTGAAGGGAAGGAGGTCCTGGTGTAAATAGGGATGGAGCTGGACGCTGCAGGGCACACCCAGACATGACCTTACCTGAGTGCAGCCAGCCAGAGCTGAGGGGCCCAAGGGCTCTGACCCCCTCCCTGCTGCTGAACACTGTTATTACTTCAAAAGAACCCTCCGAATGCCTTCAAAGTTTGGACTAATTATTTGTTTTCCACACAAATCCAACGGTTTGTTTTGCTTTCCCTTTGAATCAGCTCAGGTACCAATCTGAGATCTAGAGACTGGAGCGTGGTGCAAATTATTAAAAAGCTTCCTCTGCGCTTTCCCCATAATTGAAAAAGTGCTGACTCTGTTTCATTTTAAAACTGAGCAGGTTCTTTGTGAGCATCAGATTTACAAAACAAGACTGTTTTCAACACAAACTGCTTCAGGAGTAAAGGCCCTTACTGATTGACATAGTTTCATTTATACTCCATTTTTTAAAACACTGAACTCTTGAAACTTACATTCCTCAGGAGATCTACTCTCCAAAAAATAGAGCAATTAAAAATACAAGCTGTCATTTCAAGTTTTAAAATGGGACATTTGAAAATGGAATATGCACTTTTATGCAATCCATTTGTTTTCTGTTTTATTATGCAGTGGCATAAAGTGCAGCATCATTTTGGACAAGGACACACTTACAGCAGAGTTCTTTATTTTAACTCTTCCTGAGCGTACCTTTCTTGATTTCTGGGTATTACAAACACATTCAGAGCTGCATTTAAGTTGCTAAAACTGCTCAGAGTTGCTGATTTAACCCTTCTCAGCGAGGTGCCTGTGGAATGAACACCAGCCAGATAAAAAACCTGCACTTTTGCACTAGTTTGAGCCAAAATGCACAGTGCCAAGGTTTGATATTACCCTCCAGTGGTCGGGTCATTTGTCCAGCGTTGGACGACCCAAAGATCAGAGCTGCAGACGAGTCCCCTTGCAAAGGACGTTTGCTCCAGGCTGGTGACAGGAATTCGTGCAGAGGCGCTGCTGATGACGATGCAGAAATTGGGATGGGAGTTTAAAAGGAAAGCGCTGAAATTCGGCTATTCGGAGCCTTTTCCGTGGTTTAAGGCAGCCCTCTAGAGACAGGAGAGAGCAGTGCCGGGAATGCCAGCGCACCGGGGCTGCGAGGGAGCGCTGAGCTCGGGAAGAAAAAAGGAATTGTTTCAGTTTTGTTTGGTTTTATTTTTATTCGATTTTTTGTGTGTGTGTGTGTGCTTTTCTGTGTGTGGTTTTCCTATTGTTTCTTTGCTCGTGGTTATTGTGTTTCATTTTCTTTTCATACAAAACTTCTCCACTTAAAAATTAATTACTGCAAATGTAGTGACGGGACAAGGGGAGTGGCTTCCCAGTGCCAGAGGGCAGGGATGGATGAGATATTGGGAAGAAATTGTTCCCTGGGAGGGTGGGCAGGCCCTGGCACAGGGTGCCCAGAGAAGCTGTGGCTGCCCCTGGATCCCTGGCAGTGCCCAAGGCCAGGCTGGACGGGGCTTGGAGCAGCCTGGGACAGTGGGAGGTGTCCCTGCCATGGCAGGGGTGGCACTGGATGGGCTTTAAGGTCCCTCCAACCCAAACTATTCTATGTTTCTATGAAATTTTTATTCCACAATTACTGTTTCTTTATAACACTGTCAGCACTTTGAATATCCTGATAAATGGCTGGTACCTGTAAAAGAGGTAGAGTTTTGGCACATGGATGCTTTGCCCAGGTGGAAGGGAATTGCTGCTCTGAGAACAGGGTAAAGCTGGGCAGCAGCTCTGGGAATGAACTCTCCAGAGCACATGGAAACACACAGGGATGCCAAATTATTTCAGTGAAGTTTGGGTTAGATATTAACACATGCACCAGTTTAATTCTGCACCTGGATTAAAATTTGAAGAGCTTCCTGTGGCACCTGCTGAGCTCTTAGGGCTGGAATATATCACAGCAATGCACATATCTCCATCACACCAACTTTAACCTGCCCCTCTCTTTCTCAAACCCCTATAGCTGCTGTATCTGAAAGCTTTACAGACCATCTGGTCAGGCCTCAGAAATCCAGAGCTCCTGGCAAGTGAGGGAAGTTTGAGATGGACGGTCTCTGTGGGATCTCTCTCCTGAGTTCCCATCTGCTGCAGCTGCCACAGGAGATTTCCCCATCTGGCTCAGCCTGCTCCAAATGAGCTCCCTGCCCTGGGGGCTGTGATGTGTGACCCTGAGAAAGCAAGTTCTGCCCAGAGAAAATGTGCAAATGTCAGACCTGGAACCTGGGTCTAGTTTTTGTGATCAGCAGTTTTCAAGCAAAATGTCAGAAATGCCCTGTAAGAACCAGCCCACCCTGTCTTCTCTTCCCTGGCCCAAAGCAGAATAATCCATGCATCTGTTTGATTTCACAATAAAATGCAAAGTCACTTAATCTTGCATGAAGGAAATTTTGAAGGAAAATGCTTTATTCTTTTTAGAAAGTGTAGATAGTTGAACAAAAATGGCACAGTGTCAAAAATATACAGTGACTTCCCTATAATACCTTTTGCTTAAACCAGCTATTTGATAAACTGGGAGAATCACATCAATCTTTATTTTAGTGCAAACCGATGCTGAATATTCACCCCACAGAGGCTTTTTTGGGGGGGAATGGAGGAAGCTGATTTTATAATTGATGGTAGAGTTTGCATGTAGTTTCTTTATGTGATTTTTCTATATTTTTTCTCTTTGCCAGCAGCCACTCTTTTTCTTCCCAAAAGAAAACTCAAAATTGATGAGTATCAGGTTATTTGGTTTAATCCACTGTGATGGACATGAGCTGGCATTTTCACAGAATCACAGGATCATTTAGGTTGGAAAAGTCCTCTGAGATCATCAAGTCCAACCTGTGACGTATCCCCATCTTGTCACCAGCCCAGAGCACTGAGTGCTACATCCAGTCCTTCCTTGGTCACCTCCCAGTGTAAATCCCTCAATCTGAATAGCCCACTCTTGTTTTATAGACCCAACTCTCTTTGAAAATTAAGAAAACAACAGAAAAGAGCCTTCTTGGGATGGCACTGTGTGTGTGCCTTTCAGAGCTGATGCCCTTCCCTCGGAGCTGCAGATGTTGTGCCATGTGTATCCAGATGGGTGGCATAAACAAGGCTCTTTTGTTTTTCTATATAATTTGGAGAACAACTGTAACTTCTAAATTGTTGCCGGATTGTTTACTTTGGTCCACATCTGACAGAAACAACTGCAGTCGCTGAGCTGAACAGAAATTAAAATAGAAGTATTTATGTGTCACCTGGGATAGCAGAGCAATCTGTGGTTTCTGACCTCTCTAAGCAGCCAAGGAGCATCTGATGAAAACAAAAGGCAAGTTTAAACTAAGAAAAAGGGGATATCCTTTCATGTGGAGGCTCACTTTGGGACCAGGACCCCAAAGTGTTTGGATAGATTCATGTTAAAAAGAAAAGTCATTTAAATATGTAATCTCTATATCTGACTCAAGAAATCTCCAAGTCACTGAGCAGCAGATGGGGGATTGCTCTGCAACCTTTCACTGTGGGATCTTCTGATCTTCCTTAAGCCTCTGCTGTGAGTTTCCACTAGAGAATAAGTAATAATATCAATAAATTTTTCCCAGATGAAGTGCAGCTGTTCATTTGCTCACATTCACCAAGGAAGGCCAGAAATATTCAGCATCACACAGAGACAGCTCCTGTCCTCCCCAAAACTTCAGACAGAACAAGTTCAGCAGGGTGTGCAAGCCCCAGGGGTGTTCATGGCTGGATTTTTGGCAAGCACTTGCACACCTGCACGTGCATCTTGAGGAATTGCAACTGTAGGTCCTTAACGTAGAGATTATATTTATCTAAATCTATGGTTTCACTGAGTCAGGATGCCTTTTGGTCAAATCTTTATATCTTAGGAGGGTATGAACAGCAAAGCTGCACAAACCTCCTTACCAAAGCCTCTTTCTCTTACTATCCTTTGATATTTTCCTACCTGGCTCCTGAATTTTTTTTTTTTTTTAATATTGACCCCTAAAATGCAACTTATCTGTGAAATTACAGTTATTGCAGCATCTCTCTCCCATGGGCAGGGACCCTGAGCAACTGGCAACCTGATATAACAACCCTGAGCGATTTGGTTGTGCTTTTTTGGATGCTCTTGTTTTCACCTGCCCCAAGCCCATGCTGGCATGATAAGCATAATCATTTTCTCCCCTGGACTGTATTTGGGCCATATACTGGAATTTGATCCAACATTCCCCATTTGCTAAGGATAAGAAATGGCTTTAATGCTGCACACCGAGGTGTGAATCCCATCAATTCTTCCCTGTTTCATTTCTTCCAATCACCCAACCAATTGGCTTGGGCAAGCAATTCAGGGGGGGAAAAAATATAATAGAGGTCCCTCTTTTGAGAAAGGTACTTCTGTCCAATTGCTTTCATCTTGAGAATACAACTCTGAGGTCTGTTTCGAGGGATGTCCTTCAGCAGGCAGCATGAATTGCAAAATCAGTCACACAAATGGCCTCCCATATATAAAAATAACCAATATATCAACAGGGCTGGAGCCAAGCAGCAGTTAAAATAACTACCAGATCAGTAGCACTAAACTTACAACAGACAGTTGTGTCTGAAAAGGGAAAGTGCACGGTGTTTTTAGTTTGATTTATGTTGTTGCTTCATTTTTTATTCAAGATACAAAACATTCTGAAAAGCAAATGCTAAGAATCGAAGAGATTGCCATAACAAAAGGAAATACAGTGGAAGTGTAAAATTACTGGGGGAACATTGCTGTCTCTAATGAGGCAGGGTGCTGTGGCCAAGGTAAAAATTGGTGCAGACTTTGTGGAAAAGCCTTTTGAGGTGGGTGCTGCCACTTCTGCTTGTGCTCCATGGAGTTTTCTGTCTTCCTTGCTGCTGCTCCAGGGTTAAGCCTTACCCTGCTCGTGCAGGCACAAGAGAGCAACTCCCTTTTAGGCTGAGCTGCATTTACTCATACTCGTGTTCCTAAAGTTTTCCAAGTGTTTATTTCGAGAGTTCCAACAGGAGGTTGGAGGGGTCTAAATCAGGGAGGTAACAAGGAACGTGCACAAGTAAAAGCAGGGTTATGAAACTCCTGCAGGGACACCTTCCACTAAACCAGGTTGTTTCAAACCCTGTCCAACCTGGCCTGGAGCACTCCCAGGATGAAGGCAAATAATATTTATTTCTGGTACATATTATATAAGATGAGAATAACCTTGTCTGTGTAGGAATAAGAGGATTTAATGAGAGTACAGTTGCTGAAAGACACGTTTGATCTGCCTTAGAAGAGATGAAACCTCACTCATTAGCAAAATTCATGCTGACTTCAGTGAGGCCAGAGTTTTACCTATTAATTGATTAAAAAATGCAAATATATTCTCTTAGCTAAAGACAATTATTTTATAGGTTGTTGCTACCTGTGTAAAACTCATAGAGGGGATAAATACCCCTTTAGGTAAAATACATGTACAAGTGAATACAATTCTGGTTACAAAAACAGTTGAGAAAGTTCAGACCTAATATATCTTCAAAGCCCAAGGTGTTTGAGCTGTGCCAAAGGTTCAGTACAAACAGATACTGAACCAATATATTCCATAGGTTTCATTCAAACAGAATGGGGAAGCTCCATTTTGAGCTCTAATGACACCTTGTATAGCCCTGGGTTGATTCAGGGCTTCCTGAAGATGAATTTCCTGTAGCTCTAATATTAACTCGAGCATGTTTTCTGCTGTGCTGGCAGCTGCCAGGCTTACAGGAGAGCTGGTAATTCATTTCATCAGATGGTTTTTCAAGGGGTGAAACAGGTGCACCAGACTTCACAGAGAGTGCCTGGATACCCAACAGGCATCTGTCAGAGGAGAAATTTCCTTCCAGGGTTTTGATAGCTTTATTTGTCTGAAATATGTCAGCACTGTTTAGTTGATAATTAGGAATGTTTGCTTAGCAATTGGTAATGTTTAATGAGTTGTGTTGGTAAGGAGGGTGTCTTTTTAGGCTCTGGAAAACAGGCTTTGAATATCCTGTGCTGCAGGGAATCACAGAATTATAGACTTATTTAGGTTGGAAAAGACCAAGGGAAAAAAAAGTGTTGGGTCCAACGGTTCCCCCTGCACCAATGCATGTCCCCAAGTGCCACATCTACACCTCCCTCCAGGGATGGGGACACCACCACTGCCTTGGGCCTGCTCCAATGCATGCAAACACTTTGGTGAAGAAATTTTCCCTGATTTTCAAACTAAACCTCTCCTGTCACAATTTGAGGCCATTTCCCCTTGTCATGCCACCTGTTAAAAACCGACTGTCACCCGGCTGCCCCCTCCTGTCAGGGAGTTGTGCAGAGCCACAAGGTCCCCCCTGAGCCTCCTTTGCTCCAGGCTCAGCCCCTTTCCCAGCTCCCTCAGCCGCTCCTGGGGCTCCAGACCCTTCCCAGCTCCGTTCCCTTCCCTGGACACGCTCCAGCCCCTCCATGTCTGCCTTGTCATGAGGGGCCAAAAGTGTCCCCAGCGCTGGAGGTCCCTCAGCAGTGCCAGCACAGGGGACGGGCCCTGCCCTGGGGCTGCTGCCACCCTGCTCTTCACGGACACGCGTGCAGAGCTCCTCAGAGGAGGCTGCTGGTTTGGGAGAGATGCAGGATCTGCTGTTGGACTCCAGTTCTGTCAGGGCATCCCTGGAGTTCTGCCTTCACTTCTGGGCTCGGCCGGAATTTGCCTGTCCGACCTCTGGGCAGCGCCTCACGGCACAGTTTGCACAGAGCTCCCGAGTACTTTTAAAAGGATTGGTTGACGTTTCCCCTCGTTTTCCTGTTCCAGCCTCTCCAGCACCTCCTATTCCCACGTTTTCCGTGTCCGCCTGCGCCCGTCCGGCCCCTCCGCGCATCCCCCGGCAACGCCACGGGAGGGCGGCCTCGGGCCGCGCATCCCGGGAAAAGCGGGCTGGAATCGCCTCCCGCATCCCGGGAAAAGGGGCAGGAATCACCTTCCGCATCCCACATCCCGGGAAAAGCGGGCAGGAATCACCTCCCGGCCGCGCATCCCGGGAAAAGCGGGCAGGAATCACCTCCCTCATCCCGGGGAAACGGGGCAGGAATCACCTCCCGGCCCCGCATCCCCGGGAAAAGTGGGCAGGAATCACCTCCCGCATGCCGAGAAAAGCGGGCAGGAATCACCTCCCGCATCCCGGGAAAACGGGGCAGGAATCACCGCCCGGCCGCGCATCCCGGGAAAAGCGGGCAGGAATCACCTCCTGGCCCCAGGAAAAGCGGGCAGGAATCAGCTCCCGGCCCCGCATCCCGGGAAAAGTGAAACTCTTTGCAGAACTCTTTGAATTGCAGATACTTTAAGAATTCATTATAAATGAAGCAGGATTTCAAAATTATCCACATTATAGCTGTTTTTAATGTCATTTGTACTTCACCATGACTTTGTAAAAAACTCATGGCAGCGGCTTTCATTTTGTGGGTGATTTACAGCAATTCCCCTCCGGCGACTGCTGTGCTCCTGGGGTTACAGCCTCTCACAGGTTTTTGTCTGCTCTTTATTGCTTCTGTGCAATTATTTCCCTGGTACGAGGGGATAACTGAGCGAGACATAACCATATGAATGTTCCTCTGATTACTTGTGATGCCTATAATACACTGTGGAGGATTTCTCAGCATGAGGAAACTCTCCAGCAAATTCCAGCAGAAACGAAGAGCAGGGAATTTAAATATTTTAGAACGGAGTGGCTGAAGCCATAGATACACACCCATCCAAAGAGTCAGGCAGCTGGGAAATATCAGGGCCCTACAGCTAAAAGTACCCAGATCCCACATTTAGGGGCAGACTGGAGGCTTTTCTTGGGAATTCAGCCCCAGAGGCAAATAACTGATGGTGGCAGAGGGAAGGGCTGCAGTGTCAGCTCACAACTGTCCCACCATCCCCAGTACACAGACACACCCCACACAATGGATCTCTCCAGCCCTCCGGAGGTGATGCAACACAATTTTTTAATTTTCTTCTTTATTTGGACTTGCTGATAACATTTCCCACCCCCCCAGCAAATATCAAAAACCTTTCCTTGTTTACTCACAAAAGTCAAGTCATACCTCGCTTCTCTACTCCTTGATTCTCCTTACAAGTCCTAGTTTGGGTTGAGAATTTCCAGGTGAAAAAAACCCATTCCTTCCTAAAGAAAATGCATGGAAACCAGGCCTTTTTTTTTTTTTTTTTTTTTTTTTTTTTTTTTTTTTTTTTCTGAGTAGCAACATGTGTGTTTTGGGGTTTTTTCCCAGCAATAGTGGACCAAAGCAACTGAGCATCCATCTCACCCACACAGGATGTCAGTGAAATCCCCTGTAACACAGAGGCAGCACCTTTCCCTCGAGTAGTTATTTGTATCCAGTAGCTTCCTGATTAAATAATTTATTGGGACTTTGCATATTTATAATTTCTTAATGAGATCGGTTATGAAAGTTAACAAGTCAAGACCAGCTGGGAGGTTTG
The DNA here is from genome assembly GCF_000738735.6 of Corvus cornix cornix. Taxonomy (NCBI): domain Eukaryota; kingdom Metazoa; phylum Chordata; class Aves; order Passeriformes; family Corvidae; genus Corvus; species Corvus cornix. Next base: position 3,911,982 of record NC_046336.1, on the reverse strand, counting down.
AGACACGTGTGGGACACGCCTTCTCCTCTGGCTGTACAAATGTGTTCCCAGGCCCAGCAAGTGACACAGCAATGACTTCAGTGACTTTCTAGGGGGCTGAAATAGAAAATACTCAAAAATAGTGCCCAAAAAATCAAATAAAGTCTCTTTTTGCAGGCAACCTGTGAAAAAAATGATTATTTTTACAAAACACAGGTTCTTGAGATCCTGCAAAGTTGTACTGAGCTAAACAGAGAAACTACTACAAAACAAGAGCAATAGGCAAGAGTAATGACTCCTCTTTTCCTTATGAATGCTGAGATTTTCTTCCAATCTGGAGTGCCCAGTGTGATGTTTGCCACAGGCACATGAACACCTCATTAAACAGGAGGGATGCCACCATGCATTAACCTGCTGTGCTTTCCCCCACCCCACAATGACAGGAAATGGTTGGAGCAGCTTTACAGCCCCCAAACTGATGTGCTGAGAGGTAGAGCCTCCCCCATCACTGTAAGTGCACAGGTTTTATCTCTGGTGGCAAGATTTTTTTGCCCAGCTGTGTCCCCCTTGATTTCATGTTTGCTGGAAGAAAAGTGATCGAAGCAATCACTCCTGGCATCTCTGTTATTCAAGGGAATGTCAGTTAATCCAGAAAGTCACATGCTGGTTATTATCCCTGTTAGTTTTACTCTGTATCATTTCCAAATCTTGGATATTTGCAGGCACTTTCTGCTATTGTGGATCTTAATCAGGCAGTTTCAAGCCCTGGGAAGCTGTTCCTGGGTTCAAATGTCCATTATGGACTTTTATTGTGTTTTTTCTCAGCAAGTGGGTGTCAAGCATATAATATATGAGGGTATTACAGAGGATTCCCCTTCCTCAGTCATGGAGTCATAGAATTATAGAATGGCCTGGGTTGGAAAGGATCTCAAATCTCATTTAGTTCCAACCCCCTCAGATATGTTCCAAGGCAGGATTTCAGCAGCACCTCCAGGTCCATGTGATGACCCTGTAGCAGCTTCATTTCCAAAGCTGTACAGACAAATGGTGGAAAACAAAGAGAAAATATAACTTGTCTAGGTCTTCCCAGAAAAACATCAGGAGAGATAGGAATAGTCTTGAGGCAGGAAACTTCATTCTGAGAGCATCTCTGGATGAGGAACCTCACAGCAGTGAAGACCTGAGCCAGAAAATAATTATAATATTAAATATTTGTGTCTGATAACCTCCAGAGGAGATCCCTGTGGGAGTTCCCCTCCAGTGTCACTAAAAAGGATGTTGTCACTGCTTTTCCTCTTGATTGTCCCCTTCACCTGCTCCTGGGTAGACCAGTAGGTAAGAACAAAACTCTTCAGGTAAAAGGTGTTATGAAGTGTACACAACCTTCAGTCTGGTGGCACTGACCACGTGAGCTGAGCTTCCTGTGACGCTTCTCAAGTTACCTAAATTTAAAGTGCACTGCAAACCACGTAAAGAAAGAAATGACACCGTGATGATGCACCCTGTGGAAAATGTGGGTGGGGAAGGAGGCCTGTGATTATCAAAGAAGAAGTGCAAACTGTGCAAGCCAAGGCTCATTTGTACAGCCCGGGATCCTGCGTGGTCCTTGGGAAGTGGCACCATATGGAGCCCAATGTTGACAGAGATGGAAAATCGCATTTCCAGGAGCAACACAGCTGCCTTTGTGTGCATTAATCACCAAACTGAAAAGCTGAAAATGAAGGGCAAATAATTACTAACAATGATGAGGAGGAGAATGATGATAATAATAATAATAACAGCAACAACAATAACAAAAAGACACTCGGAGAGATTAAAGGCAAGGAGGCTTCTCTGGATGTGACTCAAAGCCTGAGGAAATCCAGACCACCATTTCAGCCTGGCAGTGGGGGAAGTTCTTTGTGCTGTTGGCATCTTCTTCATGTGTGCTGCGTTGTGCAAGGCCCAGAATTCCTTTGAAAAACCTGGATTGGATGATTAAAAAAATGATAAATATATAAAGTATAATTTCTCTTGGTCAAAACAGCTTCTAAGCACGTGTTGAAAAGTTTGTTTGAGAGTAGTCTTAATGTTTTCATTTTCTGAAGGGCAGGCTGCAATAAGCAAGTTGTTGAAATTAAACACAATAACCTGGTGATTTTAATGAGTTTTTAAATCAGAGGTGCACAAATACCCACTGAAGCTGAATTAATATTAAAGAAAAGTGGCAGAGTATCCTGATGAGGCACCAAGTCTAACCAGGGGATTAATTGTGTTACAAAGTAATATTGGGGGAAAAAATCATAGTTTATAAGGAATGGAGAAACAAAAGAATAATCAGAAAAGTGTCAGTATGCTCCATATCATTAAGGAAGGAAATAAAATGAGAAGTGACAAAAGTTAATTTTTTGTAGAGGCTTTGGGAAGGATTTTAATACAAACAGCAAAAGCTTGTTGTGGCATGTAACCATGAAAAGGAAAAGGAAAGAAGCTGGATTACTGTGCAGGAAGGATGTTTTAGAGCATGGAGATAATCCACATAAGGCCCAAACTTAATGGAAGTTCTGCTTCCTTTCTTTTCAGAGATAAAGAAAACAAGCACAGCAGAAACCAAATAAGTTAATAAAGTGAACGAGGGTATGAAACTGGAAATTACTTCATCAAACTGCTGCATAAATGTCAATTGTCTGCAACAATTTAGAGCAAAGAAAATGAAAGAATCTGGTCACGAGAAATGACATCTGACAGCATTATTTCTGAGGAAGGGATCAAATTCCTGACTGACAACTGCAGAAGAAAACAGGAAATAAAGCAAGATAAGGAAAGGCTGGATGTGGATGTGAGCAACCTGGTCCAGGGGAAGGTGTCCCTGCCCATGGCAGGGGGTGGAACAAGGTGGTCTTTAAGGTCCCTTCCAGCCCAAATCATTCCATGGTTCTGTGATTCTGTGGAAGGGGAAGAAACAGCGAACTTAACTTTTCCATGGATGCCTCTGAGAAAAAAAAATTCCTATTTTCATGTTAACGTGGGACATAATGGCAAAATGCTTGAAAGGAAGGGGCAGCCTGCATTAGTAAGAACTGCTGTGTCACTGGGTGTTGCAGTACACGATAGGGAAAGACATTTGCAGACAGCACCATCCCCATAAATTTTCACACCAAAAAAACCAGTGGATAGCTTCTTTACACATGAAAAAAATCTCAATTATTCATGTATGAAGCAGTTTTGGAGCCCAACAGATCTCTCTTGCACTCAGCATATGCCCTGCCTTGGAAATATTCATGTGTTGGCATTGCAGCCGAGTGCACAAAGACATGGAAGAGCTTTCATGGAGATCCTCTCAGTGAGGCTGCCCATAGCGTGGCTGAACAAAACACAAATGCTACACCAGTCTTAATAAAGAGGATAAAACTGGCAGCAGTTCCTGCCAGAATAAACACGTGGAAAATTCAAGCTGATCTTTCTCACCCTCACTGTAACTGTAGGGAAGGGAAGATGGAAGCCAGTGGAGTCATGGAGTGAGATATTGCTCATCATGGACATTTAAATTATTTCCCCAGGGGCTGTAATTTCTTCAAGGAATGTGCTCGTTCTAACTTGTTTCACACACTAATCATGGCTGCAATTTGTTCTGAAGGTTTCTGCCCTTCTCTGGTTTGCATGTGGTCCTGTCAGTCCTCTGGGATGGCATCTCCCACTGAGTGTCCCATTGGGCACCCTGAGCCTGCCCAGGGCCTGCTGGACAAGAGCAGGACGGTGCTTGGGGGTGTCACCTTCTCTCTGGTGACCAGGAGCAGGACCTGAGGGAATGGCTGGAGCTGGGAGGGAGGGTTAGGAAAATCAGGATAGGATTTCAGTTAGGATATCAGGAAAAGGTTTTCCCCCAGAGGGTGCTGGGCACTGAACAGGGTCCCCAGGGAAAGGGCACGGCCCTGAGGCTGCCAGAGCTCCAGGGATGCCCAGGGTGGGATTGTTGGGGGGTCTGTGCAGGGACAGGAGCTGGACTGGATGATCCCTGTGGGTCCCTTCCAGATCAGGACATTCTGTGATTCTATGAACCTCCGTTAATCAGAATCCTCCGATGGATGGGAGGCACAGCAGTCTGAATTTTGGGTTTGGCACGCAAGGATCAGCAGTCCCAAGAAAGTCTTTCCAAGACATTCAAGTACCTCTTGCCCATTTTTCAGGAAGCTGGTGGAGACCAGATTCTCACCTGGGAACCAGTTAAGCAGAACAGAGACTTTGGGGAATTCATTCTCCTTTTTGGGAAGAGCCAACATTGAGCCACGTCAGAGTAATTTCCTGAAATGAGGGTACAGGAAAGGCAGTTCTTGTGTTCCCTGCCCGGTGCTTCAGCAGTTCCTGAGGTCTGCTGGGCTCCCTGGATTTTCCTGCCCTTAAAAGAGTGCAGTGACCTTTTCCTCAGGCTCCCAGTGGGGTGTGACCTGATGGCAGAGCTCAGGTGTGCCCTGGACCTGCTCCAGCACAGCAGCACTCACTGAACTTTAACACAAACTGCCGAGAAACCAGGGGCAGGTGCAGTTCCTGCATCCACCACCCCAGAGACCTCCCTGGTCACACAGAGAGATGCCCAGGAATGTTACAAGCTCTGGGAGTAGAGGGTTTGCAGCTTGCAGCCTTGGATTTAGGTGCTGAATTCCACCCAAATCCTTGTTTAAGTAATTTAATCCTGTATTGAGGCCAGCCTTCAGCTCTCTGCCTTAGTTCACCTGTAAAGCATTTCTGGCCTGGGGCTGGGAGGTTTGCAGGAAATTTCTCCAGCAGGACCTAAAGAGGATTTCATGAGTTCTTGGTACTTGCTAAGCCAGGAAGAGCAGCTCACAAATTGATGCCTTCAATTGTGCAACTTGAGTATATAAAATGTCACCAAATCAGAAAATAACAAATGATGTGGAGGATTTCTTCACAGCAAACAGCTTGTTAACAGTGTAAAAATGCCCTTCAGTGGCTCTGCTAATTGTTGGAATATTTTACAGTTGGGAAATTCTGCTTAAGAATCTCCCAGCTATGTAAAAACTGTAAAAATAAAGGAAAACAGGTAAGACTGAGCATTCAGGACAGACCTGTGTCAGGAGACAGGCTTGTTGGAGAGAATTAAAATCACTGTTTGTTCAATGTAACCAGACAGTGAGTATGCAGTCCTTGGCTATTTATAACTCACAAATAAGGCAAGCAGACAGCTAGTATAGCCAGGGGCCAGCAGGAACAGAGCAGTGCAGCTTTATTAGCAAACCTACATGGACATGCCATTTGATATATCCATGTGTGAAAGTATTTTTATGGTCTGTGTGTTGAAAAAGGTCAGAGATGCTTTAAAAATGAAATTAAATAAAATTAAACTTTATTGAAGATAGCTGTGTCCCTCAGGCACTCAGGGTCCCTCAGAGGCTTAAAGATTGTCTGTAGAGAGAAGTGGGTTAATCACAGGGGACTTCAGTCTGTGTGGAAAAAGCCAGCATAGCCAGATTTGCACTAGATGGAGAAAGACACAGCATTTAGGAACATATGGCAATTATCAAGCAAGAGAGAATAATAGCTGCTTAATTATAAACTCCTGCATGCAGACTTTGTGACATGCGAGCTGAAAAGCAACTCAGCTCTCCGAAAATGCTGCAATCAAAATAATTCCATGGAGTTGTGATGTGTCAGTTCCATGGGCTGGGTAATCAGCCAGCATGAGCCAGGCCAGCTGCAGCAGAGGTGTTGGTGGCTTTCATCCACCTGTATTTGTGTCTCACAGGGGCAGCTTTGTGCTGGGAAAATGAAATAAAACAATTTGCCCCCGTCGGTGTCGTTCGAGGTGTTTCAGTTTACTCCTTGCTGGGTTTCTTGCCTGGAAATATTTGCAGGGATGTGCCGTGGTTTGCCTTTGTGCTGAAGCCCCAGAGAGGCTGTGGCAGTGCTGGGATGGCTTCTCTGCAGCTCCTGCCATCCCTGGAGGAAAGTCACCCATCCCAGGAGAGTCACACATCCCACGAGTGTCCCAACAGCATCCACACACTCATCTTTTGCTTTTGGAGAGGAAAGTTTGTCTTTGGTTAATAGCTTTATTTTTTGTATTCTTTAAAAAAACCCCTAAAACCATTTATGAAGGAAGCCCATAGTTTTTCTGTCATTTTTTCATATATTTCATTAAAAACTAAATTGGTGAGAAGAAGTTTGAACCACTCCCAGTGGCAGCTCCTTTTTTAAAAAAGGGAAAAAGAAAATCGGTTTCTTCCCTTAAAATTTTCAAGAGATGCAAAATAAAGGAAAAAAGATAAACATGTAGGAACTTTTTTGTGGTGTTTTCTTTGGAGGTACAGCAATAACCATGACTCAGGTAACTCTGCCCATGGAGTGATTTCCTTGTGCATGGGGACCTGTGGCTGTTGCGACCAGCCTTGAAGGGATGAGGCAAGCAACCCTAAATATGCTGATCCTTTCAGACATTTCTTATTGCTTACTCCTCCCTGTGCTCAACAGTAATGATGATTTAATTGTTGTGCAAAAGTTAGATATTATTAGCAATGGTTTGGCCTCCCTCTGCATTGTACTGCATTCAAGTATGCTGTTAGCTTCTATTTTTGTCCCAATAACTTAGTTTTCTTCAGGAAAAACATCCACCCATCATTATTATAAATTCGAGACAAGCTATTCCCCCATCCAGAAAAAAAATCTGTTCATTTTTTTTTAGCTCTCAAATATGTCCTATTACAGTTCTTTTCTAAATTTTATTTGGAAGTGTCTGTGAAGGTGTGTACTTTCCACAAGAAATGAGTCAATATTAAATGATTGCTGCGTTATTTTAAAATAAGTGGGATCATAGATTCCTGGGATTATAGACTGGTTTGGGTGGGAAGGGATCTTAAAGCCCATCCAGTCCCAACCCTGCCATGAGCAGGGACACCTCCCACTGTCCCAGGCTGCTCCAAGCCCCAATGTCCAGCCTGGCCTTGGGCACTGCCAGGGATCCAGGGGCAGCCCCAGCTGCTCTGGGCACCCTGTGCCAGGGCCTGCCCACCCTCACAGGGAACAATTCCTTCCTAAAACCTAATCTAAACCTACTCCTTTTCAGTCTGAAGCCATTCCCTTTGTCACTCCACACCCTTGTAAATATTCTGTCTCCAGCTCTCCTGTGAGGTAATGGAAAGCTGCACAGTTTGCTTAGTGTTTTCTTTTTCCTTTTCACTTTTAATCTTTTCATCCCAGTCCATTTTTGATTTTTATCTCGATGTTGGGAAAGGCAGTAGCAGGACAGAATTAAAGTAGGTGTTTTTGTGCATTTGAACTCTCCTTACGCTTCAAACCCAAGGGCAGCAAGAAATCAACCTTGTTTTGCTACAGCCAGAGCAGGGACAGAGAGAGAAGAAAACTTCAGGCTGGAAGGAAAAGATTTTATGTTCTTTCATTTCTCTGTGTGCTGGAAAGGAAATGTTCTTGAACAAGATGATGCCCAGAGTGGCACAGCTTGTGACACCAGTGTTTTCCTATGGGCCTCTCTGATCCTCACCCTCTTCTACAGCAACAAGAAACGAAACTCTCCTTGTGCTATCAGTAGTAGGGCAAGCTGTGGTCATTAAAAATTGGGAGGAAATGAATTTCATCTATCAAAGCATAACCTTCCTCACAGAGCAACCTGGAAGAATGCAAAGCCCAGTGAAAAATACGTAGTTTTTATTTCCACCGCCACTTTTGATCTGAGTTTTGCTGGGGAGGGTCACAGGGTTTTTATATTTTTAATTGGTCCTAGGAGCAAAATCTCAAAGAGTCCACTGGAATAGCAAAATAAGCTTTGAATTTAGTGGGTGGAAATCAATAATTTAATGGGGAAGAGTTCTCTTTTTGTTGGTGAAAAAAGCAGTTTTGCCTTCTAGAAGCAAAGCATTTCAGCCTGCATGGGTCATGTGAGACTGGCAAATGCAAGAGGATGTTGTTAAAAACAGAGGCCACAATGCAGAGAGTACAAACAGAGACAGGTAAGAGTACACTGAATATCACTCAACAAGTAACATTTTGGACTAAAATGTTTGTTATTCCCCATTTTAACTTTTCACTAATCCTTTGAAAGTTTATATTCCAGTTATCTTTCCTATAAGAGCAGACATCTCTTTTCTTAATCTGGATTAAATTTATTATTTGTCTTCTTAGAAACAGGAATAAAACCTGGTCACATGCTTAAAATCACAAGAATCTTTTGAAATGCTCAATTTCAGTGTCTTTAGAAGAGTTATATTAATTCAAATTCATTCAGTTTCTTTCTTTTTTTACAGCAACTTGTGCAGTTCTACTGGAAAATATTTATTCCCTTGGCTAAGGACTGTGTTGATGCCTTCTTTAATTCACATTACTATTTCGTCAATGGCAAACCATAATATTTCCAGTGTGTAAGGAATGTTTCCTGTACACCATACTGCATAAAAAGGCATGAAAATAAACCCACTCATTCAGAGAGAAAAGAACTGGTGGGACTGGGAGAAGGTTTCCATCCCTCTGAGTCAGATATTCTTCTGCTTAGGCCAAAAAGCAGCACCCTCCATAAAAAAAAAACCAGTTTCCTTGTGCATCACCTACTGCACTTGTCAAAATAAGTTGTATATTATGTACTTATGAGAAAAGAATAACCAGGGAATTAGCTCAGGCTAATTTAAACCAAATTAATTAATCTACATCAGGAAAATATAAATCACCAGCTCGCTAATTTTTTTTTTTTCAAAGCTTTTTATAACTTTGCAAGAGGAAAAATTCCAGAGGAACAATCCATAGCTGCAGATGCAGCTGCTTAAAACATGAAGAGAAGAATTTATTTCTCTGTGCCTATGACATTTTTCTTGGGTAAGAAAGATATTTAAGCTCTGCAGCACAAATATCAAGACTGTGGGATCTTCACATTCCTGGGATCGATTCATTGTGTGTTTGACCCTGTGAGATGAAGCAGAAGAATCAGGACAGTCTCTTTGGCCCATCCTTTATGTATCCTTGATATTTTTTAAGGGCAATGGTTTGTCTGCTTTCAACTTCGGTGTCTTCTGAGGACTCCTGTCAGTAATTCCTTACTGAGAAGCCCTATCTCACACATTTTTACTTCCCTGCCACTTTAGCTCCCAGGGATCCATCAGAAACCCTTCCTGGGGAAACAGTGAATATCCATAGTGCTACTAAGAGTTTATCAGCTTCTTTCTTTTTCTAAAAATATTCTCATAAAAAAAAAAAAAAAGGTCACTTGCAGAGATATTAGTGAAGACTGTGTAGCAGGAATTGCAAAGGAACTGCAATTGGAGGAAAATGTTGGTTTTATTCAGGTAAGCAGGTAAATGATGTTTTTACAAGCTGCACACAGCTGGCATTGTGCTTGTGTGAGTATTTATATATTGATTTGTTTGTATATATTTCTTTATATTGTGTATACCTGTACAGAAACAAAATAAAATGCGCCAGTGCCAAGCCTCAAGCCCACTGAGGAGCATTGTGTCCCAAATGTCCTCATGAAATGGAAAGCAAGGCAAGAGCAACCCCATTTGGGGAAGCTCCTGAACGTCCAACTACAGAACCAAGAATTCCTGTTTCTGATCAGTGATATGGCAAAGCACTGGGATTTTTTGGAGTTTTTTTAACAGGATTTCCTCAAGAATCTTCATCTGTGCCCCTGAATAGATTGCAAACTCTTGTGAGCAAGGAATCTCTGGAAACTGGCAATACCTGCTATGATGAAGACGTGGTTTCAGCGTTTCCTGTGTTAAAATCAGTACCTGCTGAGATCCCGTCCTACGTTCCTCAGATTTCTGGGAATCCAAGACAACTGGGGAGACATTCCTTCCTTTGGAAAGGCTGCTGGCCTGAAGCTCTAAGGAATGGTGTGTCCAGCAGTGTGTCATCTGTTGCTGTGGGTATGTTGTTGACAAAGTTTTGTCCTAATGAGGAATGAAGTGACTCGATTGCAGCCGCTGTCTACCAGCACACACACCCCAGGGATGTGGGATTTGTCCCAGGAATAGGGAGAAAATCTGGGGGAGACTTCTGGGAAAGTGTTAATACACTTCTGGAAGAGTCTGTGGGAACTCCCACTGATACATCCCACAAACTCCACTGGTGCTGAGGGTCTCCTGGACTCACGCACGTGTCAAAAGCCATGTGCAAAGTCCTGGAGGACTTCCAGCTTCCTGGGCCTTCTGTGGGTACAACAATATCCACAGGGATATAAATAAAGAAGGCATTTTACCCCAGAAGTGTACACGAAATAGATCCTTGATAAAAAATAATTTACAGCAGTGATGAAAAAATACATGGGATAAAACCCCATTCCAAAGCCAAGTCATTCTCCCCAGCTGAAGACCAACCACAGACAAAACTAATAACTAGAAGCAATTTATAAGGAGCTGAAAACACCATGAGAATAGGGGAATAAAATACATTTTGACTAGAACAATATAATGTTATTGGCAACACAATGGCATAGAAGCCTCTGGAGGTGTCATGCTGTCTTCTTTGATTAAAAGCTTGAAGAGAAGCATGAGTATTAATTTAGAAAAACTGTTTATATCTTCTGTCTCTCCAGAATATTATTAATTGGAGTGTGCAAAATTAGGTCTTCAGAGCTCTTGCAAATTACTGTAAGCAGCGAGTCTTTATGCAGAAGGATAAAGCAAGGATTTCAGAGACTTTGGGAGAAGTAATTAAGTTCTGTTACTTGCAAGTGTGTTTGTTTACAGGAACAACTTTCCCCACAGAAGTGGACACAGTTATTTTTCTTTGTTTTCCTAACAAATATTTCCCAAGGGATGACTACCAAGATTAATTAATCTTATTAAGTCTAAGGCAGAAAACATCTCACTACTGTGAGAGACTTGAAAATCTGAACTAGTTGTCCTGGATCCTCAGGCTCCATGACTTGAGCATCAATAATGTCCCCCCATCCAAAGGCAGGGGACAGCTGAAAAAATGCTGTTTGCAGCAATTCCTTTCTTTCAGCTGGCTCAGGAGGTAAATTCCACTTTTAAATGGGTTCAGGTAAGACAGACACACCTCTCTGATCTTCCCTTTGGTGACAGCATGGGATCCATGATGAGCTTTATTCCTGGGTATTTGGTGGTGTGGGAATAGAGAAGGAGTTTTACATTTATCCCTCCTTTTAGGTTTTGAAATCAACATCCACCATTCCTTTTCCACCTTCATTCTTTTTAATCTAAAAACATCCTTCACATATCTCTTGATACTTTTAAGAGGTACAAATCTGGGCTCAAGGACAGAAAGAAAAACCAAAAAATCATTGCATTTTTTTGTACTGTGGAGCTTTAATTTGAAAAAAAATGGGGGTCATATTGTGGCCTAAGCACAATTAAATTATTCTCTAATTTTCACAGCAGTCTCTTAATGAAGGCTTAAACTCTCAAGCTCTACAAATCAATCAAAGTGATGATATTTTCCCATGAAAACGGTTAAAAGATTGGGACCCCAAATCTGCAGCTGGTGCTGAGCAGAAAAGCAGTGGCTGGGAGGATGATGAATGGTCAACTTCCAACTAAAGTCATTACACTGGAAGTAAAGGAGCTCAGGGAGTGCCCATTGCCCAAATCCAATTTTCATAGCAATGTGTGGCTGAGAGTGCAAATTACTGAAAATTTGCCAATCCAAAGGTAATATTCAGAAAAGCCTTTCCAGTAAAAGTGGAAACAGCCTCTCAGTTAACAGAGCTGCTCTCCCAATAAAGCACAGGTGGAATAAACCACACGTAATTTCGATAAATAAAACAAAACACAAAGAAAACAGAGTTGTAAGAGGAATTGCATTCTAACACTGAGCACATGGAAATAAACCCTTTTGGAATGGTTACACTCCAGCTGAGTTAGAAGTAAAATAAACCTTCATGTGCAGTCAAAGACCAGTGGATTTCTTGGTGGGAGGAAAGTCAAAGAGCCGAGTATTACCAGCAGAAAAGGGAAAGGTGGGAATGCTGGATCCTAGCAAAGCCTAAGTTTGCCTGCTAAAGTGACTTTTCCCCACCTGATAATTTCACTGACACTCATATATGACGTATTTACCTGCCTCCTTTCCACCAGATTCGCTCCCATATTTGTCCCTGTCTATCCCCACAGGAGATGATGTGGCTGCTCAGTTCCCAGGTACCTCACACATCCCACATGCCTCTGCTGGTGTGTCCTGTATCCGCCTCACCAGCCTTTGCTGAAGATCTCCAGAGGTCATAAACTTATTGCCTTTGACACAGCGATTTCCCTTCTAAATCTCATAATCCGATGTCTAAGCTCCCTGGGATGTGTGTCCATGAATCCCTGATCATTGCTTTACCCCACAGGAGGGAAGAGTTTTCTGGCACCACCTGGAAGCTGAGCAGGTTCCCCAGCCCCAACCAAAGTCTTACTGATAAAAAGTCAAATATTGTGAAGCACAAACTTGTTAAAATTATGATTAAACCCAGGGGGTGCATGTGGTAGAATCTAGCTTTAATGTGATTCAAAACTATAAATGTGAGTGAAAGCTTTCCAGTTTGGCATGTGCCTATTTCTTTGGCCAGTTTGGGTTCCATGTGGATGCACCAGCACTGAGCCAGCCTGGCTTTACCTGGCACAGCACTGGACTGAGTTGTTGACAGGCACCATGTCTGCTCTAAAGGAGAGTTTGTGTGGAAAACCTCATTAGGAAATCAAGGAGTTTGATGGAAAATGAAATCCTACTTCTATCAGCGAAATTTGGTTGCTGAGAGTCAATTTGGTGCCTTATGAGACAGGAAAAATACTTTCTGCCTCAGGAAAGCTGCATGTTAACTGGATATTACTTTGAATATTTTAGTATCCTGGCTGACACATCTGTTCCAAATAGATACAAACTTCTCTTTCACATGGCAGTTGATAATCTGGCAGCCGATGGAGGAAGACTGATGGAGATTGTTTCAGAGGAAGATTGTTTCGAAACATGATTTAAATGGAACCCTGGGATTTATAAACTTTAATTAGTCTCAGTTCAAATGCTTTTGTTTCCAGACAGAAAGTGCTGATGCCTGGCCAGGGCTTGTGCAGTGCTCCTGGGCTTGGGGTGGGGGGCACTGGAAGCTTTTTTCCCCGTGCTCTCAGGGAAAATCAAATCTCTGCCGGCCACAGCCGTGCACATGTGCTGCCACCAGATTTACACAGAAGTGATTGTCTGCCATCCTGTAAACACTTCTTTTCATGATGCCCCAGAAAGAGAATCTAGTTCACTTCCTCCAGGCTACGCAGAGCTAACTGGGATGGAAAAGAGTAAGCAAATGTGTGGAAAAGAGCCAGCAGTGGCAAAGGAGCGGCTGGCATCCCCGGGAAGCAGAGTGCCCTGCAAGGGAGGCTTTCCTGAAGCTGCCGGAGCAGAGGGCAGCCAGCTGAGCTCCTTAAATGCACATTTTCTGATGAATAAATATTGTGCCTGTCATTTGGAGAGGCAACTCTTCTGAGGGAATGCTCCCTTCCCAAAGACAGGCACTGAAATGCTCTTGAAGCCCTGCTGCTCGGGAGGGGTGTCCCAAGGCTGCTTCCTCCCTTCCCCAGTTAATTGGAGAGGATGGGATTCCAGTGTCTGGCCAGCCAGGGATCTTCTGCCCTGTGCACCTGAGCATTCAACCTTTCTGCTGCACTTTGAATCACTCCATGATACTTCTATTATTAGCAGCACCTGAGCAGAGCAAAGGGAGCACATCCTTTTAGGGGGATTGTTTTTGCCCTTAATGTGTTGGTTTATTTATTTGTGAACACTCTGGCTGGAGGAGCTTATTAAATAATGATAATGCTGGGATACAACCCTGAAACAGCTGGCATGGTGTGCTCTGAAAAACCTGACAGCATCACCACACTGCTGGATATTCAACTTCAACATTGTCATGGATTTTAAAAAAACCCCAAAACCAAATACAAATAACCATGTGTGCTTTTAGATGGGATTTATTCCCAGTTTGGTGGGTTTTCACTTTCTCCTTCATAATTTTGCTCCTGATCTTGCTCAGCATGGCAGACCTGACTCATTTGATTGCTGCACAAAGGATTTAACACTGGATTTCCATGAGAAGGTGGAGGGGGCTCTAAGGGATCATGTGTGAGGGGAAGAGAAGTTGCAGCATCAGAAGCATCCACAAGCACAGAGATCTGTCCCTCCCCTGGCCAAGGGACTTTTTCAGCTTCACCCTGCACCAGCTCACTGCTGCTGCTGCTTCCAGCATTATGCAGGGGGTTGGCATTGCCTTGGTAACTCAGCAAGAGTCTTCTCCTTGCAAACATTACCATGTTTATTTTTTTTTCAACCTATGGGAGCAATTTGGGTGCCCAGACTAAGTGCTTGTCCTATTTCAGTCCTTCCAGACTGTCTCTGCTGCCACCTGAGCTGCCCCCTGCAACCCCTCCAGAGCCCCAAAGGAGGTCTCAGTCACCCTCAGGGGTGAGAATGGCACTAGATGCCTATATTTGAGTTATTAAATATCATCTGGAAGACCTGTTTGCACACAAAACCAGCTGGAATTGAGTGAAAGCATGAGAGAAAAATAAGCTAAGTGACACTGAGCCTTTCTTAGGATAGGCATGGAAGTCACCAGCTTTCAGCCATCTGGGTAAGGGCCAGCTTACTGGGGTATTCCCTGCAATTAGGAGGCTCTTTCCCTTGCTCTGGAGCTCTGGCAGCAGCTGAGATGAGAGATCGTCTGGTTTGAGGGATTTCCTGATGATTATGGCTTTTCCCCTGAGCTTTGTATGGCAGCTCAGGCCTCCGAGCACTTTCCCTTAACAATCTTAGTGATAATTACAATTTTCCCTAACTTAAACAGAGGTGAGGGAGAATCAAGGCAAGGAGATGCTGCCTTCACTATTAAAGCCCTCTGCTTTCCTGAACCTCTTGCTGCCTCTTTCAGGGCCTGGGTTATAGTGCCTGTGCTCAGATAACACACTGTCCCTTCCCATCCCAAAGTGGTCTCTGCAGGAAGTGAAACTTTCTCGGTTGCCTCTGGCATTCTCCCAGCAGCTTCTCCGGAGCAGCTCCTGCACAGCTCAGAGCTCTCACAGGTCCCACTGCAACGGGACCAACCCCAAACCACACACCTTCTGAGTGTAAAAGATCCATCACAGCTTTCCTTGCTGAGGCTGGGATTTTTATTGGAGCTGCAGCAGAATCAGACATCCTGCATCCGCTGCATTTCAGCGGGATTTGTGCGTCTGATTGCCGGCAGCTCCTCTGACAGGCTTCCCCTCTGTTCCTGCTGCAGCCAGCTCTAAGCCTTCCATCTATTTTGGCTATTACCACACTATTAGCATCATTTCCCATTAAATCTCATCCTGCATCAAGCTCCTGACACATAACAGTGTTATAATACTTCATAACCTCACATTTACCTTGTAGCACTTGCAAGCAAGACAAAATGATTCACTCTTTTGGCAATCTCCCCTGTTTGTGGCACATAAATTATTATAGAAGTATTTAAAATTGGAGTGTGTCTGTTTAAAATACATTTCTAAGTAAGGAGGATGTATGAACAAAATAAGCTTGGTGCAGAAATTTCTAACCTAGCAGATTTAAAGCAACTTTGCTCAGAGCTTACTAACACACCTCTCAGAATCTCTCCCCCATCACCTCAGCTGGCTGCTTGCAGGGTGATTTTGCCAGAGTCCTCACAGAGAATGACCAGATTTTGGGGGTCATGCCTCATTATATCCTTCCTTTGGCTCTAGGCTGATTTTCTGCCTCTTCACTTGGATCGGGTTTGGGTTTGGAGAGCAGATCCCCCTCCTGCTGTTGTGTCACCTGAGCACAGGGGTTGTACTCTCACGTAGGCATCATGGAACAATCAAATCACAGCACAGTTGGAGTTATTTTCATGGCTCTTGCTGGGATATTATTTGGATTTCATAACCAAACAAGCCTGACATAGTTGATCTTGCACACTGAAATCTGTGGCTCGCCACAAGTATGAGCAGCAAATCAAGGTCTAGTTCTCCTTTTTTTCCCTGTACGTATTCTTAAGGACCAAAGACATCAAGTGAGGGGTTTGTGAGCCACCTCCATGCTCTGAGGCCAAAAAGGGCTTTTCCTTCCTTTATGTGAGTTGGATGAGCCTGGCACATTCTCACAGAATTGGATCCTACCATAGGATCACAGAGTGGTTTGTGTTGGAAGGGACCTTAAGGATCATCCAGCCCCAACCCTCTGCCATGGGCAGGGACAACTTTCCATTAGATTTCTCCACTGTTGTGCTCTCTTTCCATAACCAGGCTGTAGCACAAGAACATGGAGCTAATAAAGACCAAGTGGGATGAGTTTGGGAGGGGACAAACGCCTGGTGGAAGCAAACAGTGCCCACCCAATATCTCTGTAGGCATCTCATTTCAGCTGGTGGGACTGACACGTTTCCCCTCAGCCCTGTGCAGAGCTGGAGGCCAGGTTTGCCCCAGGGAGGGTGCTGGGGACTGGGCTTGGCCTCACTCGGGGTCAGACAGGGAGACATCCAACACTTCCCACCCACCCTGATCAAAGGCTCTGTGTTTGCAGAGGTGGCAGAAGAGCCTTTAGCAAATCTTCAGAAGATGGTGCAAGCGAAATGGACTGGGAGGTTTGCTCACAGCCCTGCTCTCATTAGCAGTTAACACTTCTCCCTCCTGGAGAGGAGTTAATGATTCCTTCGCAGGGGTTGACATTTTCCCACCTCCATAAGTTGCTCCCTGTAGGCAGAATGCCACGAACTGTTAGACCTCCTCCCTGAAGTGGCTTGTCGCTGAGAGAACAGCCAGGGAAACAGGCAGCCCAGGGATTCACCACTTGCAATTACCGCATCTCCCCTCCTGTTTCTACATCCAAACCCATCTGGATCAATCCTGATCTCTCTGGATTGCTCTACCCCCAGTTGTCCCATGACAGCCACCCCTACTGCACTGCACGTGACTTCAGCCAAAAGTAGCAACTCATAAATAAAAAAGAGATTTCTTCCCACCACATCCTCTATCCATACTGCCTACACAGGACTTAGTTTGCTTGTATAGAGTGATCTTATTTGATGGCACACAATACCTGTCCTGTGCTACAGGAGCTGAGTGGAGCACAGTGTTTTCCTAACACCTTCCCACTTCTTGGAAGCAACCTGCAGGCAGCTCCAAAGACGCTGACCTCAAGACTGTTTCACACACATGCTTTAAAAGTGACGCTGTCAGAGTTTTTCACGTTTTACACTGTGGTAACAGGTCAAGAATAGGCCTTTGCTCTTCTGAAAGTGCAGTGATGCCAGAGGATCCAGGGGAATCAGAGACTCACGGAATAGCCAGGGTTGGAAAGAACCCACAAGGATCACCAAGCCCAGCTCCTGGCCCTGCACAGGACACCCCAAGAATCCCACCATGCTCCCTGCCCTGGGAAAGAAGAGAAGCAGCAGCAATCCCTCCCCATGGGCAGCAAGCCCAGTGCCTCCAGGGCGCAGCCAAAGATTTTTCAATGCCTGCTGTTTGCTGCCCAAATTGTTACCACCTGGAAATCCCAGCACCTCCCCAGGAGAGGGGGAAAGAGCCCAACAGCAGTGATTTCTGGGGTTTGGGCAGTCTGACACCTTCTTTTGGATCCATTCCCTCCTGGGCTTCACTATTGCTCAGGGTGGCAGCAATACCCCCCCCAGGCTGTGATTAATCAGTGACGTCCATGCCTGGTGGTTGGTGCACTGCTTCAGCACATCTCTTCATCTTTTCCAGGGAATCCTGGAATTTTGAATTCTTCTTTAATTCATGTTCTGAGAAAATTCTGGTTTTACTGGGAAATGCAGCATTCCTGGGGACTTTGAGAAATGTCACATTTGTGGCTCATTTAAGCTGCATAGCTGTACTTGGAGCAATATTACATTAGGTCTACTGTTATTGTCATTCCAGAGATACACTGATTTCCATATCTGCACCCACCTGCTGTGTCCCATCTGATGTTATACCAGGAGCTTTCCTTCTTCATTTTTGATCTTTTTTTTCCTTCTTCCTCGGAACATTTTAAGGAACTGTAAAACCCTCATAACATGGAAGATAAGGTAGTTTTCAAGTACAGCAGACCACAGGAAGAAAATCTGATCTTTCACTTATTTTTATTTAAATTCATTTCATAACCAGGGAGCCAGAGGTTATTGCTCTTTAGAACATGATGCTGAATTTGTCCAGGTTTCTTGGTATAGACACTCATCCAGTTACATTTATTTAATGTGCTAAATGACCTTTTTAAAGTGCTTTTTGATGTCATGTAGAATATCGGCAACACATTTTAGAACAGCAACAATGCAAGTTCTTTTTCTTTCTTACTTTTGCTGTAAATCATAAAACTGAACATGCTTGCAGTATTTTTCTAACAGTCCTTTGGATCAGCTATGATATCTGTTTTTAAAAAAAGATGTAACAACCTTCAGTCCTTCCTGCCCATCTCAGGTGTTAGAAGAAATAAGGGACTAGCTGAGAATTAATCTGTAATTCCACTTATTTGCCTAAAATGTTCGTGTTCATAGCTGAAGGGACCTATCAGGCCTATTCTTCCACAATTTGCTTCTAGAGCTGACAAATATCTGGAGGGTATGGACAGAACACCAAACCCCAGGGGTGTTTAAGATGAGTTATACTGGATGGAAAGGCTTTAATAGAATAATCTTTCAGAATACTAATTGGTTGGTAACGCTGACAATTAGTTGCTTCAACTGTTTTATTTCCTTCAATTTAGACAGTTAAATATAGACACAACGTTTGATAATTACATTCCAATTGGGAGATGTACTATAAACAAATAAGATACAGTGTCTAAATTGATTAGCAAATCTGCATAAAGCTTTCTTTAAATGCAAGATGTATTTTTCATTGCTGTGTAATTATTCATTAAACACCAGCTGTTAAAAGTCAAGTTAATGAAATACAAAAAAGTGTAGGATAAAAACCAAAGTCAACTCATCTCAAAAGAATTTTCTTGAAAGGGTTTTCCGGAAATAAATATGTTTGATTTGAGTCCATGAAAGTTGTCACACAAATCTGAGGAGGAGAGGATAATATTTGCTGAGGATTTCATTGTGAAAACAAAAATGTTCCCATTTCCAAATACCATTTTCATGTTGGTTTTTGAGAATCAAACATAACATTTTACCCAAAGTCTCCTAGAGCACAGTGATATTTAAGCTCCTAGGAAGTTTATGGGAAAGCAAAACTCACCACTTCTTTTCTGTCTGAAATATTTCTCAGATTTTCACTGTCAATTACTTCTCATTCTAATTTTAAACATGAACTTAATTGCATTCAACACATTTGACTGCTTCCATATGGAATAAGACCGCAGTGAGGTTTGACAGAGCACAGAGGTGCTGCCATTTGAAATCCTCTCCTGAGCTGAAGAGGCAGGATAATGCAATGGCACAGAGGAATTCTTCTGTGTACAGTTGAACACTCCTTAAATAGCTGGAGCCTTTACATAAGGACATGTGTGCTCATCAGCTGTTGTGGGGGAGCTGCAGCTGGGCCATGGAAAGCTCCTGGTTCTGGTTATTCAGCAGAATTGTAGCAGGATTGGGAAAGATTTGGGTCCCCTGCTCCTCAGTCGCCTCCCTGCTGCTGGTCCAGCATCTGTGGTGACCAGTGACATTTTATTCAGGAAAGCTGGGAGTTTGGGACACAGAAACAAAGAATTATAGAATGGTTTGGGCTGGAAGGGACCTTAACACCTGTCCCATTCCACCCCTGCCATGGGCAGGGACACCTTCCACTGTCCCAGGCTGCTCCAAACCCCAATGTCCAGCCTGGCCTTGGGCACTGCCAGGGATCCAGGGGCAGCCCCAGCTGCTCTGGGCACCCTGTGCCAGGGCCTGCCCACCCCCACTGTAAAAAACATCTTCCTTAAATCTGATCTAAACTGTTCTTCCTTCAGTTTCAAGCCATCACCCCTTGTCCCATTGCAGTAGGACCTGCTAAAATGTTTGTCCCCAGTTTGTCAAACTGAAAAGTCTGACACTGTTCATCCAGCTGCATTTTTCAGCCTGTCTGCCAGTTAAGCAGCAAGGGTTGTCATACATAAACATTTTTTTTCAGAAATCTGATATTACTCCCTGCTGCCAATTAGATTTAGCATAAGCAATTCTTTTCCCCAGCTCTCTTTCCACTCGGTGGAAAAGCCTGATGTTTTTCTGCCTAAGTCCAGCTGAGAAGTCAACAAGCTGAGTGATTTGCAGAATGGAAAGTTGAAGGCAGCATGGATACAGCAAAACATTTGGTTTTAAGTTTTTAAATGGAAGCAAAAGGTTTGGATGGGCCCAAATCAAAGTGTATAATTTGGATTTGTTAAACTAAATCAAAACTCTGGGTTGCAGTCTGGTCTGACATGAGATGCCCACAACATCTGAACGTTGCTTCCCTGGATTCCGGATGGTTCATGGACACCAAGCAGATTTCACTGTGGTTCTTCAAGTCTAGGAGATAAAGCACATTGAAAATCAGTTTTCTAATGTTATGGCAGCCACAGGGAAAGGGTGGAGACGCAGGAGGGAGGTGAATGCCTTTGGGCTGTTGATAAGAGAAGAGAGAGTGGTTTCTAAACCAGTCTGCTGGCTAAGCCTGTAGTACACTGGAGATGATGTTTTGGACTTCTACCCTATTTTGAATCATTTGTCATGGCTTCCTAATCCTGTTTTACTCCTCAGAGCTGGAAAATTTCCCTTGCATGTCTGTATTGCACAAACCACTTGGGTGTGAATCAGCCCTTATCCAAAATGCTCTTTGAAATTCTGCTGTCATTGAATTCTAATGGCAGGAGATGCCTACACAGTTTATTAAATATTGAATGATTACCTTGGCTACAGAGTATTTATTTCCAGGCTGATAATTTTCTGATAAGAAGCTGAACATTTTTAATCAACTAACTAAATTAGCTCTAAAGATTGTAACATGTCTTACCTACTACAGTCTTGTTGCACTTAAAGTCACAGCCATATGAATGTAAAACTCTGTCTGTTAAAGAAATAATGGCTCTTTAGGAAGTTTGTTCGTGTTTATGAGTAGAAACTAATTTTTAAGAATTAGAATGCCAAGAAATCTGACTGCATACAATTCTGGCTATCGGGGTAATAAATAAAGTGAAAGCAGGAGAACACAACTGCTCCCTTCCCGAAGAAAGGATCAGTGTGCTTTCCTTTGGATATTTCTGAGGAACAAGAGGTCACACTATTAAAAGGGGTCTCAGCCTGGCCTTCAAATTTAGATTGGTCTTACTTTCCTATCCCTGAATGCATTTACTCAGCTAAGACATAAAGCATCTTACTGAACTCCATTTTCCATGGTGAATTCCGTGGTGATCAGGGTGTTTTAATTTCACCTTGTACAGGGTTGGCCATGATCACAGGACACTCCTTGGAGCAGATATGACACACACAAGGACCCAGTCTGAGACACGTACTCATCATTTTCCCCTGAAGAACGAAAAGATGGAGACATCTCCTCAGACACATGCTGAAGATTTTCAATTATCAACAACTAATGTAAAAAATTGATTGGAGAAAACCCTTTAGGCTGGCAGACACTGCTGAGAAAGATGTGTTGGGGATGGTGAAGGCTTTAAATCAGGCACTTACAGGGCTTAGTTGTCACTCATCTTTCAATCCCATCAAGAGAAAGTAATGGCTTACTCCATTTGCTGGTTTATCTACTTTAGGGTGACTGAGATCATACAAACCTCAATGTCCTGAATGATTGGCTGCAAACTGACTGTTATGTTTACTTTTTCATTTTATTTGGTATAAATATACCAAATATTTGAGTTTCATAACTTGATTCTTGGTCTGCCACTTTGAGAAGTACTCACTCTTTCCCAATTAATGCAGGAAGGCAACTAAAGCCAATTATTTTTGCCTGTTTGGGAAGTTTTCCCTGTTTGTTGAAAAGCTTAACAAGGGTTAATTAAAAGCCCTCAAAGTCTTTCTACTCCAGCAAGCTCAGGATCAGGCCTTAAATACTGTGTGCTACAGGCATATATGGATGTCTAATGAACAGGGGATAGAAGTGACATGAATGAGAAATAATCCTGATTCCAGCATAAAGAATGACCTAAAATATTGAAATGCAGTAGACTTGTGTCGTGACAACTCCTGCCCATGCTGCAAATAACAGCAAGACACATAAGTAATAGCCTTTTCTATCCAATCTTGCCAGAATTGCTCAAGAAATATCTTTTGGGGGATTAACTGTTCCTGAACACTTTCTTCAGTGTATCAGCTGAGAAAGCCTTTTTCTTTGCCATCTCTTTCTTACCTATGAGATTTTTTTCTTTAGACAAAAAGCAACCTTAACCCAGAAAGTGCAGCTTTTCAGATCCTATTAGAAAAGACCACATTTTGCTTGTGCCTTTTATGCTGTTGCATTGAGGAAAGAAGCAGTGCTGCCACACTCATCTGGGAACGAAATGCTCAGGGCTAACAGAGGCAGCCAACACAGGAGGAGCAGTTTTAGAGAAAAAAAGAACAAAGATATTGTTCTTTCTGAAAAAATTCCTGTCAAGCCCTTTCTATATAAATTCAGTAAATCACCAAAGGAGAGTTTAGTAATATTTTAAAGCAGTCTTCTGTGGTAGAGACAGCAGCAGATAAACAGCATGGTTGCAGTCAGGAGAGATCCCAAGTGATCCAAGGATATAGTTAGAACATATTTTGCTAGGATGGCTGGAAGTCTGAGCAGGACATTGTTTTTGTAAGGTGTGTCATTATTCCCAGTTCCCACTTTTCCAAGTCCATATCCACCTATAACTACAGGTCCTCACACAAACCCAGTCCTTCTTAGAATCCATGCTCCTTTGATACCCATGCAGGCAAAATCCTTCTCTGAATTTGTCTTGGAGCTAATATGATACTCCTGACCCAGGAGCTGGGTAATGAAAATATATATTCCATGTTCCTCTGAAAATCAGAGTATCAGAAAACACGTCCTTGGCTCTCTCTGTATGCCAAGTATAGCATCTTACAGTGGGACAATTAAAAAAATTAAGGAAATGAGACCAAGCACTTTGTTACCAGAATCCCTTAAAATATATAAAGTTCTGTTTGGATAATGTATTGCCTCTTGGAATTTTTATTGCAGGTCCTGTGCTTTTTTCCATCCACATTATAATACAAATTTGTTTGGTGAAAGTCATCCAACACAGTGGTTAATAAAGCTGCACAGCAGCTAATCCTGTCCTTTGGTGGATAAAAGTAATATCCTGGAATATTCTCGGATTTATCTGTATTTCTGTCTGTATCTCTGTCTATCTGTAGTAACTTACCAAGAACAATTACAGCAGCCAGGGTTATTCTCATGCTCAGGAAAGAGAGCGGTGTAAGAAGAAGGAACAAGATTACAAGTCCAGTTTTCCTGTTATCAGCTCAGGGATGGAAGAGAGAGGGGTTTTTTACCTCCTTCCTCATTGTGGGATCTCTGTGGATAACTGGGAGCAAGTTAAGGCTGTAAAGAGCCTTCAGCCCTTTCTGGGATGGAAAAAGGACTTCACCAGTTACAGCCCCTACACCTCATATGACCTGAGCAAGGAAGGGTAGCAAAGACTTGCTGCTACATCCAGGATCACCATCCACACCAGGGATTTTACACACTGCTCAGATTATTCTGTTAAATGCTGGAAAATCACACAATTTGGCTCAAATTTGTTGTGGGTTAAACCCTCATGAGGTGTCACAGAGGCAAAATGGCTTTTGAGGAACATCCATGTGGAACACAGAGCATTTCTCTGAGCCACTGTCAGTGCAGGTTTGTGTTCACAGTGCCATAAACATGTGCCATCACTTCCATTACAGACAAATATCCCCAGTGATGCATGTCTTGTCAGAAAAAATCATCTTAAAGCTGGGCTTTGGCAATGCAGGCCTTATCCTGTGAGGCTTAGAAAGAAAAAAAAAATTCCCAAATCATATTTTAAAATAAAAATATTGATTTTCGCCAATTCCTGACTCAGTGGATGATTATGAGCTTTTATCCTGTTTTGGGAAGCCTGGGAATACAGGGCTTGTGTGTCCCTGCTGCTAAGGGAGATGGTTTGTCTCTGGAATTACACTTTCAGTTTATTAGACCAAGCAAGTTGTTTGTTGATAAAACCCCCAAGTTTGTTTCAACATTACTTTTTCATCTCCCCCAGTTGCAACAACCCAACAAATCTTTTTAATGCAGGTTTTACTTGTCCCTAAAATGGTCAAATTCTTAAGAGATTTCCCTTTGGAAATCATTCCAAAGACTACATAAAAATCATGGGCAGAAATTTTCCAACTTTTTGAAACAAAAAAATTTGGATTTTTTGCCCTTTCAATCCCATCACCACCTCCAAGAAACACATAGGGAAGGAGATGGCCTTTAAAGGTCCCTTCAGACCCAAACCATTCTGTGACCCCATGATCTGAAAGGGTTCACTGGCACTGGAACTGCTGCCCTGCCAGGGTGTGTTAGAGGATTTCCTGAGGGGCAGACAGGCAGTTTCTACTAGTTGGATTGAACTTTTTATTCCGTGTGCGTGCTCTCCAGTATCACTCATCAGAATGCTCTTCCTTTCCCTTCCCTTCCCTTCCCTTCCCTTCCCTTCCCTTCCCTTCCCTTCCCTTCCCTTCCCTTCCCTTCCCTTCCCAAGTCAGCACTAAAGGCAGACTGTTGGATGTTAAAGAGGGAAAAAAATGAAGGATAGTAGCAGAGGTTTGAGTTTTGGTTGCTTCCCTCTACTAACAGGGAAGAAATGTCAGAAGGTTTGCAAGAAAGTTTAGAAGAAAACAAATTCAAATTCCACTGTGACCTTACACAGCTGGGATCCAAACGGGGCGAAGGCAATGTCCAGAGGGGAGTAACGATGATAGCTGGAAATCCAAGGCAACAGCACTGTGTGCAAATGAGGAAAAATTGCAGAGATTTGCATTAAGACAATCTCAGCTTCTCTGAACTTAAAGCCACTTTTGAAGACATTGTTTCCATTTCAAAAATTGTACCTGGAAGAAAAAAGAAGCTCCAGCATCATCTGGCTGTGGGGCTGAGGGACATTTCCTGTGTTTCCAGGTGTGGAGATGCTCCTCCTGCACTGCTTCCTCACCTCCCAGGCCCAGAGGATGAGGAGGAGCAACTCCTTGAAGCTAATTGAATTATACTGATTTTAAATGGAAATTATAAAAACCCTTTTGTTAGTGATAATGAACAATTTTCTTTAAGAAAGTGAAAATAATCAGCAAAAATAAGAGAAGAAAAAATCAGCATCTTGTAAGGAACACAAATCCCCATTTGTAGCTTTCTGTCCAAATCTTTAAGGGGGTTGGCTATGACAGAAACAACAAAAGTGGGGACTTAGAGTTAATTTAATAAAAGTGAAACTTGTGATGAAGAGCAGGAGATCCTCAACACTGGGAAAAGAAATCAGTCAGCAGCTCCTTCAATTTTTCTCTCTTTACAGTTACCAGATCAATGAGGCACTCAGGACTGCAGAGGAAATTCTTAACATGAACAGTTAAAACATTTTCATCTCCAGAGCTTGCCAAGAAAATGCAGGTGTTCCTGGAGCCCCGAGTAATAAAAACCCAGGGCTCCTGGGTCTGGCCAACAGGAATTCCTGACAAAAGGAAGTCATCTTCCTGCGTGGGAGATAATTGCAGGTGATGTTTATTATGCCTTGGCTTGATAAAAATCAAAGAGTGATTAAGGACGCAGACAAAACTTCATCACTTTCTTCTTTTCTGCCTTATAATTAGATTTTTGTGGCTGGAATCTCAGCTATCAGGTGAAATTTAATATAAGAAAAGTAAAAAATGTTGTAGACTATTATGATACAAAGGATGTAACAGCTCACTTCAGTCTCTGTCCTCACTTGCTCCTTCCACAAATCTTATATCTTCCTGTGTGTTTGCTTTCTTTTTTTTCTCATGATTTCTCTGAACCTTTATCAGAGGAGTGTTTTAAAAAGACAAATTGATTAACCAGTAGACATGGAAATAGTCTACATGAATGTGGATTCAATTAACTTTTTCCATGGGAAGAACTCACTCAAGACAGGTCAGGAGTTGCTGGTAAAAATAAACTGAAGGTAGCCCTGTTCATTTACAGCTCATAAATGCAAAGTACTGCTGTGGATTGGGGGGTTCTCCAATTTTTTCCATCAGGAGCTTGCTGAGCTTGGACACCAGTCTGGCTCTGTGTCTCTGTCTGAGTTTTCTTTCATTCCAGGTAACCCACATGGACTGAGAGGAACAGCAGAAAGTGGCCAGTATTTCCTATTTCATTGTTTGGGTTATTTTAAACATTTACTGCATTGTAAAAAAATTAAAGGAGATGACAAAGCAGAGTTAGAGTTGACTGAAAGGCTGTGAATTTTTTGGAGGAGTTTTATCCCCATGTTCCACGCTAGTGGAGAGATGAGGGACGTTGCTGAGCTCTTGAACACAGATTGCTGTGGCAGCTGAATCTATGATACTCCTGAAACCAGACCTCAGCACTCTTTGGGTTGAGCTACTACCTGAGAAAAATGATTAACTCTTGTGGAATTTAGCATAACTCACCAATTTTGCACTTGTACTTTTTTATGGAACATGCTCTGCTCCAGGCCCAAGGAGAGCCATCACGCATGACCTGCCATAAAATGAATGTTGTGGTTGCTCCCAGCTGTAGAAAGCAACTGGTGGAGCTACAAATGAGGTATCTCAGAACTAAAGTCCTGTTTGTTGTCAATAAAGGATCTCAGGATTTGCTCTTCCAGTTTATTTCTTAATCTTAATTAATCTTAATTGATCTTAATTATTTGATACAAGAAGACAAGATTTTTTCAAAGAGCAGCCAGTGATCCATCTTTCTGGATGACAAGGAAATGCCAGTACAGCTGCATTTGTGGTGATTTCCAGTGCCAATCTCAGAACCTGCTGGTTGTGGTCAATGGCCACAGGATTGTTCTGCATTAACACAGAAACCACATGTGGTGAGTAGTCTCCTCTTTTAGCCCTCCATTTACCCACAGAAGCTGTGGCTGCCACGTCCCTGGAAGTGTCCACTGCCAGGTTGGATGGGGCTTGGAGCCACGTGGGACAGTGGAAGTTGTCCCTGTGCATGGCAGGGGGTGGCATGAGATGATCTTTAAGGTCATTTCCAAACTAAGCCATTCTATGATTCTATTTTGCTTGTATTGACTTAGATTTACAGGTTCCAACCAAAACCCTTTTAAACTAATAGCATATTAAAATGAAACAGCTAAACTGATGGCAAGGGCAGGCCACACCTCATTAATAGTGCTTCCCAAACGATGGCCTGGAAATAACTTATGTATTTTTAAAAGGCTGCTGGGTTTATTGAAGGGATTGCATAATTCCTTCATTACCACCGTAATACAGTTAAATCAATAATTAAAATTAGAATTTCAAAGTCCTTAAACCTCCTGGACCTGTAGAAAAGCTGCCAGTGAAAAAAGCCTCATAAAACCTTGTCAATACATCACAGATCCAAGGGAATCACAAGCCCAAAAGAGCTGTTACAGGGACATAGCTTAAACCTTTAATAGACTGCTTTGCAATGAGCCTTTCAGTCTCCCAGAGAATGAATTGGATGTCTCCTTCCCTGAGCTGGAATGGCATTAATAAGCTTTCCAGTACATTTAAATTAGTTAAGCAATCAGGTGCAGAATTTGCAGGTGACACACAAGGAGTTGAGCCCTGGAGTCCAAAATCCCAGCAGAGTAAGGGAGGCAAAGCAAAACCAAGCTCTGCAAGAAACACTTATGCTCATGGAAATTAAATGTATTTTTGAACCCAAACTCTTCTACCCAGCCTGCGGCAAAGATCCAAATATCCCTCGTTAATAAAACAGACATATTTGGTTAGATCATCCCCATATGTATCATAACCTCCTCCCCTGCAGAACTTATTAGATAGAGCAGAAATGCTATTCTGTTCTGTTAAAAAAAAACAGAACAAACCAAACCCCAAAGCGACCAAGATGCAAAAATCAAGTACTGCAATCACAAGATAACAAGATTAATAATGGCCATGTCATGCAGAGAAGTGGATGGATACGAATATCCACATAAAATTGCTATAGTAGAAGAAATGATGAAAAATAAAATACGTAGCTAGTTGCTAAATGGAAGTTTACAAGGGTGCATGCTCATGTATGACTTTTTATATAGAAGCAGGCACTGACATCTATGTATCATTTTGAAAGCCTTCTGTTCAAGCCTCTATTTTCATCTTTGCTGAGTGAGAAGGAGCCAGCCCGGTTTAAAACAAGAGGAAATTGAAATACCACACATCTAAAAAGAGCAAGTGTGACAAAAGTGATTTCTGCTCTGACATTTTGAAGGAGTGCAGGGTAAAGCGAACAAGTTCTATCTAGAGCAGTGTAGATGTGACAGGTGTCACTTGTATCACTTATATCACTTATAGGACCAATATAAAATGTAACATCTAGCAAATTCAACCCTGCCTTTCCTCCAAAAAAATTGGGAATTAATTTGCTTTACCTGCCTTCAGACAACCAGGAATATTTGGGGTCTTTAAATTAGTGTCTGTCTTCCTTTCTTCTCTGCATTTCAAATATCCAGTGCCTTGCCCAGGACAGTTTAAATCCCAGAGTGACAGCACATCATAGGTGGCATTATGAGAGGTCACCCCGAGCTTAATTCCTTTCCCTGAATAAAAGCCTTCCAGTTCCATCACCTTCCCACTTGGATGAAGGTTCCTAAATCTCTTCAAGCCCTTTCCAGGTCCCCCAAGTACAAACTTCCCAAGGCAAGGCAAAGCTCAGGTTGCTACATCAATTCACAAGGCAGCTCTGATTGCAAAGACAATTCTCTTTCAGCTGCTGCAAAAAAGCATCCTAGAGAGAAAGGGCAATGGGATAATGGCACAGATTTCCCAGAGCAGCTGTGGCTGCCCCTGGATCCCTGGAAGTGTCCAAGGCCAGGCTGGACGGGGCTTGGAGCAGCCTGGGACAGTGGAAGGTGTCCCTGGCCCTGGCAGGGGGTGGCACTGGATGGGCTTTGAGGTCCCTTCCAACCCAAACCATCTAAGATTCTATAATGTTTCAACAGTTCCTGGAGGTTGGAAGTCATCCTTTCTAGAAGGGTTTTAAACAGAAAGGGTGCTGGTGCATGCTGGATAATTCTAACCTAAAGTAATGGTATTGTTCTACAGGCTGCAGTATTATGGATATACTAATTTTATTCCAATTTAAATGTGATGGAATTTTGTTTGTTTAATTGGAGTTTTTCAACCTCCCTCAAAGATGTTAATTTTCCCATTAGTTACTCTTTTATTCATCAGCATTAAGCAAGAGGCGAGGAGTAAAAATAGGTTGAGAACACAAAAAAAAAAAAAAATCAGAAAACCAAACTAGAAGTCTCTTATATCTTTAAAAACATTAAAATGTAGCTAATTATTTTTTGTTATTAAATATTTCCTGAGGTGGGAAATGGCAGTGCAATTAAAATCAAATGACCAAGCTCTATTTTGAGCCCCCCTTTTTGTCTTTGAGGTAAACCAAATAAAGCAGGTACATCCACGCACTATCTCCTTTAAAAGAATGCTGTTCTAACAGAGCTCCATATGAAGATGAAGTGTGACTCAATATCTGCATCACTGATGGTGCTGATAGGGAGTGATTCTAAAATACAAATTCTGAACCAGACCCCATGCTGGAATATGCCATTTAACCTCCTGCATTTGCCAGAATAACACAGAGGCACCCAGTCACTGAGCTTTCTCACCCCCTAATTGGTCCCCAGGAAGGAAGCTCTCACCTGGCTCCAAAGGAGCTCGGGGAAAGGGAGAGTTCTGCCATCCACCTACGCACACATCCACCCACAAACCTCCCTGACTCAAAGCTTCCCATGGCTTTCTGCCTTTCCTGCCTTGATTTGATTTCCTTAGCTGCCCTAAGAGTCCTTAAATACCCATCCAGCAGGCAGAAGTGCCAGGAGCACCAGCCATGTGCCTCCGGACCTGATGTTTCTTTAATTCCATGAAGCAA
Organism: Corvus cornix cornix; assembly: GCF_000738735.6. Taxonomy (NCBI): domain Eukaryota; kingdom Metazoa; phylum Chordata; class Aves; order Passeriformes; family Corvidae; genus Corvus; species Corvus cornix. The sequence continues at coordinate 3,882,064 of NC_046336.1, read as the reverse complement.
AGCAGCAGTGACAGCCCGAGTGTGAATAATTCACCAGGAGGGCTCTGGAGAGCAGCTGTGGAGCTGTCCTGGCACTCTCAACTCAGGGGCTGTGAGGTGAAGCAGTGGAGGGTTTCTCTCCCCACATCCCCAGAGTGGTGGCCCATGAGAAACTACCTGGCTGGCCAGGAAATCCCAGTTAATCCCACTGTGCCACACACAGAACCTGCTGGAGAGGAAGGAGCCAGGCAAGAATCCAGAGTGATGCTCATTATCTGGGACTAGGGGCTGAAGCAAATGAATTTTTCATCAGTGAAGGTGACAGGGAAGGTGTAAAGGTCACCTCTGACACCCCCAAGAGGGACAGACCTGTGGCTTCTGTCTCCATCAAAAAACCTGCCAAGGGTTTGCATGGGTCTGGCTGAAGAGAGACCAAAGTCAACTTACATGAGTGCCTAAAGAGCTTCCTCATCTTCCTTGGACTCAGTGGTCTCAGAGTCAGTTCTAACCTAAATGACTCTGTGATTCCATCCCAGGATTCCATCCCGGGATTCCAACCCAGGATTCCCTCCCCTGGGGAAGGGGGAGTGCCTGTGCAGTGCTCAGTTGCCAGCTGCAGTTAACCCTCAACAGATGCCCAGCAGATTCTTTCCTCCTGATTTGTCTAAAACGAAGCCATTTGGTGGGTCCATCGTGCTCCCTTGGGTACACATGATAAATAAACCCAGAGGTGTTCAGCAACCTCCTCTGCTGCAGGGATTAGCAACAGGGAAATTAGTTATGTAAATCGCTTGGGCCTTCAGAATACAAAATACAAAATACACACCGAGACTCAAATCCCTCACCAAGAAAAAATTCAGCTTCCTCCTGAAATCAACAAAGGTTTTCCCCTTGATTGTAGATTTTCTGCCAAACCTGACCTTCCATATTCCATCACAGCTTCACTGAACTCTCTCATTCTGCCTCCCATTATTTCACATCTATCGCTTAGGGAGAATCCTCTTTTCCCGACTGTCATCCCTAATCCTTTTTCTCCAGGCATACATTTCCTCCCCCACTGTTCACCCAGGCTTGACACCGATGCCAGACCCTCGTCAGAGCAGGGAATTACTCAGGCACAGAGCTTTTCAATCCTGGAGGCACCACAGCTCACTGAAGGGATAACAGCATGCTGTGTCAAGAAACCACCCTGATAAACCCTTGGTCTCGTGCATTGAAGGTAGGGAAAAAGCCTGAATTCCCCAGTCCTTGCAGGGTTCATTTGAGCCCAGGAGGAGGCTGAGTGTGGGAAGAAGGCTCAGGAATCACCTTGATGCCAAGTGGGGGTGAGACTCCCCTTTACCACTGTCACAGAGTACCTGCCTCTCATATATCACCTGGTTTTCCCTTTATTTTTCCCTGTTCTTCTCAGTATCCCTGCAAGTTTTCCCACATTTTTCTTCACAGTGACCCCCAACTCACAGAGCACCTTCCTGTGGTCCTGTAGCTGCCTTTGTCTGCTGAGATTTAATCTGTTCATGACTGTCCCATGGACACCCTGCTCGGGCTCTTGATGTCAGGACACCCCCCCCAGCAGGGTTGTTGCTTCCTACACAAGGGGGAAACTTGCTGATGTGCTGGTGCTGTGAAGCAGCAGCAAAACCTTCATCCTCTCCCTCATTTCCTCAGTCTACCTCTCCTAAGAGGGTAAAACCCCCTCTTTTTTAAAGAAGGGGTCACCTTTAGGCTTTTCTCATGGAATCACTAAGGTCGGAAAATCCCTCTAAGATCATCAAGCCCCGCCAGCTATCCAGCATCACCACCACGTTCACCACTGAGCCACATCCTCAAATGCCACATCCACACATTTTTTTAACACTTCCAGGGATGGTGACTCCACCACTTCACTGACTCTGGAAAAGAGGCAGACACTGTAGTCCTCTCCTCACCCCCTCAGCATGAGGAGTCGTGTTCTGGAGACAGGGAGCTCTCAGGACTGACGGACAGACCTGGGCTCTGCACCCTGAGCTGCTCCTTTGTGGTCTTTGATGACTCTATCAGCCCTTTAAAACCTGGCTTTTGATAACAAAACAAACCAAAACTGAGGTGAAAGACGTTTTTTTCTACAGCATGCCAAGCTCTGGCAGCGTGCAGGGTGCCAGCTCCGCTCCCGAGCTGCAGTGAGCAGCTGCTGCTCATGGAGATGCGCAGCTCTGGAGGGCTCAGAGGGAAAACTGCCCGAGCATCGAGCTCTCGTGCACGTGCAGAGGCACTTACTCAGCCCAAATAACCGTGCTGCAGGGTATCTTCTGCCTTCTTATTGTGCAGAGATTAAAGCTTGGCTGCCTTGATCAGAAAGCTGTCCTGATTGCTCACAAACTCTCAGCCTCCCCAGTTAAAACTGATTTAAAGAGACAGGAAAAGCAACGGGAAAACAGCTCCCGTTCCGTCCTTTAAAACAAACCTAATTTTGACACCTAATTATGTGCAAGTCAGACTCATTCCTATTTCCTTTGCCAAGCTGCTTTTTAGTTTTGATCTCACAGGATGCTCAGCCTCACAGGGAGGGAGGCTTTGATTAGGAGGAAGCAAAAACTCTTGGAGAGGAGAAAAGCTGAGCGAATAGAGGTACCTGCAGCACGATGCTGCCTCTGCCCCTCACCTGCTCTGTGACCGTGGGGATGTGGCGTTGGCATTTGGGCTTTGATTTCCCTGCTTTTAAAGGAGGAGGGCAAGCAGTCAGTTTCCTCCTCAGCATCGTATGTGGAGACAACGAACTGCAAAGTGCTGAACCAGAGCAGTAAAACCACTCCCGTCACCTAATGACAGCTCCAGAGAAGTAGCAGAATATATCCATTTCCCCCCATCTCTTTAAGCACAGCTAATGAAGAGAAAAGAAAGCCCCTGCCCTGGCTGAGAGCAAGCAGCAACACTGCAAGTGATGCACCGAAATGTAGGGAACACGCTGGAGTGCAGGAATTGGGTTACAATGCTGTTTGCAAATTAATGGCTAAATCAATTAAATGAAAGCATGGGATTTCTCTTGAGGAAAGTCTAGTCACAGTCGCAAGGAGAAGGGGAGGGGTTGTGGAGCAGGGATGACATAATCACGTTTGCGAATCACCAGCAGTGTGCATGCTTTAATCCATTAATGGGGTTTTTATCTGTGATCATAAAAAGCAGGTTACATTCAGCCTGCAAGGGAGTGAGGGTTGGAGGAGAGGGGAGGGGAGAGAAAGACAGAGAGGGAGAGAGAGGCAGAAAGCAAGGGAGAAAGAGAGCACAATTCACTCGGTGGATTGCTTGCAAGCTTGGGGCTGGTAATTAGGGCTCTCAGGAGAGCAGTTGCTCAGAATAACGTGCTCTCCTCAAAATGGACCGGCTGGAGACAGTGGTTCAGTCCTGCTGATATTTTTTAAGCCCTCCTTGCAGTTTGATGGGCATTCCCAGTGCTTTTGTGCACGTCTCGGGAAGCGTTGACGTGGAAAGGAGCAGCGAGGAGGGGGAGGTTGGAGGAGAAAACTGCAGCTCCTCTAAAAATACGGAGGGCATGCACGGGAGCGAGCAGGCTGGGGAGGAGGGCGAGGTGGGGGCACCTCGCACCATGGTCCCCCGGTGCCGGCGCGGCGCAGTTTCGGAGATGTCCCTCCTGTGACTGGACGCACCATGAGCATCTGGGAGCTGCTCCTGGCTTTCGTGGTGGTGGTGCTGATGCTCGTGGCCCTGCTGGCCAACGTGCTGGTGCTGATGTGCTTCCTGTACAGCGCCGACATCCGCAAGCAGGTCCCGGGATTGTTCATCCTCAACCTCACCTTCTGCAACCTGTTGATGGCTGTCTCGAGCATGCCCCTGACCTTGGCGGGGATCATTTACAAGAGTCAGCCGGCAGGAGATCAGGTCTGCCACGTTGTGGGCTTCCTGGAGACTTTCCTCACCACGAACTCCATGCTGAGCATGGCAGCGTTGAGCATTGACAGGTGGATTGCTGTGGTCTTCCCTCTAAGTTATCACTCCAAAATGAGGTACCGGGACGCTGCTCTCATACTGAGCTACACGTGGTTGCACTCGGCGTCGTTCCCCATAGTGGCAGCTTCTCTCTCCTGGGTGGGTTTCCATCACCTCTATGCCTCCTGCACGCTCTACAACAAGAGACCGGAGGATAGGACACAGTTTGTGATTTTCACTGGGGTCTTTCACGCCCTCAGCTTCCTCCTCTCCCTTGTAGTCCTGTGTTTCACATATCTCAAAGTGCTGAAGGTGGCACGGTTCCACTGTAAGCGGATCGACGTGATCACTATGCAGACCCTGGTGCTGCTTGTGGACATCCATCCCAGGTAAGGTTCCCGTGTGTTCAGCAACTGCTCATGGCAAAAGAAGTGAGGAGGGGGCTCAGTGTGATGCTAAATACAGACTAAGCTGTCTCACAGCAGGGGATGGGGAGGGGGAGAAAACAAGCATCCTCACAGCCGGTTTCTATTCTGCATGTTTCTTTTCACTTGGGTTTAATTCTCTGATTGCAGAACTCATTTTTTGTTAGGCTTGAGGACTTGTTTTGGGAGGGAGAGCAAAGGAACAGGCAGTTTTGGCTAAGCATGCACTTCCCTTTGAGACAGTGATCAGATCACTGCCCTTTGTCTCCAAAGGTGGATTTAGTGGTTGATAGCTTTGCATTTCCTGGGCACTGTCAGCCCAAAATGTTGCTGGATCCGTGAGAGGGAGGAGGCTGCACATGTCCCTTGGAGTTTGGAAGGGAAGCTGAGTGCTGCCTGCTGCTCCTTTTCCCAGCAGTTTTCCTATTGCTGTGCTCTCTGTAACTTTATCATTCCTGAAGGCAGGATCCTAAGGGAATTACAGCTGCAATATTCATGCACTTGAATACCTATACTTAAACCTTAAGTGAGAGAGAATTCAGTAGCAATGTTAATGTGACAAACAAGGGATGTATAGAGCTCATTTCAAACGAGAGATTTTAGGCAAGTCCCTTGTGCCTCGAGACAGGAGGAGAAAAGTTCCCAGGGACTGGGAGGATTGTGGGCTGGAAGGCAAGCACCAAACAGGGAGAGGAATGCGTGCAAAAGTCAGGCCAGGGATTATGCACAAGCTATAAATCTTGCATGAATAATCAATGCATAGATCTGGAAGGGACGCAGGCTCGGTGTGTGATACGGGGAAGAAATCTGCCTGGCAGAGAGGAAAGCAGGGAGCGGTCAGAGAGGGCTGTCCCACACCACACCTCCCATCTGACCATCCCTGCTCCCCTTCACTCCACGAGCTGGAGGTGAACAGCAGCCTCTCCATTCGCAGCCAGCCAGGAGCAGAGCTGCAGGGCTCAGAGCAAATGTGGCTGTCCTCAAAAACAGGTCATGCTCTGGCGATGCCTGAGGCTAAGACAAATAAGTCTGGGAGGATCAGGGCAGGACAGCCCATTTTAGAGGGACAGAAACATTTGCTCAGATTTCTCCTGTTGAGCTGTTTGAGCTGTCTCTTGACCAAGAATGCAGAGCAGAACTTTGGGCAACTCTCGTTGCCATTCCTGAGAAATACAGGTATAAATCTTCCCTTATTCACCAAGTCACACTGAGGAAAAAACTCCCCCCTGCCCTGCTTGCTGTCTGGTTGATGAACTGTGCCTTGACTGCCTTAGTTCCTGCAGCATGAGGAGATGTGGTGGTTACTCCCAGGAAAGTGCCATAAACCCACCAGGGCTGGTTTAAGCTGCATTCATTTTGCTTAATGCTAAAAGTATGCCTGGACTGCACAGCAAAGTTTAGCAAGAGGGCAAAAATCTCAGTGTTATTTCTCCTCCTCTGCATTTTTTGTGGTTGAGGTTGATTTGAGGGCGTTTGTGCATTTTGTGATCCTCTCACTGCGGGATGGATTCTGCGGGGCTGTGGGAATGATGCTTCTTATCCTCGGGGGAGACAGAGCTGTACAGGCACTTTGCTGTGAGCAACCTGCACCACTGGCTCTTACCTCTGGCATCAGGTTATTCTGACGCCTCTCTCTAAGAAAGGAGAGTTTTGGCTTCTTTTCTACACTACAGAACTGGTGGCTGATTTGACCCGCGGAGGGGCTGCTTTAACCAGCGACAGCTCCTGCTGCTGAAAGGGGCAGATCTCAGGTCACCTTCCCTCCTGTGAGCTCTGCACAGGGGCTGCAGCTCTGCTGGAAGAGTCAGCGATGCTCAGAAATGTCTGACATAACAAAGGCATCATTTGCATTATGTAACAGGCAAGTTCAAGGTGCACTGTAGGACCTGAGAGCGCAGCCGTGGATGCTGGGAGAGTCCACAGGAAAGAGCAAAGTTTGCAATCCCACCTTAGACTACTCTGATTCTCCTGGCTCTTTGCAGGGTCTAGTTTCAACATTGGAAAATGAGTACAGACAATTTTCTGCTTCCCATGGCTCAGAATCCACCTGCAGGGGGGTCTAGTGACAGATGGCTTTATTACCTGTGACTTGGAGAGACACAAGTGATCTCCTGAAGATCATTTGAGAGGAGCACAAAGGAAACCTCCAAACACCCTACAAATTTGTGTGAATTTTTGGGGCACGTGTCCTTTCAAGTTAGCTGAGGCTTTTTTAGTGGATCCTGCTTTTTCTTTGTTCTTAAGACCAAATTATCTTGGGTATTGTGGGAGATTTAACCCATGTATTTCTTAACTCAAATTATCTATATTATCTTTTTGGTGTATCCAGCTCTACACATCTTAAGGTCCAGCATCTCATAAACTTTGTTTAAAATACCAAACCTTCAAAGGGATATATCTCAGATTTCCCAGGATATTAAAATCTTTAAATGAAAGCTTAGTCAACAATCCTGTTCTATTACTGATGTCACTACTGGAACTCACATGTCTCTTATCTTAGTGCATGAAAGTGCGTGCAAAAGCAAAATATTCATCTGTGTACATTATCTACATGAAGGAGTGAGATAAAATACCTTCCTCTGTGATGTGGTATTTATTGGATGCATCTGGAAATGCTGAACAAAAGAAATGGGTTTAAGTCTACCAGGACAGTCATGGGTGAGCTCTGGAAGTGAAAGACAGCTCTGCATGTGCCAGTAAGGAAAAGATGTAAATAGGGAAATAGAGACAAAAAATACACCACCCTCTCCTCCCCAACAACATCCTAATTGAACCTGCTTTGGAGATTCACTTCCCTGTATTGCCATGGGCTTGGGATATTATGAATTTAAGAACACAGGTCTTAAACAAAGCTCACAGAACTCTAAGATCATTTTTCTGCACATAAAAATACTCCAAGTTCCCCAGCTCTTGCAGAACTGAGAGCACATAGGTTCCCTTGAAAAGGCGGATTTTTTTTCCCTTATCAGCTGTCATTTCTAGCTGCAAATAACTCACATATGGAACATGTAGCACCTTTAAAAGTGTCATATTCTTTAAGAGAAAGACAATTTGTTTGGAGAACAAACTTTTCCTCCAGTATTTATTTCATCACGTCATGATAGCTGCTCTGGGGACCGGCAGTGTAAGACCAAGTTTAGAATGGAACAAAAGAAACACTTCTTCTTTAACACAACCAAAGGAGCTCACTGCCACAGAGATCACTGAAACACACTGAGATCCTCAGGACACAACATGTGTTTGGATGTTGATAAAACATTTACAGATGAAGTAAATAATGTAAGGGTATGTCCATGAGCCTCAGAGCTATGAGAGAGTGGAGCCTGAGATGAGTCATCAATTAAAAATTTACAACAAAAGTGGAAAGACCAATGCCAAACAGTTTGGGGTTGTTTTTTTTTTTTAAATATATATATATATAAATACAGGACATGGGACAAACCATTCAGTTTGCCTGAGAAGTGACTGTGTCACTGTGAGATCTGTGCAAGGAGTCAACACGTGGCAGTGCTGCCATGTGCACAGAGAGGGGTTCAGGGTGGCAGTCTGGCTTTGGCTGGGCCCTTTGCAAAGGGATTTACTGAGGTACAGGCAGTCCTGTCACTGTGGGAGATACCAGTGCTGCCCAATCCACCTGCCTGGAGTAGGCAGGAATCATCCACATCCCTCAGAAATCATAAGGAGCACAGGAGTCACTCAAGCAGATAGAGGAAGAGGACGAGCTTTCACATTAATCTTGTTTTCACAAGAAAATGTGCTGATTTCAGAGATTTTTTGCACTGAAAGCAAAGCCTCAGCCCTGTGCTCCTTGCTGGCACACCAAGGGAATTCAGAGCTCTCTGATGGCCTGCTGAGACCACCAACAGGAAACTCCAAGGAAAAGCTCTTGTCCTAAAATGCCACAGCTAGGGAAAAACCCAGGGTGTGACTAATTTGTACATGTTTAGTTGGAAATGGGGCTGGTTTGAGGTGAGGAATGAGGATATCCCAGCACTGTAGATTTATTAAACAATTCCAGCTTTGCAGAGCATTCAGCACAGCAGCCCTGCAGATCTGCATGGGCTGATGGAATGTTTATGGCCACGCAGCTCACAGCTATGGGATACAGTGATTGCTCCCACATTGGCCTGAAGGTTCAGAGTGTTCTTTTTCCCATTATGATTTTGTTGTTTTGTTGTTTATCTTGCTGGGAAGTTTCTCCTCTCCATGGCAGTGGTGTTGGAATTGCTGCCTCTAGGGAAGTAGCCCGCTGCCTGTCCCACCCTGGATATTTTCCAAATCTCTGAGTAACATCTTGCCTGCAAATACAGCTTACAGTAGTTCAAAAAGGAGCTTCCAACTGTTTTCAAGGATAAATTCCACCAATTTTACTATAGATGAATTGATATAATGGAGAGGTGTGCACATAAATGTACAGTCATGTGTCTGTCAGTAATTTTGTGGAGGGTAAGATGATCAGACAATGCATTAACATTTGGTATTGCCCCATTTAAATGCAGTGCACCTGCTATTGGTTTATGCAATTAAAACAGATTGTTCTGCGTCATTCTGTAGTGAAGCCATTGCAGATTGTTACCTGATGCTGTGACTGATGCTCTTGTTTGTGTTGAATGTCACACAGTGTGCGAGAGCGCTGTCTCGAAGAACAGAGGAGACGGAGGCAGCGGGCAACGAAGAAAATAAGTACCTTTATTGGTACTTTCATACTTTGCTTTGCACCTTATGTAATTACAAGGTAAGTGTGAACCTACATCCTGGAAAAGGCTGCTGAGATGCACTCCTAGCTCAGGGAAGTAGGGCACTCTGAGCCAGAACAGGATTACAGGCTCCTGTGAAATTTTGATGCGCCGTTTCCACTCCTGTGACAGAGGTTGCATTTACTGAGCTAACAAACAATGTAAAATGTCACAGTGCTTCTCCACTCTGTCCTGATGCAGTCTGAGGGCCAGGCTCTGCTCACTCAGCCCAGTCAATGTGCAGCTGGCACATCAGTCCATAAGGTTTTGCAGACCTTTTTTCAGTTGTCACCTGCTGCTCTGATTGACTCCCCAGTCCAGGGGTTGATCTCCAGGGAAACACTGGCCTCAATAGCTCAGACTGTGAAAATTTGATCAACAACATCCAGTTGAGGTGTGAACACAGTCCACAGACTTAAACAAAACTTTTTGTGATTTATGGTCAGATGGCTATCCACCAGCTTATCTCTGGAAATGGCTCCTGTGGGAAACGCTAAATTACTCCTATGAAAAAATAAAAGTATTAGAAAGTGAGTCTCTCCAAAAAAAAGTTATCTAGCTGTTGAAGGAAATTTGCAGCTTGCATTCTTTATTAAAAGACTCTGGAAAAACTGAGATGCTGCTGTGCAAAACAGAGAAAAAAATTATTTTAAAAGTATCTCCTATTCCAGTACTATTAAGTAGAAATTAGTGGGACTGACTTCAGTCAAACTCAGATCTACCTTTAAAAAATCATTGAAAAAGCTGCATTAAGAGTGAATATAATTGAACACGTAGCCTACCCTGAGCTTTTCCTATTCAGTGTAATATCCTGAATTTCCAGAATTAGAAAGCAAAAGTAATTTACTAGAATTGCCTTCACTTTCATTTAGTGGCCACAAGACACCACTGCAATCCACGCACTTAAATGGTATGAAAGGCTTTGTAATTGAGGACATTTAGCCTTAATTCTCAAGGTGTAAGTTATTAAAGTATTTGTCTTTTTGCAAATGGTTAATTTTCATTTCATGTTGGGTCTCTGAACTTAATGAAAATCCTGCCAGTCACAGAATAGCTGGCGGCTCATCCTGAGTGACACCGAGTGCTCTAACCAGAGCTGTCAGGAGTATTTTTGCACTCCTCCAAAGGCATCTCAGCACTCAGGCACCACCTCCCCACCTCCTCTTCACTCTGTGGTGTCCCAATTTGTGTCCCAGTAGCCTTAAGATAGAGAAGAGGAGTTAGAAAAATCCTGAGCCTTCTCCCTTTAGTCTGTACAAGGATCACTTAAATGTTCTCCTGCCGAGGAACAGGTTCTCCACAGAGAGTGATGATGATGAGAGGTAAAACACAGGGTCCTGGATGCATGAGGATGTTTTGAGGCAGGGTGGGAGCTGGCCAGATGTGTCAGGAGGGTTGATGTTTCCCACATTCCTGGCCTTTTCAGTTCTGGCATGTTTAGGGGGATCCCTGCACAGCAGGCTGAGGGGAATTTCCTCTTGAGCTCCTTGAGACACCTTGCTGGACACTTGCAGGGCTGGGTGTCCCAGGACGATCATCCCTTCCTTCCCTGGGCCTCACCCAGGGCTGAGGGTGTGGACACTGAGGGAATTGGGAGAATTTGGTTTTAATTGTGTGGGAAAATAGTAATTTCTGGACTCTGTCCAGTGCTTTGCATTCTCAAGAGAGACACAATCAATCACAGTTCAAGCAGTGGACAGAAGTCAGGAGAGGGAGTGCCTCTGCCAGCTCTAACCAGCAACGCACTCCAATTAAACATGCTTTTAAGTACTCCCTGAATTGGGGGCTGTCAGCAGCAAATCACAAAGTTTTACTATAACCTTGTTATCTTCCTGTTTGCACACTAAAAATAAATACCTGTCTCTAGGAAGTCCATGAGCCAGTGAAGGAGTTGTGATTATGAACCCATAGGGATAAATACTCCTCCAGATAGATGAGAGTTTTTCAGATCACATCAAGATAAAAATCAAATTAGGCACTTCTTTTATCAAGAAAACACCCTTCTAATGAGTTCAGTGGATGACCTTAAGTGGTGTATCAGAATCTGATTGTCTTTGATCCAGTGTTTCCTCTGTACCAGCATGACTGGTGCATTCCCCCATATTATATATTTCTAGGCATAGCTTGTTTCTTGTTTTGTAAAAATAACTTGTTGGTGCACATCTCTTCCTTTGCTTTATTTTTGATTATGGGATTAAAGATACTTGTTCCAAACCTCTTTTCTCCAAGGATCTTTTTCATAAGAAAAATGAAGAGAAGTCATAGCAGTTTCTCATATTCATTTCCAACTCCAGGCATTTCATACCAAAATACAGAACTTTGCTCGTGCAAGTTAATAAGTGCTGTCAATGCATGAGGAAATTGGCTCTAAATTAAAAATCCTGAAGTAATAGCAGGCAGAAGTTCATAGTCTCAAGCCCTCAGGTTACAGAGGAGGGTGGTGGAACAAGCAGAAGATGATTAGAATTCTGTTGTATCATCTCTGGGGAATAGGGGGTGAGCAAACCCTGTTTTTAAACTGTTGTTTGCCTCCCAGATTGTGCTTGGGCACACAGGAAGCTCAGAATTCTTGTGCCATTTGTGTTCTTCAGCCTCCCAGCTGGGTGGGCACACTTTTGGTACAATATTTTAGTGCAGTGATTAACTGCACAGGTAAATAAAGGATTTCCAGTGTGCATTACATGTGTAGAGATCAAGGTCATGCGCTTCAACATGGCATTCTCATTTGTTTACTGAAGGTGGAATAAAATAATTGGATAGCCACGTGAAATGACACACTCTACAGAGTTATAAGTTTCTAAAATATGAACAAAATATCACAGAAGAAGAGCTTACAGCTTTGAAATAAAAGGGCTCTGAAGACCAGACAGTAGAAGAGAGGCTTATGAAAGCAAGCCAGGGAATTATGTAGTTGATACTGTAAAATTTAATTTACAGGTAGCACTGAAATATTAATGTTCCTTCACTAAAAATGTCTCTTTTAGGCTGAAAAGCTTCATGAAAATGGAAGCTATGCATATCATTTCCCTCACAAATGAGAAACAAAACCTTTCAAAGGCAATAAATTCTGTGATATGCCTTGAAAGGCTGACATTTAATTGTTTGTACATGAAGTGGAAATGCATAGCTTGGGGTTTGGCTGCATTTCTGTGTTTGCTGCTTGATAACTGCAAATGTAATTTACTATAAAAAAATAATACATGAGAATTGAAAAATGTGTAAATGTCAAGGAAGCTTTTGGAACGCAAGGAAAATATTTAAGATTTTGTTAATAAAATTGTAGGCTTTTCATTTGATCAGTCAATGAAGGTAAAATTAGCAAGTCTAGGCTTGCAACCCAAAGTGTCTCTTTGATGTGCTTTAAATGGAGATTGTTAATGTCTCAGAGAACTGACTGACAGACCCTCAGACACAAATTTGTCATATTTTGGTTATTCAAGGCATCCGCTGAATTTAATTAAACATAATAAAATTCACATCTGTAAAGCACTCAGTAAAAATAAATCATCCAAATGAAATTCAACATGATGAAATTCGAAATGTGAAGTAGGCATCAAATAAATGAAGTGGAGACCAACAAGGATGGCTCATGGTAGATTACAAAGTAAATGTGACTCAGTAGATGATTAATTTCCAAATTGTCAATTCTCATTTTAGAACACATTAATGTGGATGTCAAGTTGCATTTTATTAAAGAAGAGAGAATACACCACATGAGACCACCTGGAAACTTTAGTAGATGATAATTATGTCTCAGTTCTGATCTTCCTTTATGGGAAAGATAACAACCATGAGTTACAAGGAGAGGTTGAAAGAACATTTGTTTAGTTGAGGTGGAAGGAGAGAGAAATGGGACAGATGGGGGTTCTTTGGGATCTCAAAATTGCTGAGCCAAGCAGCACCAGTGGAGTGGCACAAGGGATTCCCAAGTATTTGCATGTGACATTCCCTGGTCACCTGAAATGTCCCTCCCCCTGACTGGCCTGTGCCATTCGCCAGCATTATTTTAAACAATGTGTAGCAGTGAAAGGTTTTGGAATAGGAATAAAATGACTGAGGAAAAAAAACCCCTCATCTTTAAACTGCTTGAAGTACCAACATTACTGTCATTGCTGCTGCAGGAACCGCCCTTCAGAAAGCTCCTTGGAAGTGGTGCTTTGTCTGGAGAAACGTGAGCAACTGAAGTATTTCCCAGGCAGATTTAACAACATCTGCTGCTGCAGACAGGTTCAGCAAAGATCTGATTTGCCATGTGGGGTTCTGTAACAGCACGTGGCTGTTCGACCTCTATAAAAATCAATAGTTTCTAACAGCCTTAGAGGCATATGGAACAGAGCTGCCCTTTGGTGTTGCTCAAAGACATGGGGAGTTATCAATATTTCACTGTCAAAAATATTCTTTTAGTACACAGTGAACTCTCTGGGCTAGTGTAGGTATGAGGAGTATATGGAGCTCTTCCCTCTCCCCCTCCCTTAATGATTTTAAAGTTTTGTCTTGCTAAATATGTTGCAAATGTGAATTCTTGCCCTTTGAACTGACCAGTTTTTAAATTCAAGGTACGATATGCCATCTCTCAGTGATGAATTTCCTTGTGTGTTTCTATGACTCAGAAAAACTGTTTAAAGGCATTGTACTCTCTCTAGATCTGGACTGACCAAGAGAGCTGGATAGCCCATGTGAGGTGACTCAGATACTCTGCAGGGGACCTAGAACTGCGAGTTCAGACTGATGCTGGGTTTTTAGAATGTGAGTGGTAGTGGAATATGACTCCCATGAGACCAAGCAAAGGCACTTCGGCAAACAGGCCTCAAGTTTACGTTAGCAGTCTTTAAAATTTGTAAGAGGAGGACGACATACACATTTTCATGAGTATGGCTTTCTTTTCTTTAGTTTTGTTGCAATTGCCCAGGAATAATTTGAGGGTTTGGGGTGGGTTAATGTCATTTTTAACGTTTCACTCTTTCACCCTTCCTCTTTCCCCAGACTTGTTGAATTATCCTCTGTGTTCCACATCAGCGCCCACTGGGGGATCATTTCCAAGTGCTTAGCTTACAGCAAAGCTGTTTCAGACCCTTTTGTGTACTCTTTGCTACGGCACCAGTACAAGAAGACGTGGAAGGACATCATAAACAAGATCCTCAAGAGAAGCTCCATCAACTCCTCCGCGCTGGCGGGCGAATCGCACAACCGGAACCTTCCGCAGCTGAATGAATGAGGAGCCCGGTATGGGACAGACAAAGTGAGATTTGTGAGACAACAGGAACTGGCCCATCCTTAGTAGCTCTCCTCACCTGCCCAGGTTTTGGGAGGCAGCTGTGGACAGGGTGAAGCCCAGCCCACGTCCCTCCAGTAGCCCATGTAACATCCAAGGGAGACAGGCTGCTCTGGACCTCCTGCCCCCGACTGGAAGAGCGCTATTGATCCGTGATCCTGCAGGCTCCACAAATACAAATCTCCCATTGATTTCCATCAGCAGCTGCATCTATAGATAGAAAAGTAGTCCTCAGCAGAGGGGCTCATGAAAGTAATGGGAGCAAACCGGTGCCATGGTGAGATTATTCTAAAAAGCTGCACTGGGATATTTGTGCTGTGTTTGTCACTGGCTGCAGGTAAAGCTCCCTCTGCTGTAGCTGCCAACATGGCTTTACAAAAACCACCCCACCCTAGTGGCTTGAGAAGGTTTTGTGCAGAAAATATCTTAATGGGAAAAGCTAAAAAAAAATTCTAAATATTCATCCAGCGCCCAGCACAGTTCAGCCTTCTCTGATATATATATTTGGAAGAATCCTGTAGAATTGAAGGAAGAGAAAAAACAATTTGGACTATGCTGGATTCAGCCATGTCTTCTCTAAATTTTTTATGTTATTTACTCAGAATCCCACTAATATTTTCCCCATTAAATTTCAGGAAAATACAAATGGTAGACAGGGTGGAAAGGTCAGGATGCCTCCTGCCTACCATCCATATATCTGAGCTCTGAAGAGCTGGATTTTGCCCAAAGCTGCAGATCTGGGCCCTGTGCCCAAGAGGAAAAATAACAAATCTCTTTTTCTGAGGAGTTATTAATCATAGGGTTTTTTCCTACTTAAAGGAAAGATGAGCCTAAATCTGAGTTTCAAGTATAATTTCCAAAGCAAGTGGAGCACAAATAATAGGGCCCCTCTCCACCATGAGAGGGGAACCAATAATCTGAATCCACATCTGTACGTGCAAATCTCTGGAGGTTTCAGTACAAATCTTTATAGCTCTGGATTGCAGTTCTGCATAGGAACATTATTAACATTTACCATGCACTCAGATGCATGCCCAGATCTTAAAATAGGCTTGGTTAATTAGGCTTCATGAATGCAATGGTAGCTTAAATAACAGCTGACACAACTAACTGGCTGTACTTCCATCTATCCTTGCTCATATTCCAACTGTCAATGCCATACTGAGAAAATAAGGCCTCAAGTAGTAAAAAATGTGGGATTACTTTTTAGTTGGCACCTTCTCTCATGCAAGAAAAGGGCTTGGTATGTTGCAAAAAATGCCCACTGTTGGATTTTCTGGCCTCTGATTCAAAGCTCAGACTGGGAACTCAGTGAGGGGCCTCACCCCAAAGTCAGTGAATGTGGGGTAACACCTCAGTTATTATGTGAAGATTATCAGCTACCATGTAAATAAAAATTTTCAGCTTATTTATTAATTTCAGTCAGAAAAAAATACCATAATTACAATAAAATCCACATGTAATTACAGCCACAGAATTTAAGTAAGCTTTTACAGCACTGCATTTAAATGAGCCCTTGGCCAGATTAAATTGTCTATCTCAGTTTAATCATTTTGCTTCTTAGGCTTAACATAATTTTCTCAGGTGGTATAGATAAAAACACCCAGTTCAATACTTTTTTCTTTAAAAATTCAAGACATATTGATGATTGGATTGTAGTAGTGTGCAGGATGTTAGAAAGTTGATTATTACTGAGTTTAAAAAGATAAAAAGCTCTATACTGAGCATGTTTGACTAAGATCACTTTTACTAAATTGCACCAGGAAAGTCCACAGCTGTTGTAAACTTCCACGTGGAGTTGATGCCAAAGTCAATGGGAGGTTTGTACGTCAATAAGGGCAGCTCCAGAAACATTCAAACTTTCAAATTCAAAGACAGCAAGCTAGTTTCCCAGGAGAAACAATCCAAAACATAATACATTTAGGATGTCTAGTAAAAGATGGAGAATACAGCACTGGACTTGTCTCATGATGCTTGTGTATCACAGTCAGTCACTGGTTGATTTATATCCCACCATGAGCAATAAATCTCTCCCTTCGTATGTGTTTAAAAATTTGTCTCTCTTTCATAGTGCCTTTCTTGTATAATTAATCCTATAATAGAGAATAGATATAATTTCCCCTTCCTTGCATCAGCTCTCTGTCATGTTTTGACCATCTGAAGCAAGCAGGAGTTGTAAATGCTGGTGCTTGACAAACTGCCTCAGAACACAAAATAAAAATAGCACCCCAGCATTCCCTGATGACATTTTATGGGACACTCGAAATACGATGCTGTGGCTTGTTAAGTGCTAGATATTCAGCTGAATTCTTATAGGCAACTGGCAAAATTTTCTAAAGTGTGTGTCTCAGTGATGAATGTAGATATGAGTAACCATCTGTCTGCTGAGTATTATCTGTACTATACAACACTCTGACCCGAGTGAGGTAAAATAACAGTGGTAAGTGTAATGCACAGTATTTATTATCTCTGCTCATGAAGCAGAACTGTTCTCTTGTCTAACACACGTGTGCAAAGGGGGGGGAGGGGGGATTTCCATTTGTTACTTAAATATTTTTGAAGAAGTTTGTAAAGTTTGGCTGCATCCTGTGCCCAAAATCTGGAGCTGCATGTGCAAAATCTGGGCAGCTGCTTAGGCAATATGCAGTTTTCTGTTTGTTGGTATCTGTGACCCATATGCAATATCTACTCCTCACACGCATGTTCAATTAACATTTCCTTTCTATCTTGTAAATTTGGCAGGCAGAGCACTGGCAGATGATTAAGAGAATGTAGTCCACTGTGTCATTTTGTGGATTCTGAGCTTTTTCCTTTGTTCATTTTAACGGTTTTTATGTAATTTCAGAGCCCTAACTGTGAGCTGTGATCCTGGTTTATGTTATGTTCTTGAGCCAGCTTGAATGTGAAGATCTGGGTAATTGCATTTGGCAAAATCGAGGAGAGGCTGAACAGGGTTTGTTGAACAATTATTAGGTACTAGGCCCTCTCCTGACATAGATCAAAATAATGGTTGTTTCACCTGAGGATTGGGTCTATTAGATTACTTTATCCAGGTTTTATACATGTCTGCTCAATGTGTACAGCCCTGCTTTTTATGGTATTTACAAATGGGAGGATGTAGACAGGATTTAGGGAGTTCTTCTTGTGTGTAAGTTCTCACTTCCAATGTCAGGCAACCACAATACTCAACAAGTTCTATCCCTGTTCTTCCTCTTTGAGAAGATCACCCTAACAATCTCTTTGCAGTAGCCCTAAATCAGACTTTTTAGAACTTCCTTTATGTCTGAAAAAAAATAAAAGCTAGAGATTAAAAATGGTCCAGACAAATCCTTATGAAGCCTGACGACTGTTGCAGCAGCAGCCACTCATATCACAGCACCACAGACCAGCTGAGGTTGGAAGGAACCTCAAAAGGCCCCCAAAAGGCCCCCAAAAGCCACATCCCTGCCTCTGGCAGTGATTCACCCTCTCAATTTTGCCAGTGCATCTAGGAAATGATCTTGGTTTGCTTCAGATCAAAAGTAAAATCTTCTGGCAAGGATATTTTTTTAAAAAATAACTTTGAGAAGACATTTTAGACTTAACTTCAAAATCAAAACATTTTTAAGAGGTTCCAAGAGTGAGGCAGGAATGGATGTGAGTGGGAGGCTGAGGGTCAGGGAGGTTGGGAAGTACAAAGTGGCTTTGCTGCAATGATATGGGATTCCTTGGCTGCAGTGGGATTTTCCCAGTGCCCTGTTTCCACCCCGGGAGCTCTCCAAGTCTCTCAGATATTCACTCATTCCAAAGGAAAAGGTGAAAATCCTGTCAAAGCCCTGTAGCTGTGCCACAGATTGGGCTGAGGCTGCAAGAGCAGCACAGCTGCCACAGGAGGACCCTTTTGGGTTTGGGAAGACTCTAATGGTTTTCAGATGGTTTATGTGGAAACTACTCATGTTTTTTGAATGACCAGAGAGTCTAATTCTCAAAGTCCAAGAGGTTTAGATCACTTGCAGAATGTGAATTTTTCTGGACCTACATGCCTCAGGTTTCAGAGCTCCCTTACCTCTCTTAATCCTAAATGAAGAAGACTCTGAATTCCCTGTCCCATACAGTTTTACATGTACAGTGAATATCTCTGGAACAACCCTTTGGAAATTGCTTTTCACTGCTGTTAGATCTGTCTTCTCCCCACTCTCAACGTTCTTATCATTAAACAAAGCTTAAAAGCAAAGACAGAGACTTCACACCTCTGTCAGCTCATTGTTAGTTGACTCTAAAAATCACTGATCAGCACGGAAAGCTCAGTTAGGTCCTGATCCCAGAGTCACTGTGTGTTTGCTTTGCTGGGTTGTGAGGACTGAGCACAGGATTATGTGTCTGCAGAATCAGGGATTATGTCTTTGTAACCTCCCCACACCTGAATAAGTGAGAACAATGACATTGTAGCCTTAAATCTCTTTATTTTTAATTTGCTTTTCATGCTTTCAGCATTCAATATAGTGAAAATTTTTGACAGGTGACCTTTTTTTTAGGAAAACCATCCTGCACCAAAAGGCAACTGTCCCTCTTGGGGGGGTATAAAAGTTTACATGGAGAAAAGAGCTGCTGAGTCTTTGTAAAATGTCAGCTTCTTACCTGTACTCTTGGTGTGTACGGTGTAAATATGTATTTAGGATTGTTGGGTTTTAAGCAAATACTGCTGATCTAATGAACTGGAGAAGTTTATCACATAGGTCTATATTTCTAAGGAGGAGGATTAGAGCTACAGACTTTAAGTGCCCTTCAGAAATGTGTGTGCCAAGAAGCAAAAGCGTCAGGGGTGTGACAGCAGGGGTGGCAATCGTGGAGTAAAAGAACATTTTTGGTTGAAGAAATGCTGTTTCACAGGGTTTCAATATACCCAAAGGCACGAGCCCATATGGCTGATTATTTACACACAAAGTCATGTTAGGAAAAGGATTTCCATTTGGAATTGTTACTGAATTATACAATCATAGAGTGGTTTGGGTTTGAAGGCAGCTTAAAGATCATCCAGTCCAATGCCACCCCCTGCCATGGCAGGGACACCTTCCACTGTCCCAGGCTGCTCCAAGCCCTGTCCAGCCTGGCCTTGGACACTTCCAGGGATCCAGGGGCAGCCACAGCTGCTCTGGGCATCCTGTGCCTGCCCACCCTCACAGGGAAGAATTTCTCCCTAATATCCAATCTAAATCTCCCCTCTGTCAATTTGAATCCATTTCCCCTTGTCCTGTCACCCTCTGCTCTTGTCCAAAGTCCCCCTCCATCTTGCTGGTATTAGAAAACTGTTTTCTAGTCACTGTAGTTCTACAATTTCAGCTTTAAAACAAACCTCTTTTAAAAGTCATGCAAAGAGCAAAAAATTGAAAGCCCCCATTCCCTTGGGATTTGGATCCAGTGCTTTTGAATGAAATGCCAGAGCATCCCAGTGAGATACCAGTGGGAATGCAGCAGGTCCATGCAGCCTTCCCCTTGCTGCCCATCCCAGTGTCCTGCTCTGTTGTATTGCACTTGTGTTACACTGAGCTCTGGAACAAAAACTTTAAAAAGCCCTGTCATATACCAAAGTGTTTTAATTTACCTCCTGACCACTAAGTCCTTGTGCACAGACAGGTAAATTCTCCTCCTGTTTTGCTGATGGGATCAATGAGCAACACAGGGAAAAAAATACAAAGTAAGAAATCTCATTAATTTAATTACTTTTATGAGGAAAAAGTCAGTAAAATGACTGGTGCCCTCAGGGTCACACAGCAAACAAGTGACAAGGCTGGGGACAAGTTCTCTGTGCTCTGTGTCCAGCCTTATTCAAGTGAAATAAAGCCACCTGCATCAGCCAGACTAAAGAATGGGTCTTTTTATAGAAGAAACCATAGGGCTTCCCAGATAAGACATTTTAAAACTATTATCACATATTGCCTTGGAAAATAGAAATAGGTAACTAAGAGGTGCCTTGATTATTTATACACATGGCATTTTTCTAATCCTTAGAATTTTTTTCACAGCGTTTTTTGTTTTTGAAGATTATTTTAGGATTAAAAAATTTCCATGTTTGGCAATCACTAATCATTCCCTTCTGAATTCTTGCAGGAATGTAACCTATTACCAGTCCTTCCAGATACAGTTAGATATAAACATTTGCCCCTAGATTAGACTATTAGAAGATTATTTGATTTTAAAAAAAAATTCTAAGGAGCTGGTTTTACAACTCCTTGCTGCAAGGACAGTGGGGTTGCTTGGGTGAGTAAGGACCATTCATATCATGAGAGGTATAAAAGGTTTAGTCTGTGTATTTAAAGTATTTTGTTTTGTTTTGCAAATATTGAACATAGATGGGTTCCTATTTCTAAAAGCACCTAGAGCCAGTCTGAAGGAAGGTAGTTATGAAATAACATTGAAAATAGCTGCTGTAGATAGGGCATGTTTGATTATATTATTATAAATATACCACTATAATTTATTGCATTTAACTTTTTTGTATAACAATGGGGTGTAATTGCAGGGGCTATTTATTTTGGGGGGAAATGGGAATATAAATGAAACCTTTCTAAACTGCATGGATAAAGGGATGCACAGACCTCTTTGTAATCACAACACATTCAAGAGTGCCATGAGGTAACATGGATTTTAGGGTCTCGGGTAAGCTAAACTCGATAGTCTCCTAAGAGATATTCCAGAGAAACAAATCCATTCATGCAAAGGCAAACACATAAAATCCTCTGTGTCTACAGTTAAAAGGAATACAAAAAAATCAATGTTAATCCCGAGTGCAGATTTTGAATAATGGGGCCTGTGCTGTCTGTTCTGTTTACAATGGCTTGTGCTTTGTGGATACATATCAAATATTGTAATATATTTTTATTACATAGAGTTAATGGTTAATACAAAGTGACATATATAAATAAATACATACTATATCTGTATATTGTGATTTTGTTTACTGTTAATGAAATGTGATTCTGATAAATGACTTGGCATGAGCTATTTTTCCATATAAAATTAATGTTTTAAAAAGTCTGTTTCACTTCATTGTTGCAAAAGTCAAGCCTGTGGTGTCATGGCAATGATGTGACCTGGTCAGTCCCTCCTGTTTTTTGGAAAACTGTTACAAAGTGCATTGCAATGGAATTTTACTTCATTCCAGTATGAGCAACACAAATGGAATAATTGGAGAATCTGAATATACAATGCTTATGTCTAGTTTTGACAGAAATGTTGGGTCTTAGTACACGTGGTTGTACTTAGGTTTAGCTGTTCCCTGATGTCCTGAGCAAGTTTCAGAGTTGGTTTCAAGGTTTGGGGGATTCCCTCTTCCTGCTCCCTGAACATCCTTTGCCATTCAGAGTTCCCACAGAAAGGTCTCAGGCTGAAGACTCTTCCTCAACACCACCCAAGTGGCAAATTTCCTGCATAGGGAATGTCTTCTGGTCCTCGCTGAGCAGAGTCTTTTATTTTCTATGTAAAACCCAAATTCTTGGTCCTGAAACCTGTTTTCCTCCTGATTTACAGGGATTAATCATTAATACTTTAATAATGACTAATGGATTTTAATAACAGCATAGAATAAGAGAATAGTTTGGATTGGAATGGACCTTAAAAGTTATCTCATTCCACACCCCCTGCCGTGGGCAGAGACACCTCCCACTCACTGGAATCAGCACATTTCCAGTCTTCTCCCCGTGATCTCCAGGCAGAGATTTGAGCTGAAGATTAAATTCCACTCCAGTGCACAGATTAGGCCTCTTAAGGGCTCTTTTGCTTCCTATACAGGTGTTAAATCTCCACTGCAGAAAAGCAGAAGAGATCCCAGAAGAGCTGAAACTTCTCAGACATGAAATAATTTCTGATTTAACCAACACCATAACTTTGTGCTGTGTCTTTTTTTTCCCCACTTCCCCCCGTTATTTTAAATAACTATTTTCCCCACATTTCTCTGTGCATGCCCCACCTCCCTGCCAGGCACACCCATTAACAAGTGTCTCCACGGATTAACACCCTCCTCTCACAAAGGCTGGCAGGGCTGGCTGAGGTAAATCATTTATTTATTCATGTTCAGCCTGTAGCCACTTGCAATTTACACTGAGAGCAAGGCACAGATCGGGCTCCAAACACAACGCTTTCACTGCTATCTTTGAAAGGAGAAGCTGGCTCTGCAATCCTCAATACAACAAGCATGTTCTCACATGAGGGAAAAGGCATTTCCCGGAATCACAGCTCCATCCTGGGCTCCAGGCTCAAACAAACAGGCAGAGGAAACCTGCGAACACCATGTGAGGGATTCTGGGACGCTGCTCCCTCTCTGAATCTGTGGGAGGTTTTATTTTGCTCTGGTCTCCATTACAACTTTTTTTCATCCCTTAGGAAGGACCTAAATATTGTCTTTCACAGTACAAAGGCAAATGCAAAGGCATATTAATTCCTGGAAAGTTTCGCCTGGAGATTTAGCAGAGACAGAATAATTATACTGGAAAATGCAAGGAAATGTAGTTTCAAACGACTTGCCATCCATATCATTATATAACTTTTTTCTTTTGCCAGCATCATGCTAGAACCGAGTTAAAAGCCTCATGCCAACTTCTGCTGGCCTGGCTTTGGAAGGAAAGCAGCTGCAATGCCAGCAGACAGTGGGCACGTTCCCAGTGTGGCAAGGCCCCTCAAACAATGCAAATATTTATTTTAATCCTTTGTACTTAGTAGCACGTGCAGCGTAGAAGAGAGGCCCAGCTAGAGCTGTAGGAGTCCCAACACAAAATAAAGAGCTCATGTGTGTCCCTGGAGGGGCCTGAGCCACTCTGGTCCCTGACACTGGGGCAGCACAGCAAATCTCAGCGCAGCACCAGGGGCCCAAGAGGCATCTGAAGGGAAAAGGTCGGGAGCCATTTAGTGTTTTCTGGGACATTTGATAACAAGCAGCTGACCTAAACTGATGTTCATCCCCTTGTGTGGTTGTACAGACTGTTTTCCAATGGTTGTGCTGGAATATGCTGGGCAAACATCATGGAAATATCCATTTTGGTCAGAGGGATGGAGCCCCTCTTCTCTGGAGCCAGGCTGGAAGAGCTGGGGGTGTTCACCTAGAGAAGAGAAGGCTCCAGGGAGAACTTAGAGCCCCTGGCAGGGCCTAAAGGGACTCCAGGAGAGCTGGAGAGGGACTTGGGACAAGGCATGGAGTGACAGGACAAGGGGGAATGGCTTCAAACTGCCAGAGGGCAGGGCTGGACGGGATATTGGGATGGAATTGTGCCCTGTGAGGGTGGTATCAGTTAAAAACCATTGCCCCTAATCCTGTCATGAGCTGCCTGTATACAAAGTCCCTCTCCCTCACTTTTATAACCCCCTTAAGGTACAGAATAACCCAGAAACAAACAGCAAACCTGGCAGGACTCTGAGGGTCCAACTTGACCCACGTTGAGTTTTTTCTGAACTTGCACGGAAGAGCAGATCCAAGGTTGCACTTTCCTACATTAATATTTACAAAGGCCTACACTTTTTCAGGATTGCAAATTCTTGTTTTACCACTATGAGAAAAAAACCCTGAGATTTAGAGGTTTTAATATATACAAAGTCATCATTTGTTAGTTTTTACAAGGCTACTCTTTCCTTCCATTTTTTTTCTGATATAAAGATTGCTTTCAGCACTTTGTCATCTGTCCTCATTTAATCCATTTCAAAATTTATCCTTGCAGCATGAAACGTTGCTGTTGATCCCATTAAGTGTCTTCTAATAATTGCAGGGTTTAAGAAAGCTAAAGACAAAAACTGACTGAAATTAAGCTTGAAATGAATAAGAACATGGAAAAAAAAGAGTAGGAGTATGGTAATTACATGCTTATGACTGTGACATTAGGCAAAAGAAAACAGAGCAGCAGATGGTATCTGAATCTAAAGAAAAATGTAAATGATGATGAACTCACACCATGCCCTAAATAACGGTGTGTTCAGCAGCAGGTAGATGTTCTATGTAAAGAAGTGCTGCCTGATAATCAAGGACATACATCCAACCCAGGAGGGACATACTAGCATCCTTTATTAGATGAAAAATCACTTTATCAGTTTCTGTGTACTGCAGGGCCCTTGCCTTGCTTTCCTGGCCATCTCTACCATGGTGCTTGTCAATAAGCTCACATTAGTGTTGATATTTGTCACTGGCAGTCACACAAAAGCATCACCTCCTCCTGTGACCTTGGTAGCCTTAACACAGCTATTGCAGCCTGGGTCGGTTTGTTAAAGATATTTTTACTCATGCTTTGTCCCTTCTTTGCAATGCAAAAGAAAGAAGAGGAAGGGAATATACATCTATGCATTTTTTTCATAGATATATACTTCTATATTTGAAGCACATATAAATATGGATGGGCCTTACAAATGTATTCTTCCGAAGGAATAATACAAAGGCAATAAAATCTATTGTCTGTTAAAAATTAGTCAATTAATTTTAGAAAAGATATTAGTATTTTGTAATTGTAATTTCCACTTCTGCTTCCTCAAGAGGACTGAGAGAATATTTCTGCCTAGCAGCAAACAATGAATATACATGGGCAGTGAGATCATCTCAGAAGAACTTGTAGTTACTTTGGATTGTTTTCTCCTCTATTTTTTGGGCAGCTTTCAGAGAGTTTTTCCAGGGACTGAGGCTTGTTCTTGTTATGGTAAAAATGAGCAGAGTAGATTGAGTTGATTAGGTGACAGAGATTCTACCTGTGCCTTTCTAATTTTACTTTTTCTGCCTCCATAACCCAGATTCCATGTGTGTTCTGAAATCTCCATCAATTTTAGAGTCTCTCAGGGCGAGGCAAGTATCCAGTGTGGCCCCACGGCTTCCCAGTCTCATTCCCCTTGCCCAGCTCACCTCTCCACCCCTGAGCTTCCACTCCATGGCCAGGAACAGCAACACCCTTTTATGTTTTGCATTATGCTCGAGAACTTCATTTCACCATCCCTTACCATGTATTTTCTCTTCTCCCTGTCCACCCCAATTCCCACCAGCTCTTCCCATGCCCCACAGATTGGCTGGCAGGTTACTGCTTGTTATTCCCTATATTTTGCTGCTTTTAATGGATGCAGGTGCACACACTGCTGCGCTGCTTTCCCCGGGAGCCCACAGTTCTTAATCATCCTATTAAAGTGATTCTGTACTTGCCATCATTTTCACATTAAGATGATCTGCTTTAACTGCACACACAGAGATGTTCAAATTATTTGTTGTGAACAGCTGATTGAATTTAGCTCTGTTTGCTTACAAATTACCCCCTGCCTTTTTGAAGGGGTAGAGAGCTGCTGAGTCACTGAAGTTATTCAAAATATTTCAGGTATTTTGGGCTAGAGGGGCACAAGCACTGCTGCTTACAGAGAGCTGATGTGGCAAATGGTGGCTGAAATGCCAGGGGGCACTTTGCAGGGAGCACCTCAGCCGGTGGCAATGCCTGATCTTCGAGGAGGTTATCAGAGTTCTTACCCTGAATAATTCATGTGTGCACAAAGCTTTTCTACAGCGGCAGTGCCACAGGAGCAGCCTCAGTGCTAACCACTTAAAAAAAATGTTATTGTCCCTGCTGTGGCCACAGGACCAGGGCAGTGACCGTCCCCTGTGCTGGCCTTGCTGAAGGACCCCAAATGCTGTGTCCAGTACCTGGCCCTTCATGACAAGAGGGATATTGAGGGGTTGGAGCCCCAGGAGCAGCTGAGGGAGCTGGGAAAGGGGCTGAGCCTGGAGCAAAGGAGGCTCAGGGGGGACCTTGTGGCTCTGCACAAGTCCCTGACAGGAGGGGGCAGCCGGGGAGGGTCGGGCTCTGCTGCCAGGGAACAGGGACAGGAGGAGAGGGAACGGCCTCAGGCTGGGCCAGGGGAGGTTTAGGTTCTACATTAGGGAAAATTTCTTTATAGAAAGGGTTGTCCAGCCCTGGCACAGCTGCCCAGGGCAGTGGTGGAGTTCCCCATCCCTGAAGGGATTTAAAAGCTGTGTGGATGTGGCACTTGGGGACATGGGTGAGAGAACAGGGGACATAGCCTTGGCAGGGGGAATGGTTGGACTCAGAGATCTTAGAGGGCTTTTCCAGCCTAAACAATTCTATTCTCTGAAAGGCTCTATAAAGCTAAGAAAACATGTCAAATTACATTTTTATTAGTAGTTTGTTTACAGCAGCACCCACAATGTGCCAGACCTTTTATAAACACCCAGGTGTGCATGGGTCATGAACTTTGATGTAGAAAATCCTCCTGCTTTCCCTGGGGGAATCAGATAAAGAGTAACTCTTGGCAAGCTTTGGGATACTGATAAGGAAGTCTATCATATGCAGAGACAAAGGGGTTGGGCAGTTTGATCTTGACATCAGCAGGCTTTGTATGGTTTCAGCAGATGAGCACCTGCTCTTGTTTCCTCTCTAAAGTCTCTTTACAACCTCGCATGAACTGTGGCCAAATTCCCAAATAATGCAAGGTAACATTTTCAGATGCACAAGTCACAGGAGACCCCGGGGTTCTCTTCAGCACTGTGGGGGCTTTTGTTTGGCTTCTTTTCTTTTCCCTTCTTTTCTTTTTTCGATGGTGGGAGGGATGCTATAACCACTATTTTACATCCTGAGTTCTTAGGCTTGCTGAAATTCGAGGAGATACAATCAGGGAAGCTGATAAACACTGGAGACTCCTACACTCTGCTCTGGTTGTTACTATATTAAGGCTGCATTTGTGCAATTTGGGGCTTCTAATGTGGAACAGTTGGCAGCTCTGCAGTGCTGGTGCCCCCTGAGGGCTGCCTGCCCTCCTCACTGCTTCTGTCTATGGACAGGAAACACAGGAGCCTGTGTGCCCACACAAGGCACACAAACACACTCCCCACTGCTGGTGTGGCTCAAACACATTTCTACTTCATCATTCTTAACATCCTAGTTTGCTCCTTCCATCCCAACCAGAGTTTAACTTTTTTCTTTCTAATAACTGGCATTTATTTTATTTTTAATTTGAAATAGTTGATTTCAACAGCCTCAACAGTTCATGTCAAATCACAAACTCATTGAAGGAATGTTGCTCTGACCATCCCCTTTCCCACCCTGGGCTTTTATCAGCTTTCAGGTCCCTTGGTGGGGAAATACCAAGTCAGCTTTCTGCCAGATGCCAAATTTCAGAGTAATTTTCTGTTCTATGATAAATTAATTATCAGCATTTACTGAAATATAATTTGCCACCATCTGATTCTAAACTCTCTGGCTTGCACTGGGAATCTTGAAATGCCACCACTTATGACATCCTTTGTTGTTCACCTCAGTGGCTGCTTCAGGAACAAGGACTACGTAAAAATTCAGGAAAAGGCAAATTTATTCGGGAGAAATAGGGGAGTAGAAGATTTCAAGGATGGAAATGAATCCTCATTTCCATCCTTCAGCTTTTCCTCTGTAGAAGTAGTTCTCTTTCTCCTGCTCCAATCTCACACTTTTTCTGGTCTCATTTCCCAAACACCAGACCCAAAAATCTACCAAGTTCCCTGCAGAAGACAGGGATGAGTTCTAGGGAAGCCCTATTGATTTATATTTATATTAAATCAATCATGCATCAGTCAAGGTCTTAATAATACATCTAAAGACTTTGATAATCTGAAAAGTGCCCTCTGGAGAGTCGTACTGCTTTAAGAATGATGCATTGCTTCTGAAGCCGAGATGGAAATTCAACAATTAATTCTAAGGACACTTTCATTAGGGAGCAACTGATTTTAAAATGCTGGATTTTCTCTAAATCAGGTATGTTCTGCACACAATGCTGAGGGTGCATTGACTGAGGGTGTTGACATCAGGACCATCAGTACCCGAATTTACAGTGACTGAGAGTCATTAAACTGGTCCTTGATGACCTTTTTAGGGCAAAAGTCACAAAAAGTGGACAAGTAAAACCAGATAAGTGTCTCTGAAGAACAACTCTCAAAGTTCTAACACTCAAGGAATTTGTTTTAGTGTTTAAAAATGACCACGTAGCAACCAACAGCAGCAAAGCCATTTAGAATTGAACTGAATAAGGAGATTTAACAGCTTATGTCTTTCTGCTGGAGCTGCTGATTGATTGTCTCAATCCTTCAGTGCAATCATTGGGGTTTTGAATGTTCCCAGAAATCATTATGTTCATTACAGTGGCTCCAGCTGCCCTTCATTAGCCAAATATAGAAAAATAAGGCAGATACAGGGCAGATCATAGAAACAGAATCTGTTTTTCCCTTCACTTCCCACTCCTCTCCCAATTATTCTGTAAATTTACCCGTTCTGCTTGTGAGGACAACCTTGGAGTCAGGAGCTGCTCCCTGAGCCGAGCCAGAGCTGTGACCAAAGCAAATTAATGATTCTGTTCACCTGTGAGTTATGGGACTCACAAAACTCTCTTAATAGCAATGTGATTTTAGCACTTTTTACACTGAGGCCATGTGACCAGACCAGATCCTTGTGGTAAGAAACAGATCTCAGATTTAGATCCCACTGGTCTGGTTAAGTGAGATTACGCTGCCATTGCTCCTTGTTAACCCAGGTATTGAATTTCTGTCACATCTAAACCACCAAAAGTAATCCCATTTTTCATATTTTTACTTGCTGACAATAAGGCTGGATGAATATTTAATCTCCAAATGATAGTTTACTCTGAATGCTCTTTTTTGCAGCTTTTTGGACAGCAGAGTTAATAAGAATGATTGTGCTGTTGACATAAGTGATGTATTGAATTTTAGAAAGCAGCTGCTGCAAATTAAGGGAGAGCTAATGACTAGAATAATTAAAATATCAGATGGTTGAGATTACTTAGTGTAATAATAGGTGGGAATTGTTACTGTTTTCTCTAAACACCACCAGTATTTCAGGATATACAGTGCAATGCTCTTTTGCAGTTTTTTTGGTGGAAAAAAAACACTTTTAAAAATGCTGCTGTAAAGTGGAAATCCAAGTGTTCTCTCCAGATGGGAAGCTGGCACTCCAGACATGTTGCAGGGACCTTCCCTGATGAAGGCTGGACCTTCCCCTGGAGAGGCAAGTATATAAAAGGTGTCTGGTCTGAAAATCAGTTTAATAAAGAGCAGAAAACTGTGGGATATTGGTTAATCCAGCCTATGGAAGTCACCCAACACCAGGGAGGGGAAGGTGGATTTAACATCTCTGAGTGGGACACCCCAGAAGGTGAACAAAGGCACTCAAACACCTGAAAAGGCAGATTAAATTTTAAAAACTACACCTGTAAAGTACCTTTGTGCTCACTGCCTAGAGTCTTTTTACAAGCTTTCCAAAATCCAATTATTGTCATTTTTTAGTGATGAAAATATTCATTTCCATATTAAGCTGAAATGTTGCATCAAAAACTGTTGAGTCAATATGGCCCCTCTGAAATACATGAAATGTATTAAAATATCCTTTACCTTCCTACTGAGCAAGGAGCACACCACGAGCATGTGAGCAATGTTTAAAATTTTAATGGAAACTGTAATCTCCATCAAAATCAAATAGAGTCTCGTGTCAGGTTAAGAGGACAGAGAAGCCACAAAAGTGATCAACAAATTGTCCTCCAAATCTCAGCGTGGACTTGGTGGATTTGTGAGCCTCACCTAGCTACAGAGTGACCATGGATGCTGCAAAATGTTGATTTTATCAATGGAAGATGGCAGAGAATGCTTATTTAGTGACAAGATTGCATTCACTGTGATGGCTTCCTTGAATGTAAATTTTGCTGCTAAAAAATCTTACAGCGTTACAATGAAATACAAAAATGTCATCTGAAGTTCAATGACCTTCAAAAGGAAATTAAAGACCAGTTTGCACTTTAGATTAAGTGTATGGATATGATTTAAACTTGGAATATTAAGGAGATATCAGAACAAAACACTAAAACTTCTAGAAGTTAACCACCTGGCACCAAAAGGATTCACAGCTGTTTATTAAGGACTAGAAGGAGCCAAAAAAATGTTTGTCACTATGATAACACAAAGCAGCACAGGCAAAAGTGGTCCTAAAAGTATCCATGAAATAAATGTAAAAATCACTGACCCTCTCTCCATGTGTGCAACTGCTGCAGTAGGAGAGGAAAAAGGCTTTGGAAAGTTGTATCCTCAGTGAGTGTGAAGCAGCAGAGCTTCTCTGGGCTCTGGCTGGAGGGCTGGAAGTGTGCACAGAGCTGTTTGTCCTGCAGCAAGGACACACCACAATTCATACAACTTGTCTGTGCTTTTACACTTCCCCCTCCGGCTTGTGGCTGCTGCCTAAATTCACGCAGGGACTGGTTATGAAATAAAATGTAAAAAAATCTCCAAACTTGGGCATTTTCAGACCCACAGCAAATGTATCTCATGCCAGTTTTTAAAGGTTAACTGATGGAAGGCATTGGTGTGAAACCACTTGTATTCTGTTTCAAGTTCATCTCTGTTTTGGTGTTTCTCAGAAAGGTCAACCACCTGCCACAGCGTGATAAAAGAGACAAGTAAATTTGGCTGGATCACTGTCACTCACTGCTGAAATCCACACTTTGGGGAGATGTCCCAAATTCCATGAAAATAATGAGCTGAAGTTAGAGGAAAAAACCCACAACCACACACGGGTAAGAGAAGGGAAAGTAGATGGTGACAGAAGCTGAAAATATGTGACAGGATTAAAATAGCCTATGAAAAAATGTATTTCTTAACTATCATAGACATTGATTTCATTCATATTCATTTTCATCATGTTTTACCCACACAGAGTTCAACCTCTTGGTAAAAGCCATACTCACATATTCCTAAAACTCTTCTGCTGCCAGAAAATTAAACTTGGATTAGAGATTACCAAATTACACTACATTTACACCAATGTGTTTAAGCAGATATAATATCAGTAGATTCCCAGCTTGATTCACCCATCCCTGGCAGTGTCCAAGGCCAGGTTGGACAGGGCTTGGAGCAGCCTGGGATAGTGGAAGGTGTCCCTGCCCATGGCAAGGGGTGGAACTGGATGAATTTTAAGGTCCTTCCAACCCAAACCAGTCTGGAATTTGCAGGTGCTGAGAGCTGTCTCGGAGAGAATACTGTACTTGGAGTTATCAGGAGGGATGAGGAAAAATGAGATGATAATTAAACCAATAAAAATGAATAGCTGGATAGCCTGACAGGGATAGTTAAGGAGAAGCCAGGCAGCTCCCACTGTGTTTTATGATTGTCAGGGCTCTGCATGGGAGCAGATGACTGATGGCTGGTATTATCAAGCAGAGTGGAATATCTCCTGTTTTAACCTTTCATTTGTTTAACCTTTCCTGTGTGGGTGAGGTTGTGCAGCTGAATTTCTTATTATTTGGAAGGGATTGTATTTTTCTCTTTCATATCAGGGACAATCAAGATTTATCAAAATTCTCACGTAAGAGAACTGTTAAAGGCTGTGCACATGGATCTGCAGTTACAAAAGGGCCGTATCCACCCTCAAGTTTTATTTCTTGGCATTTCTGCAGGGTTGTCTGTTTTCCTACAACACTAAAAAGAAAAGAGATTAAAAGCACAGACTTTAGAAAAAATTACCTGTTCTAAAGAGGCGGAAAAGGCAGATAAATTGAAAACATTGGTATCCAGATTTACTGGTTTGTGGTTTGGGTCTGTCTGAAGGTTAAATAATGGTGTTGTGTATTTCAAAGGAAAGGAACATTTTAACTCCCAAGTGCATAACTACAGCAGTAAATGGAGCACACATCAGATTGGTGTAATTACATCCAAGGCAGGCATAAACATCTCGGCACGAGATATTCACATATCTGAAATTCCTGGTAAAATTCCTTGGAGCCTGAGTGTTTTCCAGTGCTGGGCAATCAGAAAATAATTGCACAGACAAGTCCACTTGACAGCTATTAGGCCATTTATTTAGGAATGCCTGGACTAAAATGGAGTACAGTCACCTGCAGTAGTCCCAGTTCTGCTGTGCCCAAACACGTGTAAGCACTAGTGACAGCCAGGAAAGAGCACCAAAGCCACTGTCCCCAGCACCTGAGGCCTTCAGCAATCAGAGTCCATCCAATCTTAGCCAATGGATGTCCAAGAATTCCCCATCAAATCCACTTCTTGTTATCAAATGAAAAATAATTTCTCATTGAGAGGACTTCACTTCTGAGAACAAAGCCCAGGAACCTCGAGGTTTGTAAAGTTAAACTCTTCACACCATCATCTCAAGGTAGAAAGAACTCTCCTGCCAGGACAAAGACAGTGGTTTCCACCTTCAATCCAATTTAAATTTGGCTATTTTGTTCCACTTTTGCCTGTGCATTCCAACCATCCCTGCAAGATGCCTTTGTGGGACTCCAGAGAGAATCCACCCAAAAAACTCCATTCATAACCCAAAAAATCTTGTGTGGTCTTGGTCTATTGTGGTGATAATAAAATCTACGTATGCCAATGATCAAGTCAAATATAACTGCAAACAAATTGCCTGCTGTCATTACTCCATATTCCAAAATTATTTCACGTTGTTACCTGCACAAAGACATCATTAATCCCTTCTCAGCTTTCAAGAAAAAAAATATCCCTTCTTCACAAACTGCAGTTGTATTTGCTACCCAAAAATATGTTCCTTACAGGACACTGTAAGGGTGGTAAATAGGGTGAAATTAGTAAAATATAATTCCACATGATGGAATGATTGGATGAGTTGTTTACTTCTATTACTTAATTGAAATGATACTGACTTGGAGGTATTCCATAATTTCAGTCACAGAAAATTAAAAATGCACTCTTCTGTTTTCTTGGAGCCTTTGCTGTTATTTAATGGTATCTGCAGGACAAGCATGGGCTGGAATTGTCTGGGAAATTTAAGAATACGATTATTTACTATGCGAGGGCTCATGATTATGTTTTTCATTCTGCAGTCTTTTGCCTTTTATGTGTTTCCTACATTCCTTGACAATAAAAAAAAATAATTAATACAGATGGCCCATGGTATTTTTACAGTAAGTTTTCTACTTGCTCTTTATTTTTCCTTCAATTTCAATGATATTTTACTGAATGTCTTTTCCAAGAATCCTATCAAATTGGCAAAAACTGTAAATAGCAATCAAAATGTTTAAAACAGAATTGTATTTGGAAGAGTTTACTGCAGGCTTTCTACCAAGCATGTTAAGAGATGTTTATTTAGTCACAGACTGGCCAAAATCATGCAGCTGACCCTGGGTTTTTAGGTATAATTTGGGTCATAACATTAAAGCTAATGGAGCAAAATTGTATTTTCATCAGCTGACACTGTGTCCAGTGTTGGGTAATTCTTTCCTAGATGTGGTCTGCATCTTTCCTGAACCCCAATCCTGTCCTGCTGTATGATTTTGTTACTCAAAAGCCAACAATAAAGCACAAATCCTGCTCCCAACGAGGCATAAGGCCAGAAAAGCAGCAGCAAGATGAGCAGGCCATGCAGAGGAACCCAGAATGCCTTGCATGTCACAGAAGACAGCGGCATGAGATGTGCAGGAGCACAAAAGGCACTTCAAGTCAGGCCAAAAATCAAGAAAAAAGGTGGTATCAGTGGATTTGTGAATTAAGCACCTCTCAGTGACTAAGCCTCTCTTCTCACACACATGACACAACTGGCTGTATCCAGGAAAAGCTTTGTTCAAGTCCTTCTCCCACATCAGGGAAGAACTGCCATGCCACAGTGCTGCAGTTGTCCTGATCCCATAACCTTTTTGTCAGGTTTGGTTCATGGAGTAAAACTGCAGCCTTAAAAATCCCGAGGAGGAAACCCTCCTGGCATTAAACTCTGGAAGCACAAAGCATCCTTAAATCTAAACAACCCAAGCAGGAAAGCAAAGGTGGGTTATTCACTGCAGACTTTTTTCCTGAAGTATAGAGCTTGTCTAAAGGGGAACTTCCAGAGAAAGAGAGGAATTTTGACACAAGTTCTAATCACATTAAACAGAAGTTGTCCCCTCTCAGCTTTTCCTCCCACATGAGAATAAAACATAAAGAGTGTCAAAACTTTTTTGAGTTGCAACAATATACCAATTTTATACTTTAGATACATTTTTCAATTTTTCATTTCAATTTCATTTCATTCTTCTTTATCTCTTTTTTGTCGCTGTTGTTTTTATCCTTTCTTTTCAATTTTTAAATGATTAAATAACCCAACAAGCAAAACATTTCATTCCAGGTCAACTCAAAACACCTTCCTCCATTCTCCCTGTCTCTCCCCTCAACCCGGGGCTCCTTTTGGTTCGACTTGAACTTCATTTCCGATTTTTTTCCCACCAAAAGGAGAACTCCCCCCAGCATCCATCCAGCTCCACTAACAGAAAGGCCTCGTGCAGAGAAAAATACATGAAGAGATGGGCTATGTAACTCTCACTACGACTACAGCCAGGCTGAGAGAAGCAGAGCTGGGGCCGAGCTCTATCGCCGCCGCTGCTGCCACTGCCGCGCCCGCTGCCGCAGCCGGCGCGCGGACAGGCTGAGGGGCTGCTTCCCAAACTTCCTCATGATCTCCTTGATCCTCGCCAGGTTGGTCTTGGAGATGGTGAAGTCGCACTGGGTGGCCCCCATGTCATAGCCAACCTCGCAGGTCTTGGTGGCGGCGGTGTAGCCCTCGGCCTTGACGCCCACCACGTACTCGCCCGGGTTGAGGAGACGCCAGTAATCCCCGTCGGCTCCTGGTGGGATAAACACGGTTTTCAGGACTTTGGTCCTTTCTCCTTGAGGAAAGTGTTGTTTATAAAGGCATAGAATTGTTGAGGTTGGAAAAGACCTCCCCAAAAGATCATCAAGTCAAACCACCAACCAGCACCACCACCGTGTTCACCACTAAACCGTGTCCTCATGTGCCGTATCCACACATTTTCTGATCACTTCTAAGGGTGGGGACTCCATCACTACCCTGGGCAGCCTGTTCCAGTTCTTGAAAACCCTTTCCATGAAGAAATTTATCCTAACATCGAATCTAAGCCTCCCTGGCGCAACTTGAGTCCCTTAAATGAGGACACAATAAGCCGAGTTGGAAGGGACCCACAAACATCACTGAGTCCAACTCCCAGCCCTGCACCATTCCCAGGACAAGTCCTTGGCCATGGGTAAGAAGACACCACAGGCAGAACCTTTGATCCTCACACCAGGAGGCTGTCCAAGGGGCTGCCCCCAAAACAAGTACCCCTCCTCCTCCAACCCAAGAGGAAAACACTCCTCAATCGTATTTTCCAAATGATGAAAAAGGCTCCAATCCAGCTGTAGATTTTTGGCAGTTGGAAAGGCCTGAAGCAAAATCTGGTGATTCCCATGGGGTATAAAAGACTTTTCCCAAATTAATCGTAACTGAGGGATGCAGAGGAGCCCTGATGAAATACCCACATCACATGACCCTGACCAGACAGCCAGGACACAGATTTTGGTGCTATTTATTGGGAAAAGTGTGTCAATACATAATATCAACTCACTTTGAGATGTAAGTAAATATCCCCTGCTATGAAGCCTTACATTGGGGTTTATTACACTGATTTTCCTATGAAGGTCAATTCACTAGGATGTTTAACTACCTGGTTAAATGTAAATGCTCAAACCAAGCTCCTGTAATCAACTAAACTACTCATAAAAATGTATTTTAACACCTCATTGAATCAGGAGTTTTTGGTCTCTCCTTTTTCCTCATGAATGATCTCAGATATACCCATTTTATGTACCCATATGTGCATCAGGATGGTTTTAGCCTTCTTTTAAATATGATTTTAACCACTGAGTATTCTTAGCTGTGAATTGAAAAAGGGGAAAAACTATTACCTAAAATTAGTTTTGTACTCTGTCCTGGAAAAACTGCCTGTGAATGGAAGTACATATTCAAATATGCAATTCCATGTATAAATAGAAATGGAACATCTCCTGCATGAGGAGGGGTTGAGGTTTTTTAGCACTGATGAGACCTGACAGCCTTACTAACACCAGCCTTGGCTCGCTGGCAGTGCAGACTGTAGCAAGAACTGAAGATGATTTGCATAAAAGTATTACATTTGGGAAATGATCAAACTGGTCAGCCTCTGTTTAAAGAAACAGTATTTTAATTTAGAGTTTGGTAAAATAAAAAATGTGTTTGCAAACAGCAAGTGTTAACAAATGGCAATATCGACTCTACCCTGAAAGTGCAGTCTGAGTGTGCCACATTTGCACCTGATCAGGTCCATTCTTAAATCCCAACTTGCTCAGGTTTTCCCTTCAGCAAATTGGACCACATTTAGGGTGATAATCAGGTCCAAATTTTCTGTTTCTCAGGACTTGGGTGCTTTTAGGAAAGGTTCTAAGAGAGGCTCTTTATTCAGTTCTCCCTCACCACTGGGTCTGTTGGAAGCTGAACAAAAGGCCAAACCATAAATCTGCCCAGGTTCCTCGTATTCACCCCCAAGGGCTCATTTTTATCTGTAAATGCTCTGGCAGTACCCCAGGGCAGGCAAAGGGCTCTGGATCACCCTGTGTGTGCCTGTGATCACATCCCTGCTCCTAGCCTGGCTTCAGCCCCAGGACTGCAAACCTGACCCACATTTTTCTGACACATTTAACAGCCAGTTCATCACAACCCCACACAGGGCCAGGAATAAACCTACACATTCACACCCCACTGGGAATTTATTACAAAGCTGGGTACTAAGCCTTCAGCAGGATGCACTTTCCCTCTTTTCCATTTACAAGCAAGCAGACAGGAGTATTTCTGTCAGCTGTCAGTGCCCAGAATTTAATACCAGCCTAAAAGGTTGGGGTTTTCTGAAAATCAGATTAAATCCAGTAGGTAAAAAAAAAAAAATCAGAACAGATGGCAAAAAGAAACACAGTTAAAAACACAGATAAATTTAGTAAATAATAGGTTTGCTGAAATAATAGGTTCCAGTGGGAGCAGGCTGGAGGCAGACTGCATCCATATCCACCTACTGGGGCTGGAAAAGGATTGCCATGTCTGCTTAGATAAAAAACCAATGCATTAAGGGACGAAGATAGCATTGCTATGAATTTAATACGTCAGATTACTCCATATATTCTACAATTAAGAGAAATATCCGTTGAGCCTGGTAGGACAGACCTTAGTTACAATTATGCAATTGTAAAAGTGCAAAAGCAGTTTTTCCACTTAAATGTACCGAATTCCACTGATCTAAATACATTATGAAAATCTTTCTAATGCTCTTTTACCTATAAAAGACTCTTCAGGAAACCTGGCCATAGTGCTGCATACCCAAAGCATGTAACAACTTAAACTCAACTTTTCTGTATGGAGCAGGCAGCCAGGAATGAGGCTGGAGAGTTGTAATACCAGAATTGTGCTTAGCTTAGACTAATTAAATAAATATTTAATATATAAAGATGTTAAATATATTAAATATTACTAAATGCTATTTCAAAATCCTTGGGTTTTGGTGCGTCAGGTATACTGAAATCACAGCAAACTTACCAAAACATTCATAAAAATTTCTCTGGACATGCTGTGAAATCAAATTAATTATGCTTTGGTTCAAAACATCTGTCTTTGAAGTCTGGCTGTGACACAGAAGTGTTTCACCAGGAAGAAACTGCACATTTCTCCATCAATACATACTTTGACATTTCCCAAATTGTAGAAAGCAACCCCCCAAACTGCCTTTGCACCATGGTGGGGGAAAAGTGCAATTTTTTATCCAACTGAACTCTTTTCCAGAGTTTTTCTCGTAGATTCCAGTCCTTATCTGACTGTAACAACATGGAATGACTCAGACTTAATCAATAGTTACATCTGCATCGAGGGAAAATGGAATAATTTCCCACAAAGCTCTGGCTCTTGGAATCAATGGCTTCAATTAGCCCATTAGTGGTGCTAGCTGAATGTCAGCATCCCTCGGTCCATAAGGGATATTGTATGGCCAGGAGAAAGCCAAACCGTGCACTTTTATTTCAGTCCACAGGAAGAGGCAAAGAAATTTTCTCAAACCCTTAAATGTTATTAGAGGGCTTTTACAGACAACTTTTGTCTGGCTCTACGGGGCAGCTGACCATGTTAATGCATCAGTGAAACAGCAGAGCTCAGCTCACTTGAAACAAAACTCATGTGAATAGAGATAGGGGCCATAATTCTTCTCCTGCCTGGCCTATTTTTACATCAAGGCAACTCAGAGGTTTAAATGGATACATTTTTCATTTTAAAAGGTACAAATGAAAGAAGACTGCTGACAATTTGCCTTCTTTCTCTGGAGTTATACATGTCATTTTAGCTTTTTGGCTCCAGCACAAATCCTCTGGTTTCTGGGACTAATGAGACGTGTATTGTTATCTGGATAATATGAAACAAGATAGAACTTTTATGTTCTCATCTCCACAGTGATTCCAGAGTGTGAGCTTAAAAGTCTCATTAAAAAGAAAAATTAAAGGGAATGAGATAAGTACTTTTATTTTTACTAACAAGTGCAGATGGCCTTGAGCCACGGAGGCTCAGCAATAAGTCAAGATGTAAATAGCTGCAAGATTCCCCGAGTGTTACAAGGTGGGTTTGGGGATCTTGCACATTTATTGCACTTTATTTTTCTTTCACATGACAATCCAGAGTACAGAGAGCTGGACATTAATCACATATTGCATTAACTCAGCCTCAACCAGAGCAACACATTAATTCTGTTAACAGAGTAATGCAACCCACGCATTATGGCAGAATTTCAGCACTGCCAAGGCTTCCTAGACAAGAAAAAGCAGCTGATTACTTTAATTCCCACTGTCATTTCCCAGTGGTCCCATTTTGAAATATTTAAGGCAGAATCATTATTTCCTAATTAAATATCTGTCATTCAATGTTTTTTTTTTTACAATGGAGACACAGTCGCACTGAAATTAATCATACACTGTATATTTCAAGATTCATTATTGGCTCAGATCACCTCCTGTGGCAAACATTAAACCTTTGAAAATCACAAAGCTCTATGATATTCCATAGCCTGAAATCAGTTTATGTGTCCAAATCTGCCACTCTGTACCTCAGTGGCAAAGCACATGAAAGTGGCAGCAGATGAAGGACACAGAACACCAGGAAAGACATAAAAATACATCACATTAGTGTTCAAAACACATGTGGATGTGGTACTCAGGAACATGGTTTAGGGGATTTGTTTTTTGTTTTTATTGGGACTTTTTTACCTGTGCGAATGTCATGGTTAACACCTTCCACTGAAATAACAGCATTTGGAATTCCCTTTCCATGCACATCTTTCACGATGCCTTTGATGCCACGATGGACCTGTGGAGAGAATAAAAAAAGCAAGTAAATATTGCACAGCAATGAGCAGTAGTATTCCCAGGAGCTTACAATGAATCATTAATTCCATAAGTGAATTATATTTTCGTATTCCTACTTTATGGCTCACA
This sequence comes from Corvus cornix cornix, assembly GCF_000738735.6. Lineage (NCBI taxonomy): Eukaryota > Metazoa > Chordata > Aves > Passeriformes > Corvidae > Corvus > Corvus cornix. The sequence continues at coordinate 3,842,428 of NC_046336.1, read as the reverse complement.
AAATTGTAAAATATCATTATTAACCCCATAGCAACCCTTCAGGCATTAACTTGTGAATCAGTTGGTGAATTTTGTTAGGATTCCTGTGGCATCAAATTCAAGATACAAAGAACAGATGAAGCAACAGACACAATATGGGGTTTTTTTCTAGCAGCCCTTTCTAGCAAGCTCAGCACTCACATCAAATTTTCAGAAGCTTCATTCTTTTATTCCCTGAAGTCAGACCAGCCTGGCTGAAGAGATATGTCTATCAAAAATACCAATAACCACATAATTAGTCACGCAGGAGAAATAGTAGAAACCTTAATCTCTCAATCTCAGAGGAGTTACCCCTCTGCTGAATACCTGCTCCATGAAAACAATCAGGGACTCGCGGTTGTTTTCCCACTCTTCGGGCAGCTCACTCTCGTGGGGATACTTGTCACAGCCAACATAGATGGAGAGCTCAAAGCAGTTGGTGTGCAGGTAGCTGAAGTCATTGATGCCTGTCAATAGTGGGGAAAAAGGGAACAATTTCATTTCGTTTTTCATCTATTGATCAGACCTGAGATTTTATGCCAATTAATGTAACTTCTGCAAACACAAGTTGGGTATTCATGCAGCTGGCTCAGTCTGCAGAATTGGAGGGGCAAAAGGTTTTTAGAGATGCCACATATCCTGTAGCAAAGCACCAGAGTGTCCAAGGCCAGGTTGGACGGGTCTTGGAGCAGCCTGGGATAGTGGAAGATGTCCCTGCCCAGGGCAGGGGGTGGAACTCGATGGGCTTCAAGGTCCCTTCCAACCCAAACCATCCTGGGATTCTACTGATGGAGAAGATGGGGACACAGCCAAGAAAAAGGTCTCTCTCTACAGCAAAAACTTGTGCTTTGCTTTAAGAAAGCGCTAAGCATCCCTAACCCTGGACATGGCCCATGGAGCAGCTCTCCCTCATGAGTGCCCTGCCTAGAAATGGAATTGTCTATGGTGGGCTGCAGGGAGGTACAGCTGTTAACCCAATTTATAGAACCCTGAATGCCAGGACACAGAGCAACGTGCTCACAGGGATTGTTATGTAAAAGTGATTTATCAGAGCAGTTGGTGAAATAGTTCCTCAGCCTGTTTTCCTCCCTGAGTAATCTAACTGATACAAAAGCCAGAAAAATCAATTGTTTGATGTTACATATGGTGTCTGCAGTTTGTAAGAAATGAAAGCTGTTGCAGAAGACTGGGATCTGCACTGCTGCTCTGCATTAGGGATTTCCATTAGAAATATGTCCTAATCAAGCCCCAGGAGCCTCAGTGCCTCCAGTCTCCGAGGAGTTTCAGTTTAATTCTGCATTACAGGGACCACTGTAACCTTTGCAAAGGTCCTGAGCCCTAAAGAGCTGTATGTCCTTACATACAGAGCTCAAACATTTCCATTTTTCCAGGTTTCTCTCCTGTTTCTCACCATTATTTTTCCTGCTTCTCAGTTCTCCACTATCACATAGATAAGATACAGAGCATGAACACAAGACGAAGAAATTCTGTGAGCTTCCTTTCTTATTCCACCTGCATTTCTAATAAGAAAATATTTTAAAATAGGTTCGTTAATGATCATTAATTGTTATGTTTTAAATGGCAGAGATTAACAGGATTTGCATTCACTGAGTGCTTCTGTCTGGGAAGAGTTAAACCAAAATCTCTGTTCCTGTCCAATTACCACAGAGCAGTAGTCAAGTATTTAATGAGCCCTCAGTGCCTTCTGGAAGCAGAGCAGGAGGATTATATAACACAGATGTTAAACTTTTCACTTTTGTTGATGGGGAAAGCCTAAATATCAGCCAGTGGCATATGCTACTCTTCATAAACGTGCTTCCCCTCCACTTGAAAAACAGCCACAATTATTTTCCCCTCACATACTGTATTGCATCCTGATTAATCTGCTGTGAAATGTTTTGCCACACACAGTAATTGCTCAGTTTTAATACATGTATTTAAGAAAATGGCTTAACATTGCCAAGAGCGGCTCTTTCCTACTGCCTGAACGTGCAAATCCAGCCTCAAAACCACTGGAAATAAAATGAAACCAATCTCTTTTTTGCCTTGGTGCAGTTCACCCAGGGCAGAAACTTTATATGTAAGATTGCTGAAGAACTTGCATTCACTGCTGTTCAAAGAATGTGCAGGAAATAACATGGCTGGGTTTTAAAGGCATGAGGAGGTGTTGGGTATCTGTGGTGCACATACTTCTCTGGGGACTGAAAATAAATTAGAAAAATCCCATCTAAATTTTCCCATGGCATGAGCAGTGAGAAGTTTCTGTGCAGGACCACTGCAAGGACACAGATGGACAAGGAGAGAGGGGATGGACAGTTTCAAGGTGTGGTACGGAGAGGAGATGCCACCCACACCAAAGGATGGGTGGGAGAGCATCTGCAAGAACTTTACTGGAAGTCTTACTATAATGTAACAGAGCAGGACATAAATCATAATTAAAACATAATCAAGCAATAAAACAAATCAGATGAAACAAATCCAATATGTAATTGGTCCTAAGAAATCAGGGTAATACTCAGCATCTATGTTGTCCATCTTTACTTAAGGTAACTCAGTGTGACAGCTGTTAGTGACAAGGCCAATGCCATCTTTTCTGGATTGATTCATAATGATGTTTCTTGTAGCACTTAGGAAAATTAAACTCCTAAATTAGATATTTAAGTGGTCAAGTTAGCTCTCAGAGTGTGCTTTAGAATTTGCAGAAATGCACAGAAATGTACTGTCAGGTCTAAGAGTTCGTTTCCCCCAAATTCACCCAACACTTTTTAAACTCCTGAAAAGATATTTGAAAAGCTAATTCTTGACTGTAGCCTTTAAAGGCCAGCCAGCACTAACTTCACACTGGCCAACGTAAAAGCCATTAAAGCCATGTCCAAAATCCAGAAATGTTTATGCAGTGGAAATGCCCACAAGCTCCAAACACGAGCCAGTTCCAGCAAAACCTGGCCTGCACAGGCACTGGCCTGCATCTGTTTGCCATTAGTGCTGTTCCTGTTGTCAGCCCACTGGTGGCTGATGCCTGTCTCATTTCCTAATTTCAGGGAATATATTGTTTGACTGATGCACTTATAAAACACCAGGATTTTGAGCAGAACTGTGATGAATCAGCAGAGTTTCTGATTCCCAGCCTGCTCCAAGTGCACATCCAGAGAGACAAACGTGCCTAATGCTGTTAAAAATGGGCTTCTAATTAGGCTTTCCTGGAAACCGAGGTTTTGGCTGCACCACGGGCCATGGCTTCCCCTCTGTGCTCCTTAGCAGGGTGGCAGACTTGGGTGTATGGAGATTGATCCAGGCTGTGAGTGATCCTGGAAGAATGCCTGTGGAGCCCATGCAAAATTTAAGTGTAAGGATGTCCAGGTCTTTTAGAAATAGGACAGTAGCAGGCAAACAGAGGCTTTTTATGGTGTATTACAGCTCCAAGTGAATGGGAGTGGGGGCTGATCTGTGGCTGAGTTCAGGAGGAAGAGGCTGAAACCAGGATTTCCTTATCTGAGAGCCACTGGAATCTCTCCCTGAAGCCACTGTTTCAGCCCTGACACTGGTTCTGATGTGGGGCAGTAGTTTTCTTGTTGTCACCTTGTGAGATGGCAAAGGCTGACAGGGTCTCCCCTGCCAGTGGGTTTGGACTGGGTTGGCTTCTTCCTGACAAACTGCCTTGAGTGCACAGAGTTCTTAAAACTAACCATGTGCACACGCATTTTGGAAAAGTTGGGTGGAAAAGAAGCAATCACCAGGTATTAATGACAGTAATGACATCTGATACGTGATGAAATGAGGAAATATTCCTCTTAGAACACACATTTTACCGCCACCACCTCCACAGCGCACACCAGGCAGCGATGACTTTACCCTAATTAGCAAGGTAACACTAACTGGAGTTCCTACCACTTACTTCCAGCCACAGTGTGCCAGGAGGCTCCATTGACAGTGCCATCCTCCTTCTGGAAGTCCTCAGTGTGGCAGGCCCTCCTCCTGGCATCCGTCATCAGCCGGTGCGTGGAGGCGTAGGAATACGCCAGCCAGCGGAACACGTGGTCGTCCGGGGTGGGGGTGTAATCCTGGGTTTTCCACATGGATCTCACCATGTCATAGGGATAGGCCACCACCAGCTCTCCCCCCTGCAAGTTGCCACCCAGCACGAAAGGGATTTTTTCCATCCAGGCTATGATTGCCCGTGTCTCCACCGCCACCTGGGTGAAAAAGGACGAGCGGCTTTGATTCAGCCTGGGAATCTGATATAATGCTGTTTCAGAGGGAGGCCAGGCTCAGGAGTCCTGCTGGGAGTTCCTGAGCATGAGGAGCCAGCAGAAGGCATGTGGGCAAGGAGAAGGCCTTCTTTAAATTATGGTGCGTGTTGGCCATCCTTGGGAGGTCACAGACATCCCTTAAGAACTAACAAAACCTTCATGTCAGTAATTTATGGAATGGGAACATCTATGTCGAGTGAGGCCAAGAGCAGGAACTAACAGAGATGTCAGGTGGTGACACTGCTCCCCCTCATTTTGTTTCCAAAATAAGGGATTTTAAATATAGAAATAATAGCCGTAAATTAAAATACAAGAAGTTTCACCTCAACATGAGGATGAACTCTTCCATGAGGGTAGCAGAGCATTGGAACAGCTGCACAGGGAGGTCGTGGAGTCTCCCTGTCTGGAAAAATTCCAAACCCACCTGGATGTATTCCTGTGTCACCTGATCCATGTGACCCTGCCTTGGCAAGGGGTTGGACTGGATGATCTCCAGAGGCCCCTTTAAACTGTAACTATTCCTTGATTGTGTGATTCTAAACTACTAAAACTGCCCCAGTGAAGCTGCTATTAATAGCTGCTATTGTATTTAAAAGGTCAGGCCAAAAAAAGTTAAATTTCTGGCACGATGATCCAATAAACCACTTCAGCACAAGCCACTGCACTGGTTTTGCATATGCCTGATCTGTTGCCATGTTTTTCGAGATAAGAATATATTTCAAATAAGAGCAAGTAAGAAAACCCCAGGAGAAATCTGTGAGTGAGTTATCAAAGATCTCATCTACACCACAAAACCAGGGAGAAGCCTGATCCACATGGCTGAGCTCATGGAGAGCTTCTCCTTGCCTACCTTGCTGCCTAAATTTCGGTATTGAGTCCTGCAGGTTTTTGCAATAGCTGAGGGAAAAGAAAACCCTCTAGGAAAGAGTTTCTTCCTCACGATCTGCCTCTAAAACCTTGGGGGAAAATGGTCCTTTTGTGGTGCATTTTTATTTCCACTGACATACAGGGTACTAGTGACAGGCAGTTTAGGTCAGGTATGGAACGTCACCCCCAGGTTATTCATTTCTTGAGAAATGTAACTCTCACCCTCCCAGCACATCCCAGCCTTTGTGTCCCCTCTCCCAGCCTTACTCACAGTGGCATTTTCAGACAGGTACCAGTCAGGGATCGGGATGTGATGGTTTGGAACTTTTCTTTTACTCTTCTTCTGATCTTCTGACTCCCAGAGCAGAGAGTTTAAGTCAGGGAAGTTATTGTTGATGTCAATGCCATCCTGAGTCCATCGTCCTAAAGACCAGCCCCCCAATTCTGAACCCTTGGATTAAAAACAAAAAAAAAAAAAAAGAAAAAAAAAAGAAAAAGAAAAAGAAAGAAAATTAAAATTAATATTCATTCAGAGTAGAACAACCTGTGAGCCCCTGCAGAGTGTGCAGAGTGTTTGGGAATGTACCAGAGATAATTTTATACATAGAAATGAAAGATGAATTATTTAATTAACTGAAATAAATATAACTGGCACTTTTAAAAAAAATTTGTATGAAATCTTGAATGAGGTGAAGGAAAACCCATGAAAATTTACTTGAGGTTAGCCAAAATATGTCTCTCAATGGAGACAGCACACATCCCCTCCCATGACTATGATTCTGACTTTTCTGTTCCAGTCTTCTGCAGACTTTTCTGGAAGGTTTTCCAGTGCATTTGACCAGCCCCTACAATTTTTCCTGGTGTCTGTCTTTATCCAGACTGAATTATTACGATGCCCAACACACTGTGCTCTCCTTAAAGGCACACTATTAAATTTCAGCTGCGGAGGAATGCAAATTTTCATGTGCTGAGCTTGGTTTCTCGTGAGAAACAGACTGTACGAATTTTCCATTTTCCATAATGGTGTTCCCATCACTCTGTACACCTCAGGATGGTTTGTTCTGGCAGACTTTGTGACCCTTCTTTCCATGTTCATTCTCCTGTTAGCCAACATCACATAAAATTCTGTTTCTTTCGGCTTTTCCCTGAGATGTTTCAGTGGTTTGTGTTTACTTTGATGTGCTCATCTTTTCATTTTTAAATTTTGATCGCTTGTAAAATGTGGGCTTTGAAGAAAATAATGACAAGAGGGGCATTTTTGACTCATCTCCTGGAATGAAAAGAATTCCTCGATGTGTTCATAATCCTCTTACCGCTTTATAAGCCTTGTCATATCCATCAGGGTTCACCGAGGGCAGCAGGTGGATCCTCGTGTCCTGAATGAGGTGCACAATGCGTGGGTTCCCAGCCAGGTACTCCTGGCACATGAACTGCATCAGCAGAAGGATTAGCTCTCGCCCAAGCACTTCATTCCCGTGAGCTCCTGCAATGTAGTGGAATTCTGGCTCCCCTGTGGAAAAGCCACGGAGCAGAGTTGTAGACAGAGCAGCAAATCAAATCTCTATCAGATGGCATTGGTGCCAGTCAGCAACATTCTACTTAAGGAGTGTTGGAGAAATGTCTTAACTGCACAGAGGAGAGGTGAAAATGTCACTTTGGAGAACTAAACTGCTTTCTGTTTCTATTTTAGAACAGGCTTTTGTATCTGTGATATCCAAAGCCATTGTGTAAAACCTCCAAAACCCATTTTTGATTAAACATATTTTTAATTATACTCTCAATTTGGGCACATTAGAGGTAGATTTTAACTGTTCTGATAGTCTCAAATCACATGAAGAAGCCATTGCTAGCAGCTCTTTGGGACAGGAGAGAGTTTTCCTAACAACCAATTTAAACGTATATAAACATGAATATCAGGATATTCATGGATACATCAAAGCACAAAATTCCTTTTTTTCCAGCAGCTGTCCCAGGCACTATGATAGTGGGAAACACCAAAGACTCAATGAGTTTCTATGTTGAAGGATTGTATCATGGCAAGAAATTGAACCCCAGCCCTCACAAACGAAAAGTTATTTGGAGGTTTGGCCTATCCCTGCTTGCAATGCATTCACCCCACATGAAAAAGGTAAATTTCTATCCAAAGCTACATCAATCCTCACAACTAAAAACCATCCCCCAGCACCAAAATTCACTTTTATTTTATTACTGTAAAGAATGATCATTAAAGAATTGATCCCACATTCAAAACCTCTTCTAATTGTGCTCGCCCTCCTCTTCCCAATTTAGAAATGCAGCACTGAGGTTCCTCCCACATACATTTGAAATCTTTGCTGCCCTGAACATAATTCCATCAGTGATAATTAGTGCAGACACAGAGAAAGGGGAGGGGGAAAAAAGCCAAATCCCAACACCCTTCAACAGATTTAGTTAAGACTAAAATCCTAACCAACTTCGTGTTCTCCTGGGTTGTCAGAAATCTCGACAGCATACAGCTTCAGTCCTTGGTTGCTTTTTCCAATATTGTAAATTCTTGTGATATTTGGGCACATTTTATTCACAGTTTTCATCAACTGCCAACAAAAAAAAAAAAAAAAAGAGACATATTTAGACAATGCAGCATCAAAATAGATCCACTATGAACTGGTTCATTCTAAATAGGATGTGCATAAACACTTCATTTGCTTCTCTGATTATGTCTTAGTTGTAAAGTTTTATGTTTAGTTCATGAATTTATAGCTCTGCTATCACATTTTTAAAACATTATGCAATGGAGAGTAATTAAAATAATGGAGAGTAATTAAAACAACCACACTTTGTGATGTACTGTAGGTAAGGGACTTGTGACCCAGGGTGTCAGTGCACAGAAATGCATTTATTTTGCAGATTGCCACGTTCCCTCCAATAGAAATTTTATTTTTTTCACTCTGCCAGCAAGTAGAGACATTGTATTAAAAGCAGTTCTATTTTAGCCAAAGGCTAAAACTGTACTGTATAAATAATGTTACTGACCCAGACCTGTGTTTACTAATTTCTCTCCTCACATCTTCTTCAGATTGAAGGAAGCTCAGCTGGCTGATATTTCCCTGCATCCATGCAGCTCCACAAGCTGCAGCATTCCACAAATGGGGAATGTGAGCCTGTTGTCTCAGAGCTGTCTCTGAGACCCAGCACAGAATCTTCTGCCTCTGAAACTTCCACGGAGCAGAAGCTTTCCTGACGTGCCTGGCACTCCAGTGCTCACAGGATACCAAGAACATCAATTTAGAAAAGTGGTTGAAAGTATGGAAATGCCCATTAATAGTGAGAAAAATGCCCAGAACCAAGTTCAAAGTATATTATATTCAGTGGAAATGTTTGCTTTGGCCTCGGTAAACTCCTCACCCTCTCTCTAATTGCAAACATGTGATCATTTTCTGAGTCAAAGAACTTTTCCTGCATTAGAGCCTCAGTAGTAACCTTTACTGGGACTCTGCAGTGGAGGTAATTGTTTATGGAAATACAATCCTGAAAATGCGCATATTTCATATTTGATCTTCTCATACCCGTTTCCTAGAAATGGCACAATATTTCACCTGTGATCTGAGTTTGTTGTCTCAAAGGCAAGGTTGTACTCAAATGTCCACATCAAAACATGTAACAGTGCCCTGTGACACATGGATACATAGAAATATAGACATAGAAACCAGCACATAATAAATATTTTGGCCTGTAAACCAATCCTGACTTCTGCACACAAGATACAGCGGGTGGTCCCATTGACTGGAAGAAGAATATTGAATGCTCTTTTACAAGGAGAAAACTGGAGCCATAAATTTCATCTTCCTAACCAGAGAGTTCTATTAAAATAACCTGACACCGAGAAAATCCCTCCATCTCACAAATACTTGATTTATTGCAATGTAATTTAATGCTTCCAAAACCTGGCCCAGAGAACACCATCTCCTCCTCCTTCAGTATTTATAATAAATCACTTCAAAGAACAGCATTTTTCTGAGATGGCTGGTGGTGAAGTAGCTATGAAAAGTGACAATAGTGTATATTTCTGGGGGTTGGGGATTTTTTTGGCTGTTATTTTTGGTTATGTTGTTTGTTTGTTTGTTTTTAATAAGAAGTTGTCTCTGGCAGTTATTATTCCATTTTGCACTGAAGTTTTGAGAATAGTTTTAGGAATATAAGACTTGTTGCAATGCAACCTACAATATTCTGCCCACCAGCAATTAAAATCCAATGAGCTCCAAACAAATTAATTATTTTGACACAGAGGAAAACAGAAATTGGGAGAGCACACAGTTCACTTCTCTCAGCCACTGTCACAGATTTTCCACTTGTATGAAGAGTGCAAAAACACTCTGGTTTAAAGCTGTGGATTTTTTTCCCCCAAGATATTTCTAACCTGACCAACTTGTCTTTCGGCAATGACAACATAAATACATTTTATTTTATTGTTCTTGACAGTAATTATGCCAATTGAGTTCCTACTCATCTAATCTTTGTGCTAAGAAATATGGGCCATGAAATCTCTACCAAAATAAATGTGTGACTCAGTACACAATTGCTCAATAAAAACCAGTGGTGATTCATGCAGTATAAATACACCGAAAATCCAGCACACAGCAAGTGATTCACACACATCAAGTCCAAACATATTATCTTTATATTTGAAGAGAAAGCAGGCAGAAATATTTCTTCAGGATAACACACACTTGTGTCTGTGGTGATATGAAGCAAGATTAAAAACAATAACAAAGCCAAGAACAAGGCTGGCTGTGTGAAGTTAAAAGAAACAAGATTAACATGCCTGGTAGAGTTAAAATTATATTAACAGGGGTTTTTTTCTGGTGTTTTTGGTGAAGTTTTGCTAATTTTCACAACTGTGAATATGGAATTGGACTCTAGAGTTTATTCTGATTATCCAAACCCACTGAAATAATTGAGAAAACTGATGGCTAAACCAGAGTCAAATCTAGAAGGAGAAACCACTGTGTCATTCACCACTCAATTACACATGGAAGAAAAAGAGTGGCACCTTATATGAAAATACTCCCTCTGTCATGTAGTGTCACATTTTTCAGGTTAGTTTATGTACAAATCAAGACTTTGGGATTTTATTTGACTGTTGCTTTTAATCAATTAAAACAGGGAAAATATTTTAAAACATATTGCAGACAGAGTTTAATAATATTTTCAAGAGCTGGAATTCGGATTCCACAGGGCTGAAAAGCCTGCACCCATCCACCCTCCATCACACACCAGCCTCTGCCTACCTGCCTCATTTCCTTGTAGTTGTGATGCTTAAAGTCCAGATTATCAGTGGTTGTCATTTCATTTCTTCTGTGGTAATAATTATTTGGATCTGAGAAAAGAAATAGAAGAGTTTTCACCTGCTTAGGAATTTCAAATGTGGAGGTGCTTTGGCACAATGCATGTAAGGAACGTGGAAATCTGAATCTCACAGTCCTGTGTGTACTTAAAACAGGTTTTCTATAAGCAAAACTCAAAACCCAACTGATTTTAAATATTTCTAATCACTGCACAAATCAATTCATACAGATCCAAACAAAAGCAAGGAGGAGGCATCAGCTTTCCAGACAGCTCCTCTGCACACAAAACTCAACTTCAACAGAAAAGCAGAAGGGCAGCCTTAAGCTGCAGAGGAGGGGAAAAGTCATTGGGAAATGATGAGTCAGATGCAAGTTAAAAGAGTAGGAGAAAAATCAAATTAGAGGAAAAAGCCACAGTAAATATTCTGTGTCCACTTGATTAATTTACTATTGCAAGGAATTTTAGCTTTCCTGATGAGTATTTTCCAAGCCTATGCACTGCTTGTGAAACATGGAAAGGAACAACTGTGCATATTAAACATTCCCAATTATCTTCCAAAACAGTTCTTGTGCAAGTCAGAGGCCTTTGTCACTTAAAAATTTACTTATTCACTTATTTATGGCTATTATTTATAAATTGATAATTTGTGCATTTTGAAGCACCAAAGGAGGATATGTGGTTAGAAATGAATCTTTTGTCTCCTTGGCATTCCAGGCCCTTCACCTGGAAATAAAAACCAGGCCAAGACTCTTATGGCTCAGCTTTGAAGTTCCTGATAAATGTGCTCCTAGCCTAATCTATTTTGATTTCTTTTCAGAGACAAACAAGTCTAGTTGGAAAACATCAGACACATTCCTTAAGTGGCCACATCTGGGATGTCTGGAATTTTGAGTAATCATTTGTCAAGCCAGTGGCTGTCAGGCTTCCATGAAAAATTGTTTGCCTTCACACAAAATCATCTTCATTGGTTTAAAATTATTGGGGGAAAAGTGAAATATGAAAAAGTCTAAGTATCATCCTGTCTCATTGCAACACAAAAAGACATGGTCTCAGGAGAAGGAAAATCGTTTTAAACAGTATCACCTGCCAGTTGTGCCTTTTTTGGGGGGAAAAAAGAATAATTCTGTCAGACGAGCACGTAGGCACCATCCCACAGCAACAAACCCTTAATGAAGTTATGGAAAACCCATAACACTGCAAAATACTTTACAACATTTTCAAGTTTCATATTTCTGACATTAAACCCACTAAATATTCCCATAAAATTTTAAATTTTTGGGGGGTCTTTTGCACTATTTAAGTTATTTATGTAATGAAAAATGCAAGTTCCATTAAGCTTCACAGTAACAGGACCCATCCTTGTTTCCACTTCCATTTCCTAATCTACAGTAGAGATGTTGGAAGGTCACATGAAGGCTGCTCTACAAATACAACTGAAAAATGTCCAAAAAAAATCTTGTCTCATCAAAACCCATGCTAATTTGTAGAAATTATTCATTAATATACTAATGGATGAGAAATGGAAATCATAAAAAAACCCCCCACATCTTCTCAAAAGAGACAATGTGTTTAATGCCCCACAGAATATCTTCATAATTGAAAAAATATCCCCACGTTGTAAAAATATAAAAATAAACATCATAAAACTGCCAGGATGTTGAAGGTTTTCTCTATCACCACAAGCCAAAATATACAGCAACTGATTTTTTTTTCCCTGATACTTTAATCCCATTCCTGTCAAAGCCTGGCTCTTTTTCCATACATCAAACACTAATATCATGGGAATAACTGTGAATGCTGTAGAGCTGGTGGAAACTTAAAAAAATTGTGCAGTGAGAATGATTGTATCTCTGGCCCTTCCTCAACAACAGAGCTCCATTTGACAGTTCCCTAGGGAATTAACACTCATATTTTGCCAGGCTCTGTTGTAGCCTGCTTGGATCACTGGATTTCTGCTGCAACAGGAATACAGATTAGAACATTAAAAGCTAAAATGTAGAAAGGCAAACAAGGCTTATGCACAGCTGGATGGATCCACTTTAGCAAAAAAAAATTTTTTTAATAAAAGAGAGAATAAGAGATTGAGAAACTCAAACCACAGAAGGATTATAATAGAAATATACTGATTTATTCGCAGAAATTGCACAGAAAGTCTCTTTTTCTTCCAAGGAGAAAAGATCCTGCAGAACTGTGGCACTCACATTTATACAGAGGGATATATCGGTAATAATCTATAGTTGCACCACTGGTAGAAGTGATGAAGTTTGCTGGTAGATGCACCTTGTTCCCTTCATCCTTCTATTCTTTGTAAGGATGGACAAGTGACTAAAGCTGTTAAATCATAGGTTCATAGGGCCACAGAACAGCCTGGTTTGGAAGGGACCTCAAAGTCCATCCAGTGCCACCTCTGCCATGGGCAGGGACACCTTCCACTGTCCCAGGCTGCTCCAAGCCCCATCCAACCTGGCCTTGGGCACTGCCAGGGATCCAGGGGCAGCCACAGCTTCTCTGGGCACCCTGTGCCAGGGCTCCACCACACTCACAGGGAAGAATTTCTTCCCAAAATCCCATCTATCCCTGCCCTCTGGCAGTGGGAAGCCATTCCCCCCTGTCCTGTCACTCCAGGCCCTTGTCCAAAGTCTCTTTCCTTCTTTCTTGTCGGCTCCTTCAGCTACTGGAAGGTCACAATTACATCACCCCAAAGGCTTCTCCTCTCCAGGCAGAACAATCCCAATTCTCCCAGACTTTCCTCATGGCAGAGCTGCTCCATCCCTCTGATCATCTCTGAGGCCTCCTCTGGATTTTCTCCAGCAGCTCCTTGTCCTTCCTGTGCTGGGGACCCCAGGGCTGGATGCAGAACTCCAAGTAGGTTAATGCCCAATTACTTTGCAGCATGAGGGCTCTGAAAACCGCCCATAAAAAAGTTCCAGAAAGGATCAGTTGCTCGGCAGTTGATGAATAAAAGGGGATTTTCACTTATTACAGCTCTACAGCACCTCAGCCAGTGGAGCCCTGATGCTTCCAGTGGGTTTCAGCTTCTCAGAAGTGGTGCTCCAAATGCAGGACATAATGAAGGCAATGCAAGTGATTGAGAGAAGCTTTTGATAGAAAGAATGTTCTGATCCAAATCCTTTAGACTGCCTTAAAACCTCAACGTGCTATTTTTCAAATGACTGATTTTTTTTAATTTCCATGTAATTTAAGTGAATTTGACTTGTCTTCACTAAATTGAACATCTCACAGACAGCACATGTGCAATCTTGAAATAAATCTGCTGGCAGCCACATCAGGTGATCCTAAGTTTTTTTCCACATGATCTATTTCATGGCAGCCTTGTGAGCATTAACATCACACATGAAATCAGCAATGAAATAATTGTTTTCAACTATAAATTGATCAATTTCTCCTTTTACTCTCAGAAGTAGTTTGCTGGATTTAGAAGTGCTGTTTACACGACCATTTATAATGAAAGATGTTTGCAGAAAGCCACATTTTTATCAAAAAATGAACACAAGTCTAGACTTGACCAGCTAGCCTGGCACTAAGAGAGAAGCAATAAAAATAAGACTGAAGCCACTGCAACACACAGTACTCCATTACAGAGTTGTTAAAATTCATTTTTTATCTTGGGTTCAAAGTAATGGCATAATCATGGTACCAGTGATAGTTTTCTATATAAGAACTATTAAAAATTAAATTTCATCACAAATTTATTCCATTAAAATAATTGCCTCATGCCTTGAATACTTGAATATAAATAAATGCATGAAGAACTCAACCAATTTTCTCTCTCCCATCTCTGGGTACTTTTGATCATATGCAATTTCTTTTTGACCTTCCTTAGGTTTGGGAAAGAAAAGGCAAGGAAAGCACATCCATCCCTCTGAGGCAATTGCAAAAGATTGTGTGTGTCAGTCTCCATCTGTGTATATACCCAGCATTTTTGGAAAGCAGAGAGGGAATTAAATGCTTGTGGTTTTTGTCCTCTTTTTGCCCAGTGAGACATGGCAGCACTGATTGTTGCTATAGGTAGGATTTTCTAGTGTTTTTCCTCCGGGGAGAAGTGTCCTTCCCTTGGTGAAGCAGCAAATCCCTCCTGTTGCCGAAATGACAGTACTGTCACAGCTGGATAACACAGGGGTTTTTATTTTATTAGAGCTACTGTAACAGTCTAGAAAAGGTTGTTTGTCCAAACTAGTCTATGGCACAACAAAAATGTACGTTATGGATAAGCGATAAGCATTTCACTGATAAAAATTACAATTATCTTACATAATACTGAGTGACTTCTGTGTTCCAATTGTCCAAATAGTGTTTTCTCATGATTTATCTGATTTTTGGTGCATCTACCACATGCAGCAGGTTTTATGGAGAGAGCCCTGCCCACAGGAATGGGTTCTAGCTGTCTTTAACCATTTCCGTCTCATTCTGACAGTGCTAACAACCTCTCCTAGAATATTAATATCTTAGTCAGGTTTTTTCTTTATCTTTTATCCTTTCTCCTTATTCCTTTATTACTCTCCCTCGTGAGCCTGCTTGATGGAAAGCTGATACAGAGCACAGACTGAATGCAAATGGTTTAATATATTCAGGGACTAATAAAGACATAAACCTTAAAATTACAAGTCTAGAAGACATGAAAAGGAATTAATGCTCCTGAAAATTTGGTTTCTTTCCACTCGCCCTCCTTTAGCTGTTGGGGTATTTCCCCACAGGTATTTCCCTGTGTCTCTGGGCTTTGGAAAGGCTAGAGGTGAGTGAACTAACAGAGCTCCACTTCCTGATTTTGGAGAATTTAGGAAAATTGGTCATTTTTATGGAAAAAGAAGCGGTCAGAAAAGAAGAGCCTTTGATTTTCAGTCCCACAGTCAAGACAAAGTGTTAGAGCAGCACAAAGCCACTGCTCCCACAGCCAAACCAACCGGATATTTAAGTTGGAATGAGCAAAATGGCACCAAGAAGTGGTGAGGAATCCACTTAGAGGGAGCTGCAAAAAAAAAAAAAGCCCCATCCTACAGGAAGAAAACGTGCATGGAAAGGCTTCTGGAACCTGAGGAACAGCTTTGTTCCGGGCGCCTTGCGTGCGAGGAACAAAATGAGCAAGGAGAAAGAAATGCCAGCTCTTTCTGAGCTAAAAAGATGGGTCAGCACTTATCAAAACCTATTAGTTCTTCAGTCCAATTACATTTTGAATGAACACACCCCACTCCCATTGTGTTTCTCAATGAATGATTCTGGTATTTTCTTTCAGGAATATACTGAATCAGCCACTGCCGGCAATTAACTCAATAAATGACTACCAGGAGGACGCACTGATGCTGCTTCCATGTGAATCCAAGATCTGTGAAAAGCTGGAAGAGCACTCAGCAGGACAGTGGTGAAAGTGCTGATGTGTTCCCAGCTTCACCCACTGACACAGCCCCGTGAAGCTGAAGGGTAACCAATGCCAACACTGCCAAGCAGAATTTGGCCCTGGATGGGTGCAAATCCAGTAAGAATCCAGAGTAAAAAACTGCTGCACTTAACAAAAATCACCTTTCCAAATACTGCCATGTTTGCTTTTTCCTGTTTAGATGCAGTTTTAGGGAACAGAAAGGGATCATGAAGATTTCCCTAGAAATTACCCTACAAAACAGTTTGGGTGCCATCTCTGTCATTCCCTGGAACCCTCTGTGTGTGTCCTGTGTGCCAGTAAAAAGTCATGGTGCTGAAGAAAGGTTCCTTTCCCTTCAGCCTCACACCCTGGTTTATAGAGAGTGGATCCTCTGCAAACCCACAGGAATTTGGGATAAATCACTGCTGAGAGTTCCTTCAAGAGCTGAGGGGAAATATTGTCTGTGGAATTGCCCATCACAATGGCAAACAAGCAACCCACAGAGGTGCAGTGTTCTAAACCCACAGCTAAAAGAAATCAGAATCCTCCCAAAAACAGGGAAGTTCACATGCACAGGGCACCTTTGGTCACTGCCATCAAGTCCAGGATGCATTTTTTACCCACTGACAGCAGTTATCTACATGCTGCTAAATTTCAGTGCTTCTTGATAACACAACTACAGACTGAATTTTATGACAATACTTGCCCCACACTTCTCTTTGGCAGAGAATTATCCCTTCCATGCCCCAAAAAGTTTGTTGGTTTTTTTTTTTCCTGAGTGTTTAAATATCCAAAGGACAAAAATCAAGCTATGTCTGCTTGGCATGTGAAGACCCTACATGACCAGAGGAACTGGAGGCAGCAAGTTCTGAACAGAGGCAGGAACAATTAAAGCACCAATGGAAAGGCAGTTTTTTCTGTCTCTAGTATTTCTTAAAACACTATTCATAGACTCTGGCAAAAAAATCCCCATGGTGCCAGAATCTGAGATCAAAAACAACCAAAAAAAGCAGATGAGAGGTGTGGAGTGAGTAGTGAGCAACTTAGAAAAGATTTGAGAAAAGAGTTTTTTTTCAACATTTATGTACATGTACACACAGAAACGAAGACATTAACCCCCCACAAGACTATTCACAATGTGCTTAGCAGAATCATGGCTTTGCCAGAATTTGCAGTATTGAAGGATTTTGGTTTGGTTTTTTTTAGTAGTCTTGCATAACGTAGGACAATTTCCCTTCACTTTGGACTTACCAGGGATGATGCTGGATTTAATATGCTGAAATATCCTAGAAATTCCTTTCACCCCCTACTCCCCTCCTTCCTCCCTGAAAGCTAAGTATGAGTTCAGCAAAAGGATTTGCCTTCAAAATATTTCAGGGAAGTCCTATGGCCTATATAGTGAAGAAAAAATAAAAAAATTAAAAATCAGGTTATGTAATTGTAATTTCTTGCCTTAGAAGCTTGAGACATCTGCAACCAGCTTTCCCAATACATAATCCTATTGCCTCCATTGTACATGTGCACTCAGGAAGATTTGTTGCACTGCATTTAAGCCCAAACAACAAAGAAAATCTTGTTAGATCATCCATGCAATCTTGTTTTATTAATAAAGGCACTTACAGATACTATGGCTTGCAGATCAAAAGTTATCCTGTCTGTTGGCTTGGGCAGATATTTCTGTTTCTTTTTGCGTGACTCTACTCACTAAAGAGAAATTTTATACCAAAAGCAAAGCTATCCAAAGGAAATGAAATTTTTGAGTCTTGGCACAGCAGCCATGCCAACAGCAATTGATAAAGGCTCTTACCTGGCAAGGGGCAGCCCAGGATTTCCAGCCTCAGGCAGATGCTGCCTTCTTCGAACCAGGAGCGGGGGTTGATGCGGATGTAACGCGCCACCAGCGGCACCGGCAGCATGTTCAGCACTGGGATCTCCTTCTCACTGTTCCCTTCGAAAATCTGGGCAGGCCAAACACGGGGAAGTGGCAACATCAGTGCTTCAAAATGTCTCTTAGCAGTTCTGGTAATGTCTTGGGGTGACTTTGTGATGTGTATCCCATATCGCTGCCTATGCCAGAAATTAATTCCTGTGCCTTTCTATGCCTTTTAACTGAGCCTGAGAGGGGGGAGAAAAAACTGAGCAAAACTTTTTCAAAGCAGTTTGCAGCTTGTTCAAGGTCACACAGAGATAGAGACTTTTTTTCCACCTGTGGCAGGAGAGCGGGAGGGAAGGGAAGCACCCGGCTTGCTTTTCTTTCCAGCCAGCTTTGGGCAGTTTTTTTTTTCCTCAGCTCTTTTTCCTCCAGAGAGTTGAACTTATGTTTTCCTGGGACTTCGTTTTTTCCTTTTCTCTCTGCTGGACTGTTTCAACATCAGAATACATTGGGAGGACTTTCTACTGAGGCCGTGGCCCTGGAGGTGGGCCCACCACCCCATCCCAGCTCCAAGGAGGGGGAGAGAGATCTACAAAAGGACTCTGAATTTTCCCAGGTTTCTCTCAGCAGAGCAAGAGGTTTTATCATTTAGCATCATTATCCCTTTTCCTGTGTGTTTGTTAAATAAATAGTTTTTATCTCTTTCACTTTCCTTCGAGGAAAATTCATTTTTTTCCCTAACCTGGTGGGGGAGGGATGGTTGTAGCCTGCCTTCTCTCAGACGATGTGTTTCTAAATTTGGCCTAATCGGAACAGATAATAAAAATATAAAATCACCTTCCAGGTCCAGGCTGATGGTGGCTCAGGCCAGAACTGCTCTTTGATGAGTGCAGTCTCCCCATTCCCCCTGGACAATTCTGTGTCCATTTCTGTACCTTGGGATTTGCTCTTAAAAATCAATGGGACCACTGAGAAATGCTGCCTTTAAATCATACACTGAGTAATCTGTGGCCAGTCCCTGCTTTCCTACCTCTGCTCTTCTTCATAAAACATGTTTCATTCTACTCACCACATCTCCAGACTCGTTTCTGACAGCAGTCCACGCGTGGCTGTCATTGCTCACCAGCACTCTGTAAGAGGTCACCCAGTTACTCCTTGAAAAAGACAGAGAATAAATAAGTTACTTTTCATAACTTAGAATGACTGCACACTATTTAATATAATCAAGCTTATAAAGCTGCTAGCGGTGGAAATCCCATTTGGCAAAGTCATGCCAATCTGGATTCAACAGAAAATTCAAAAAGCCTAGCAAATAGGAGCAAAATCCCAGTGAGATAATATTCTGGGATTCCAGGAGGTGAGAGACTTGCTGCCCTCCTCTCCTTTTATATGCAGAGTTTGGGATAAATGGCTTATCTAGAACAGATTTATGCAGTGTTCAAAGATCATCTTTTCAGCTGCAGAGCATTTATTAGTTCTGCTATTATTATCAGAGAAGATAGGAAAAAAGTAATAAATCCTCGAGGACGAGACATCTGTGAATTTCAACCAGCAAAATTTCCATTTCTTTCAATAGAAGAATAACTGGAGCCTGCAGTTATTCTTGTATTTATTAGCAAGAGATAGGGACAGTGAGATAATTGATCACAGGACTACTGCACTCCTACAACATCCTGATCAGTCCCCAATAGCTGATTTTTCTAATGTTATCCGATTTACAGCAAAATCCCCTTTCATCTAAAAAAGCCAAATACTTCAGTTATGACTTGTGTGCATCCATCTAAAGAAGAGTAGGAGGAGATGTATAATTCTGCTTCCTATATCCTGGAGTTAAAGCCATGGAGTTTCACCCTGCTTGGGCATTAGCCATGGAAATGTGTGTACAGGCCTGGGCAAGGCTGGAGAAGGTAATGCCCACCTCTCCTCTCAGATTTGTTACTCAGGAAGAGCAGCAGTGATTTGTTTTTTCCCCTAACACCTGGTCAGGCAGGCACTGGGAGGAGAGTTGTGGCTTGGAGGAACGTTTGTACCGTGAAGTCAGTCCAGGATGATTAAATTCCATATTTATGGATATAAACTGATCATGTGAAACCAGCAGGGCTCTAGAGCTGCCCTTCTTCAGCACAGGTTCTTGGCTAAGCTACATTCCCACGGCTGGAAGTCAAACCAGGGCAAGGAAAGCTCTCAGCACTGGAGAGAAGAACAGGCACCTTGGGGCAGGTATTGGAGAAGCATCAGAGTATAAATACTGGAGATCAGGAGTACCTGGAAGGACAGACACACCTAAAAACTTCTCCTTGTACTGCTCCTGTACAAATACAACTTCAGTTTGTTTTGTTTTTTCTTTTAAAATGAACTAAATCAATAACCTAAACTCAAATAATTTAATAATTCTAGCAAACTACCTCTGAGCACACACACACATCAAACCCACTGTGCCTGTGTTTGAAGGGACAAACCAGCCTTTATGTGCTCACTAAAGAGAGTCAGGCTTCTAATGAAGACCAAAAAGGGACAAGGATGGAACAAGAGTAAAGCCATCAGCTCCAGTTCACCAAGCCTTGTACAAAACAGACAATAGAGTTCTGGGATTTTTTTTTACACACCTATAAAGAAAGATGAGGTAAGTATTTAGAAGGATTTGGAAAATCACTTCAGGACGTTCTATACTAATGCCCCCAAAAGTAAAAAAAAATTAAGATTTTGAAACAAACCAAAAAAAATCTGAACAAACCCAGCTCTGTTTTAGACACTAAACCAGTCCTTTGCAGCTCTTTCACCAGCCCCCTTCAGTGAATAGATTTTGCCATTCATGTTAGATTAAATGGAAAAATCTTGACTATTGCCAAGCAGACCGAACTTTTTGTTATCATAGTGAAAAGAAGGGTACATTTATCACTTGTAATGCACACAACTTTAGTATTTGGTAAACAACTGTAACAAGTTAGCAGCACTCTGAAAATCCTAATTGTCCGCCTTTCAGTGGAAGGGCTCCTGGGGTAGGAGATTTACTGGAGAGCTGAGAAGTGCCGTGCTGGCATCTCTAGAATTTGGCTGTAAAATGATGAATGACACACAACAAAATAAACAGTGACTTCAGCATGCTGGATAAGTTTCTACTGACTCTTGCAAAGAATTTTATTTTCTTCCCTCAGCTTCTCTGTATTCTTAAGTTGAAGAAAGGCAGATTTACTTCTGGCAAAGAAAGGAGCTGACAAAAAAGAAGGAGAGGGACTTTGGACAAGGACATGGAGTGCCAGGACAAGGGTGATGAAAGAAAGTAGTTTTGGATCAGATATTACGAAGAAATTCTCCCCTGTGAGGGGGTTGAGGCCCTGGCACAGGGTGCCCAGAGAAGCTGGGGCTGCCCCTGGATCCCTGGAAGTGTCCAAGGCCAGGCTGGACAGGGTTTGGAGCAGCCTGGGACAGTGGAAGGTGTCCCTGCCCATGGCACAGGGTGGGACTGGAGGTCCCTTCCAACACAAACCTGTCTATGGTTCTATAAAATGGCCAACAGCAAAACTCCAAAAAGAGGAAAATAGCTTTTTCTGAATTACTAGAAACAGGAAAGCTTAAGAGCAAAAGTCCTGGGTTTGAAGGAGAGTGCTGGTGGCAGTGTACATATTCAATGAACACAAAATTATATTGGGGGTTTTACTGGGTTTATTTGCTTGCTTGTTTTGTTGGGGTTTTTGTGTGGGCTTTGCATGGTTGGTTTTTTTGCTATTCTTGGCCATCTCTCAAAATCAGGCTAAATGGCCAGAAGAGGCAATGCCACAAACCAAATAACATCATTGCTTCTGAAGTACTACAGTACTACAGTACTACAGTACTTCACTTCAACTGCACAGATCAGATTAGGAGGACAAACACAACACATCCGTACTCACTGCTCAACATCTGCCAAAGAAATTCAAACAGAGTACTAAAGTCACATAAAACCACAACAACAGTGGACAGACTCTGTAACAGACTTTTGTAAGAAAATCATGCTACATATAGGAGGTTTTAAAAGAACATGCTCGCTTTACTGGCATGAGAAAACGTTGCTGTCACAGTAACATTTCTAAGCTGGGACTTTTATTTAAAATATTTTGATTTTCTCACTCCCTACCATTACAAAAGTTCAAACTTCTCCCAAAGGAAAACATAAACAAGTAGTCCTGCACATTTTCCATCTTGAGCAGCAGCAAGTAACGTGCTTTGGAGAGGCAGAATGCAATTAAAATCCCAATGGACTGCATCCAGTCTTGGCAGGACAGAAGGACCTCAGAGGGTGATGGATGAGGTAAATCAGTGCAATGTAGGAAGGTACACACCATACACTATTAATTCTGTCTGCCTGTAAGGAAGAAGCAGCATAAAAATGTCACAGGGGACCAGATCCTTCTCCCATGGGCTCTACCATGCAAGGCTGCCTCCAGGGGCTGAAATCCTTCCCCTTTTTTCTCCTCAATGCCATAAAACCCCCAGATTTTGATACTATTGAGAAGGCTGCTGCAAATTCAGATTCCCCTGAGGAATGGCACCTTCTGCCTAAAATCCCACTGGGGTAGGGGAACTCTGTGTGTGTTCTTGTGGTCAGAGGATCTGGAAAAAAACTAGCAAAGCCTAATGCTCAGGGCTTCTGACTGAGCATCATCAGATCCCAGACACTTCTACAGCTCCAGACCAGCAGAAGAACATCCAGCTCACTAAATCTCCCTGAGAGCTGCAGTTTTCCCACCCGTGTGTGGCACAGGAGGGCTGCTGACCCCAGGAAGCCGCTGGGTGTGTTGCCCATGCTCCAGCCTGTCTGCAGCAAGAACAGCACTTCCCAGAATCGAGGAGCTCCATACACACGTGGCATATTCGTGTAGGCACAGAAATTTGAGGCTTTTTTGTGGCAGTCCATCAGAGGAGCACGACAGCTGAAGCAAAGCCTTGTGCCAGAAGAAGTATTGGGGAGTTTTGTCTGTGTGATTACCTGGTGACACCAAGATCCATCTCCTCGGGTTTGGGATTTGCAGACAGGGATTTCTGTCACATCCAATCTTTTTGGGGCCCATCAGCACTGAACAATAAAGCTGTCGAAGAAAGGCTGAAAGAAAGCTGTAATGTTTTCCAAGACTCAGGATGTCCCTGCTGTTCTTCTAGAGAAGCTTCTCTGGTTTCACTCTATAAAATCTCCCAGGACCTACCATTGCACTCCTGGGAGAAAATACAGATATTTGTTGGGTTTATAGAGGTGAGGAGACAGAGTTGCAGGGAAGTCCTAGGCCAGCATTCAGAAAAGAGTGCGTTAATTATCGAGCTTTCTTGGCAGAGGGCAAGGCCGTACAGAAGCCATTGCGTGACAATTCACGAGTGTTCGAGGTTACCCCCAGTTCATCACCCTCTGTCACAAAGTGCCACTTCTGCCTCACAAACTTCCTCAATGCTGGAAAAAGATCACGAGGCACAGATTTGACACTGGTCCTTTGGATTCAGGTGCATCCCAGTAATAGTCCCTTTTAAAATTTATGCCAGCCGTATCTTTTCAGAAGCAGCCTATCTGAAAAATCTCAGTATCCACTGCCAACATTAATCAATTCCTTTCAGAGACAGTAAATGCAAAAATCAAAATATAATTCAAATTCACTTAATGTGGCGGATTTTTGAATTATTACTAATTACTTGGTTTTTATCATGTAATGCACTGGCTTTAGACAAAGCTTATCTGAACACCTTCAATATCAAATGCAGTCTCTTGTGATGCATGGAAGTGTCCCGCTTTTCCATTTGCATCCGAAAAGAAAAGCTGAGGGATTGAACAACTTGCCCAGAGACACAGAGAGTAAACCTGAATGAAAGCAGAGAATTAAAAGCAGATCTCCTACAGCCTTGGCAGGTTCCTGTCCCAACAATCAGCTTTTCCTTATCTAACCACAGCATCAGGCTACTGAGCAAAGGCAAAACGAGCATGACAGCACCAGAACAACAAAACATCTTCCAGCCTTGCCTTCACTGATACAATTTCCTGACTTTTCTTTCTGTGTGTTGGACACGAGGCTGAATCCCAGCTCAGCAGAACACACAGCGAGTGCTGAATGGGAAGCATGGAGGGATGCCAGGCTTTTTCCTGCCCAGGCTCCAGCAGGCAGTGGGTCAGCTGAGAACTGGGGCTGTTTGGGTTTATTCTGTTTGAGCAGCACCTGCTGCTTGTAATATTTTAAGGCCAAGCTTCTCTATCATGGAAGGCTAAACAAGCAACAAGTGAAATAAATCTGACACTTTGATCCTCGTCTCTGAGGATGCTTTTCCACATCTAGGAAACCCCATGTGATTTGAGGTAAACAAGGAAGGTTGGCAGGTGCTGGTGAGCACAAGCTCAAGCCCACAGCGGCAGAGATGGGCCACAAAGAAGATTGAAGAGATGCAGCAGCTCTCCTGTCTGGAAAGGCTGAGAGAATTGGGGTCGTTCAGCCCAGAGAAGGCTCTGGATTGATCTTAGAGCCCCTTTCAGTGCCTAAAGAGGCTCCAAGAGAGCTGAAGAGGGGCTTGGGACAAGGTCATGGAGTGCCAGGACAAGGGGGAATGGCTTTCCACAGCCAGAGGGCAGGGCTGGATGGGATATTGGGAAAGAACTCTTCCCTGTGAGGGAGGTGGGGCCCTGGCACAGGGTGCCCAGAGCAGCTGGGGCTGCCCCTGGATCCCTGGCAGTGCCCAAGGCCAGGCTGGACAGGGCTTGGAGCAGCCTGGGACAGTGGAAGGTGTCCCTGCCCATGGCAGGGGGATTGGAACTGGATGATATTTAATGTCCCTTCTAACCTGAACTCTTCCACGGTTCTCTGACATTCTAGGGATGAGACCAGCAAACACCAGCAGAGCTCACATGATCATCATCTACAATAGACCTGGCTCCAGCTGAGCATTTTATTCTTCTGCTGTCAGGCTAACCTGATTTATCTGCAATACAAACCCCTAAAATTAATATAAAATAGAACCAGCCAGGCAAATAAATGTGTGCCCAGCAATAATATACAAATTGACAAGCCAAAATACTTGAAATAGCAAAATCTCTATACCAAAACCATGCTGGACAAGCCTTGTACTAAATGGTACTCATGGAACAAAATCAGCATGCTGGCAATTAAATGGGTTTCTACTTGAAAAATTAATTTTTACTCTCATGCAATTAAATGTAAAACCATTAATATTAAAATTCTATAAATATTCTATAATAATATTTATGCTGATAAAATTTTAAACCACCCACTGCCAAACAGCTTCCAAACAAGCCAAGTCAAAGAATTGCCAGGCAAACCACAGGTATCCCAGCAAGATTTGCAAACTAATTAAAATAAATATGATTTAGGAGATGAAGATTGACCAGCCAGCAAGGGTAGTTTTTTAATAATTGAAATCTTTGAATGTTTAATTTTTAAAATTGCTTCTAGCTGACTTAAATGAATGTACTGCTGTGAAATCCATCTCTTTGGAGGCCCTATGAAGAAAAGCTCAGGGCCAGAATTTCACTTGCATGAAATGAATTCAGCACTGATTTTTCAAAGCTTTACTCAATAAACAGGAGTTGGGGTTGCAAATACCTTTCCAACCCAACATCTGCAACTTACAGACAGGTTTTTACAAGAATTTTATGTCTTTCTAGAAGATCTGGTGCCAGATGTGGGTGTTTGTTTTTGCTGTTGTACATTCAGCCTGTAATGTCTGAAGGTGCCAGGGTCAGAGACATCCTCTGCCCCAAACATTTTGGTCTTAACACCCATCATTTTGGGCCACTCTTTGCAACGAGATCTGCATGAGTTTGAAATTCTTCCTACACCAGATCCTCTGTATCTGCTGGACACAACCAAGCTGTGATGCCTTTTCTTCTGAACCTCCTATTGGGGCATTTTGAATTGTTCGGGGGTTTTTGTGCCTATCCCACCCTTGCAAACACCTCATGCATTTGAGGAGAAAAATCCCGACTTTATAGGCACTGCCTCACTACATGAATGTGAAAATAAAGGAAAAACAAAAGCCCTGAGAGTAACCAGCAAACAAACACGGCTGTTTGTGTCCACAGCTGAGGTCTCACTGCTCCCAAGCCCACAGAGACGTGGCCGAGTGCCACTTGGTGCGTGTGGAAGGGATGCTGGTTTGGCAAGGCCACCAGAGGAGGGGCAAGGAGCCTGATGTCCCCAACGTGACCCCCACACAACCATTCTCATTGCTACAAGTCATCACGCACGTGGCAAATACACAACTCCAGGCTGTGATGAGTAAGTGTGAGTAATCTGCTGCAGCAGATGCCTACATTCATTTGAAGTCGCCTTTTCCAAAAGGCTTCGGCTCTTTTGGTTTCAAGTCCCTTCTGTGGAGGTTAAAAAGATTTTCTTCCACTTGTGAGCATCCCCAATGAGTCTCACTGTGCAGGAAGGTTCTGTCCACTCCTCAGCACCCTTGGAGAGCGCAGAGTGAGCAGGAAGGAGCTGTCCCTGGGGGCTGCAGTGACCTGCTCCCTCCCAGTGAGTCACCGAGGCTTGGGCAGAGGATCCCTGTGACAAATCAGACCCACAACAGAGCAGCATCAGCCCTGACACTTTTGTCAAACAAACTTGTGAAAGCATAGAAGTGTCTCTGGGTGTACTGTCAGCACCCCACCCACACAGGATCACCCCAGCTGGTCACCGAGGCAGCTCCCCTGTGCCACGAGGGGTGGGGAGTGCTCATCAGCGGTGACCAATGCTGTGACAAAATCCTGGGCAGGGGACAAGAACTGAGCTGGAAAATCAACAGGGCACAGGGGTTGAACTTAAACAGATGGAGAGCACTGGAGGGGCAGCTGCCAAAGGCTGGCTCATGAAAGCCCCTGAGAAGGATCCACCAAGCCACAGTCAACAGAAAACACAACTTCTTAAATAAACCAATCATAAACATTAGTATAACATGTAACTGCTGACATTATTATATCAAGGGAGCTTTTCCTGCACTGAGTTCAGGTTGTTTTATAACTCCCATCAATACACTTGACATGATTTCTATGGATTTGGAACAATTCACTCCATGAGGCTGACTTCGGGAAAGTTGTAATAATCTCTGCAGTCCTGTCACCCAGTCAGGGCAAGTAACAGTTAGCACTGATTTAATGCACCAGAACAACTCGAGTCTGCACACAGCAGCTGCTTGTTTTGTTACAGGATTTGGGTAGAACATCGAGACATATCCACTGAACTTGTTGAAGTTTCACCAGGGTGCGTTTTCACAGCCTTTGCGTGGGGACAGGAGGAACTGCTCCAAAAATCAGTGCCAAGTTTGTCTGTTGTACTTGTGAGCTGGGCAGGGTTTAGGGTTTATTCTTCTCTGCTCTCACAAGCAGCATCGCACTGCTGAATTTGGAGCCTTCATGTGTGCGGTGCAAAATTCTGTTTTTTTAGATTGTAGTAACAGCTCAAATACCTGTAAATATCCACTCCACTTTCCCAAATGCTACCACAGTGTCACGGGAAGGATTATCACTGCTCTGTCTTCTGTTATTGTCAGAATACTAAAGATGCTCATGTGATTCTCTCTTCAGGAAGCCAATGTTACTGCTGAGACCGTGACCTTAGTACCAGGAATAGCTGCTAGGACCCTGGCAGTGTTATTTTAGTGGTTGGACTTGATGATCTTAGAGGCCTTTTCCAGCCTTGAGGATTCTGTCACTCTGGTTTTCACTGCCTTGCAAGCAAGAAAATTACCCCCTTGCCATACAGACTGCCTAAAAACAAATCTCATCTTCTGAGAAACTGCTGGTGAGTACAGCAATAAGTTGAAATGTGGGGCAACACATTCATTTTGTCACTAAAGGAAGAGCAGAATGCTGTACCACCCAAATTAAAAGCAAGCAAGCAGATTGCACTGACCTAAATTTATCCTCAACTGTATCTCTGGAAGGCACCCAGCTTGTTACAGACCTACAATTCCCTCAGGACAGTTTGTCAAAAGGGATGCTGGGGCATCTTGAAGAGCTACACTGCACACAGGGAAGGCTGAGGTCAAGGGTGTGTTGCAAAAAATTGCAAAATTAGTCCCCTATTCAGTCACAACAATCTTATCTTTAACAAAACCATGAAGAGACACAAAATCCAATCTGTTCAGTATTTGTTACTTGTTATCCCTACAGAGCAGCAGAGGGAAATCAAACAAGTGACAGAGTAGGGAGGGTGCAGTGGTGTCTACACCAGCTCTAGTTGAAAATGTTTCTTCAGCATGAATCAAAATAAGTGACCAGCTTAAAAGTGTGTCAATTTAGAACCAGGAAATACATGGAAATCATTCCTTCCAGCCAGCAACACCATGATGTGGTGTCTCCTCAAACCTTTGAAGAGCTATTGTAATTTTACAGGACACAGAGACTAATCTCTACCCAAATCAGACTTGAAAAATTAAGATGTTCCCCCTCCATTTTTTCCTTAAAGACAAATATGTTGCATAAAAATAAAAAAAATCTTCAATATTTTCATGAAGATGAAAGGTCTTAAAGAGAACGTACTTGAAAGTAAATCTATTCTGATTTTTTCCTAAGAACTTCAGAATTTTGTTTTGGAATTCCAGCTTTCTGCACGGATTGTTTCCTCCATGCTTTTTCTTGTTGTTGTCGCTTTGTCATTCCATGGCACTCATGGCAGTTCACCATTTACCACGACCAAAAGGTTAAGTTTTAGAAAATCCATCATCACAAATACATCTTGCTCACTGCAACATTCCATCCTCCCCTGAAAACCAAAACATCCTCTGCATTCACACAGCCCCAAGCTTTAAATTACTGTCAGCACACACTGACTCTATTTTGACATGTGGGTTTTCTCTCGATACAAAAGATGATGCTGAATTATCAGAAGAGAGTTGGGTTTGTGGGAAACAAGTTTCTTCTGTTTTTTTAGATTCTTCCCAAACTGCTAAGAGTGATTAATAGTTTCTTTCCCTCTGTCAAGAGAGTGCATATTTTAAACTACCACATCATTGCTTTAAATAAGTGGCACAATTCCACAGTGATGCATCCAGTGTCCCACTCTACAGCCTTGAACAGTTGTTTAAAGAAATCTGGTTCCTAAAACTGGAAGATGTATTGGCAGCAATAGGAAAAATTGCATATATTATTTCTCCCCCAAAGCAACTGATATTCTGCCCACTTTCAAGGCATTGGATTTTATTCCTATTAACCAGCACTTGTGGCACTCCTGACTTTTGGATGTCTTCAGTGTGAAAATCAAAAAGAACTGGTTCTTGCAGCTGGGCTCCACTTTTTCTGTGAAATTCATCATCTGCTGATCTTCTGGATGAGCTAAGCAGATTTGCCCATTTATGGTGGCAAAAGAGCACTTTTCCATGATTTCAGGTTTCCCAGGAATGACTGAGGTGCCTGAACACCAACAGCCCCTGAGCCCACGTGCTTGCTTTGACTGGTAAAAGGAAGGACTCCTCAAATCCAGGATTTTTTGTTCAAAGCCTATTTTTGCTTGTTACAGGCATAGAAAAAAAAAAAAAAAAAAAAAAAAAGAGCAGAAAGATTTGGTTCTGTGTGACCATCACAGAATTCACAGCCGGGCAGTTGGAGCAAAAAAATTGACTCAGAAGTGCTTTTCCTTAAAAAGGAAATGATTAAACAATCCAAGTATTCATTACAAACCAGGCTCAGTTTCCTTCTCTCCAGTTGGGTCATCTGTGTTTTCAAGAGCTGTTTCTGCAACTCGGCCTCTTCCTCCTCAAGGCTCTCCTGTCTCAAGCCTGGGCTGGGCGAGAGGAGCCACAATCCACCAGAGGAGACAGATGGGGAATAGCAGAAGAGGAAGGACTGAGGAGAAGCAGCTCCTGCCAGCACACAAGAAGTGGCAACCTCAAGCATTTTTGTGCTCTTTGCATTGTGTGAAGTGTAACCTTCAGTCTGTCATTGCACACAAAGCCCCAGAAAACCACCCGATAAGTAAAGCTGGATGTGAGCAGATCGTGTCTGGCTGGAGTGGTCACAAACAAAACCATGCTCCAGGTGCCAGAGCTGCTCCAAAGGAGGAAAAGGATGAGTCCAGCACCAGTAAAAGAGCTCTGGCTGTGGCACTGCACACAGGAGAGCAAAGCCAGGCTGCTGAGAACTCAGCTGTTGCAGCCTTGCAGTGAAGGGCACAGCTGTTTGATGCAGGATTCAGCAGGGTGTCCCTGCCTGCCCTGCCTTGGCATTTTAAATGTCCTCATTAAGTCAGCAGCAGGAAACTACAGGGAGCAGGGCAGGTACAAATCTGATGTAGGCAGATCTTCCAGTGAAGTACATGTTTTCATTTGTTAAAGATTCTTGTTCAAGAAAAAGAGTTGATTTACTGGTTCCTTACCCCTATGACATCATAATGTGAGCAGAGCATGTATCCCAGAGTCATGGAATCATGGAATGGTTTGGGTTGGAAAGGACATTAAAGATCACCTCATTAAAGATCACCTTCCACTATCCCAGGTTGCTCCAAGCCCCGTCCAACCTGGCCTTGGACACTTCCAGGGATCCAGGGGAAGCCCCAGCTGCTCTGGGCACCCTGTGCCAGGGCCTCAACCCCCTCACAGGGAACAATTCCTTCCCAATATCTAATATAAGCCTGCCCTCCTTCAGCGCCTTGATTTTTTATTTTTAAAATATAAAGCTGGGAAAGTCTCCAAGGCTCTGGACTAAATAAAAATCTTACCTCGGCTCCCCTGCTTGGCAGGCTTTCACTTCTAATACAACACAGATCAGAGAGGTGGTTTTTTGGCTCTCCAACCTACAATAAGATTATTCTCCAACGTATGTTTCCATCAGTCTGAAAGCACTCTCATCTTGTCACACAGCCTCATAAAGCTGGGAAGGTGCCTCAGGTAACAGAAGGGCATCTTTTGGTACAAACTTTCATATCACAAACAATTCTTTTTGATACCATCACAGTCAGCAGCTGAGGGCAAGGCAAGGAAGCCGATGAGTCTTCTTTGTTTTCTGAGCAAAGCAGGCACAAAGGAACTTGCCCACCCCAAAACAAGTCCTACCCCACTCTTCTTCTGTCCCTTACTGGGAGTATTTCTCCCCACTCCCCTGTTCCATGGGACAGAGTTCAGTCCTACAGGACGTGGGTTTTGGTAAACATTAACCTGCCCTGCAGTGCAGTTGGTCCAGTTGAAACCACCTTTGCTCCTATCAGGCAGAAATGGGCCTGTTTTTCCTCAAAGCTGAGTAGCAATCCCCAAGGAGCCTGGACCTGCTCTGCCAGCACCACTCCTGCTCTTCCTGCAGACCCTCAGGGTTCTGCCCATCAATTTTTTATGGGAAAAAAAGGGCAAAAGCAACATTCCCTGCCCAGGGCAGGGGGCTGGAACTCAATGATCTTTAAGGTCCATTCCAACCCAAACCCTTCTATGCTTCTATGGTTGCAAAAAATCCCCAAACCCCTCAAGATGACTGTGAATACCAGCTATAAATAGAGTGTCAGGTCCTGCTGCAAACTCCTAACAGAGCTGAACCAAAAATAGAAACACGACAGGATGAAGCAGTGCAGCTCTGGTGTTGAGAGGAACAGCGATGTCAAGAGGACGAATAAAGAAAAGAGTAAGGCTTTGCTACAGTAATTATCTACCTACCACAGAACAATGTGGAATGAATATAGAAACCTTATTGCCAAATAAGCTCCTACTCCCACAGCCATGCTGAAAGAAATTAAACCAAAAAAACCCCACAGACAATTAAACTGTTGAAAGAAAAATATTCTTTTCCTAAGTTGTAGTGGCATTTTTTCTGGTTTACCTTTAATCACATGTCACATTCATTTTCTAAGGGAGAGTTCTGACAGAACAGATCTGTCAGAGTGGCTCTGCATCTCCTGCATACTTGGGCAAAAGGACCAGCAGCACAAGTGGCATTGTTTGCTCACATATAGCTGTGACACCCAATGACAAATTAAAAGGCAAAAAAAACACACATAGAGCAGGAAAAAAACCCCAAATCCTCACCTCCAGTTCCTGTTTCTGGCATCTGATAGCTGCATCCCTCATATACACTCAGCAACAGACACAGAGGAGTAAATGCACACAAATCTGGGCAAAACACTTATTTCTCAGTGCCATGAACACGGTCTCTAGCACAAGCAGTGACCAGAAAGCTCAAAAATAGTATTTATATATATTTTTTGTTTCATACAACCATATATAAACATATAATTAAAATATTTATTACAGTTAATAAAATTTAATCATAAATATATAAATATAAAATTATAAATAATATATTTACATATAAAATATATTTTATTTTTATATATATATATAGTGCTATAAAGTTTGGTTTAGCTGCTCATGTAAAAATAATTTTATTTTGGAATTACAGCAATTACTTGGTGATTGCCTAGGTATTAAGACATCTCAAAGCGGAGTAGTTATTCTAAACTAAATAAAAAGGGCCCAAAACTTTATCTAAACTAATCAAATTGAATATTGGAAAAGAATGAGGAAGTTTAACACCAGCAAATACAACAAGGTGAGTGTAAAGGCTCAGATGTAGGTAATGACTATGGAAGTTTGTGACCTTTAAACTTCTATTTTATACCATATATAAAGACTTGGCCTTTTAGTGTTCCCCCATTCAATTTCTCAATGTCTCACAGAATTTCCACTCTTTCTGTTTTGATTTTTTTTCTTGAAGAACCAAAGCACATCAGGACATGAATTCCTTGGCCTGAAAGCTCAGAATCCCATGGAGAAAAGCCAGCGTGTACTTACGACCAGAGGGAGTTTCTTCCCTGTGTGATGACTCCAGTGAATTTTGTCAGCCTTCGAGCATCTACTTCAATCCACTGGTAGGGGTCATTTCTTCCTGCACACCAAGCACCATCATAAAAATCATTTTCGTTAACACCTGCCTGAAAAGAAGGCAAAGCTGACCATAAATCAGAGCTAGGAAACTGAAGGTCTTTCATGGGAAAAAGAAAGGAACACATCACTCATCCCACTCACTCCTCTGGCACCACTTTGAGACCCTTGAGGCCCTCACCAAAATATTTCCTTACTCAAAGCGGGGCAGGAAATTCTGGGAAGTTCCTTTGAAAACTAAGAATGCTTTTGTATAAATTTAAGTCAGAAAAGATAAACAGAGCTCCAGTCTGATCACCTGTCTGTGCCTGTGGCCTGATAGAGCCTTTATCCAGAACAAATTAGCCACATGGTCTGCAGAGCTTTGACATTTCTAAAAAGCCAGCTCCAGCCCATGTAAATAATGGTCGGTGATTAGACAATCCTATTTTCCCTGGAAGCAGCAGAGTAGAGTGGAGGGCACAAAGAAACAGTAACACGACTTCCCACCAGGACCAGAATTATTAATTTTCATAGCTAGGGTGGCAAAGGTTAAAAATTCAGGAATGTCTGGCTGTTCCCCAACTTGAGTACAAATCTGTATCCCAATTTCTGCTGGGAAACCCACCACAAACAGCCTTCCCAGCATTTTCAAAGAAATAGCTGAAGGTATTTTGGGTAAGCTCTTTTCCTAATAAATCTGAACTAGAATTTAATGAAACATAGCATCTGAAGCCCTCAGAGATTTATTTTCCTTCTAAAACCCAGGAAATGTTTGGCACCCAGCTGGATACTGCCATAAACAGCACAGAAGCTTTGCCATGTGGTCCTCTGAGGCTACATGTGTTTTTGTGGAATTTCATCTGTGGTGTATGTGGATTTACCATCACCATCCATGCAATTCCAAGAATGGATATTGCTAAATATTTCCCAAATGAACATGAAGAGGTTTACAGACTGTTTCTACCCAAATGGGCATTGGGTGGCTCTAACTCAGAGAGGATGCAGTGGTTAATCCCTTTTCCCAGTGTGAGCCTGATGGGATCTGAAGGAAGTGCTGCAAAACACAGGACACTGATTCAATTCCTAAACCTTCTCATTTTCTCAGGTATTCAGATCTGAGATAAGGCAGCCTAAAAGTTATTTGTATTCCTCCATCTAGCAAAATTAAATTAAGCCACCTACTCCTATGCATTAGGTCTGATACTTTAAGGGGAAGTTTGTATAGAAGTCAAAGAAAAAAACACAGATAAAAAGCCTTTTAACAATGGGAGATAAATTCTTCAGGGAGAGCAGAACAATGGGAAAACATGAGAATATAAACATGGTCACTGACCTGAGTTATAACCCTTTGCAAGAAAAGGTTTCAATGCAATTTAAAATACGATGGAATTTGAAGTAGCCTCAGGCTTTAAAAACCAACGCTTGCCAGGAAGTGTTAAGATCTACAGAGCACCTTGAACCAGCATCCTGCTAATCCCCTTCACACCGGGGAAATTCCACCAGTTCCTGCTGAACAAGTCCCCCCATCTCCCAATCCCTGGTCCTTATTCAAGCTGAGGGTGTTTCCCATGGGTGTGATGCATATCAGGGAGCAGAGCTCTCCTCCACATTACAATGAGAAGAGGAAAGCAGAAGGAAAAAGTGCTTATTAAAAAAAACCCTCCCACCTAGGTTACAAACATGAGTATCCATGGTTTCAACTGGGCCTAAATAAAGTTAAGTTGCACATAAAATATGGGGAGTTTAGTTATCCACAGCTTAAAATACTCTGGCCTTAAATAGGGGCAAAGATACCATAAAAAGAAAAAAAAAGAAAGAAAAGGAGAAACCATGCTTCTAGTCCTTCCTGCTCTCTTATTTTCTGATATCAGCTTCTCTGAAGGTAAGAAAATGATTTTTACAGGTAAAAAGAAGCAGGTGTCTGAGTCTAATCAGCACAGAATACTACTTGAAAAAGGGGACTTCAATCAAGGAGCTCTTTCTAGAAATGTTTCTGAAGGAAAAAAAATCAAGAAATCTGTGCTACAATTTCTCCTCTCAAGCTTCAAGTCTATATTTTTTTCTGAAGGTGCTTAATTTGCCCTATGGCCACCTCAAAAAACTGTTTCAATAAAATAAATAAACTTATAAACTCAAGAAAATATTTAGTAATTAGAATTCCTATTAAATTTCTTTGGGAAAATGATCATTCCTGAGAGGTGGGTACGGTTATCACCAAGTATTCTATCAAATAACACAGATCAAGATACCTTTCCTCAGCAAGGTGTTTACTTGAATTTAAAAAAATCCATATTGAATTACTGGAAAGAATAGATTCAAGTTATGTCATGGATACTTAAATTATCTTCATAAGCAAGAGACTGAAGGAGCTAACAAAAACTGGAAGCCAGGGCAAAGTCTTGAGCAAATCCTTTTTCCCTTCACAGAATATTCAAGAATAACTCCAAGTCTAACCCAGTTTGTGTTTCATTTGCAGCCAAATGCAAAAATGTTTCTCAATATGCAGTATCTTATGAAAAAAATACCTTTTGGATAGAGGAAGAGAGACTTTGTTCTGTCACTCACAAAGAAGTTATTCCCAAGTGTGAAAGTTGAAAATTGTAATTCAGCTGAACCAAATCAGCTGCTTGTTGTGTATCCAGAAAATAAGATGAAGGTTACAATTACTTTACAAATAATGTGACTTTGGATTTTAATTCATGTTTCTCTTCCAAATTAGATGTTTGCAAGGCAGAATAAAAACTTGCTCACATTACCACTGTTTTAAAAGACTTTTTCTATAATGAGGAGAGAGATGATACTACCAAAATGATTCAAAGAAAGAAATTCCAGTCTTCTGCCAGAAATCAGCTGGAACAGCAGTAAAAATACACCAAATATCAAACCACCTCTACTTAAAATCTTTTCCATTCCCAGCAAGATGATCAAAAAAATTATTTTACCATAGGAAGTTTGGGAGGGGAAAAAAAAAGCATTACTCATCACAGGTGTTTATAGCAACCACTGCCAGTAGGGAAGAACTAAAACACACGGGCTGCAAGTGGATCTCCAGTAGTTTTGTCTTTTCCTGGAGATTTGATAATGCAGCTTTTCAAAAGGAACCAGACAGACCCGAGAAGGAAATCATGGAATCATGGAATGGTTTGGGTTGGAAGAGACCTTAAAGATCATCCTGTTCTACCCCGTGCCACGGGCAGGGACACCTTCCACTATCCCAGGCTGCTCCAAGCCCCGTCCAACCCGGCCTTGGGCACTGCCAGGGACCCAGGGGCAGCCCCAGCTGCTCTGGGCACCCTGTGCCAGGGCCTGCCCACCCTCCCAGGGAACAATTCCTTCCCAATCTCCCATCCAGCCCTGCCCTCTGGCACTGGGAAGCCATTCCCTGTGTGCTGTCCCTCCATCCCTTGTCCCAAGTCCCTCTGCAGCTCTCTTGGAACCTCTTTAGGCTCTGGGAGGTCTCCTTTATACACAAATACCTGTGTTTGCAGACACGGGATTGCTTTACTTGGTTAATCTTCAATGTTTGGATTTCCCTAACAAGGAAAATGAGGAAGGGGAAGAAACATAGTTTGACTAATTATTCACGTTTCAACCACTCTTAATTATTGAATAAGTGACAAATATTAATTAATTTGATCCCCGAAGGCAGAGAGCCTCAATTAATATTATTTTATGCCATGATTTCTCTTGATGATGTTAAATTACTACTGGTTGTGCCACTATTGCAGTTGCAGCTAGATCTCCAGAATATGGGGCTTTGCTAACACAGCTTCTGCCCTTGAGAAACACCACCTTAATCCCCATATTCAGGCAGGACTGGCATCAAAATCAGGTCCCACACAATGCAAGGGCACAAGAGAAGTAGATCCTACAAGGTCTGATCCAATTTTAAGCCAGTCCTTCTTTGGAATAAAGCACACACCAACTGATTCATTTCATGTGCTTCAGATAATCTAAACAGGAAAAAGGAAAAAACCAAAACAAACCTTCAAAAGCTTTGGAAAAACTTAATTATTCTGCAAATTCCCTGTGAATTGAGGCAGTGCCAGTTACCTGGGGAGAGCCCTGAGCTCCTCAGCTGACTTCACATCAGATGATGAGGTTGGGCAGAGAGAGGATTTTGTATTATTTCAGGGGGGAACATCACAGTCCCATGAACATTGTGACAGCTCTGTGTTGATATCCAGATCGCTGGACAAAGCAGCAGCCCATAAAATTGCTTGTCACCACACCCACAGCATAACATGTTCACAGAATTCCAGAGGCACATCAGTGTTACCGAGCTGGGCCAAGTGTTTTCCTTCTTGTTCAGTTCTGAACAGCAGGAAAACACAGCAGCTTAAATCCCAGTGCCTTTTGCCTTTGCCCAGCGTGCTGCAACCTCCTGTGCTGAGCAGCAAAGAGAAATCACCAGGGAGCTCATTACCCACCTGGCACATCAGCCACCTGCAGTACCTGTCCCTGCTTAGAAGCAAATTCGCTCTAAATATGAAATTCAGAAGCCCTCATGCAGAGTAAAACGAAGCCCTGAAACCCCAGTGAGAGGGTGACTGAATCCCCAGTGGCAGGGACCTGCAGGTTCTAGGTTTGGAAAAGTTTTAGTCCTGTTCATTTTTAATGAAGCCCAAAGAAAACTGTAAAGAAACATAAAGGCAAGCCCAATTTCTTTCTAACAGCGCCAGCCATGGTAGCAACCCTAAGTGGTCAGGGGGGTTAGGGAATTTCTCTATCTATAGTTTCAGTAGGGATAAAAAGCTTTGGATCACACTTGGTCTAATCCAAGCTTTGGGAAATTTCAGGAAGAGCTGAGTGGCATTTTGCTTCTGCTTTGCTTCCCAGTAAAGACTGTGCCCTTGGCTTCTCTGGAGACTATATGTAGAGGAAACATCAGCCACAGGTAACACTCTATTTATTATATATATATTATATATTTAT
The DNA here is from genome assembly GCF_000738735.6 of Corvus cornix cornix. Taxonomy (NCBI): domain Eukaryota; kingdom Metazoa; phylum Chordata; class Aves; order Passeriformes; family Corvidae; genus Corvus; species Corvus cornix. The sequence goes on along the minus strand of NC_046336.1, from coordinate 3,804,990 downwards.
TTATCATCTCTCTATTTATTTTAACACAGTACTGGTGATGACAGGACTGGATGGACTCCTGGTCTAAACCAGTGTGGTCTTGTGGTTAAATAAATTGAATTTCAACAGCAGCATGAAAAACAAGTAGCCACAACCAATGGAGAGGTTTGCATCACAGTCCTTGGTTTTATGCCATTATATAAGCAAGAGTGTTACAAAATATTTAAACGTTCCTCCAGAACCCCCCTGAATATCATCTGCATCCTGTTTTTGTGATCATGAGAGGTTTTTTTCCTAGCAGAAAATATCAAGTAAAGAAGCAAACTACCTCAGTGGGATCTCAGAAGCCAATAAATATGAAGGCTCCAGGTGAGACCTCACCTTGCACACACCCCCCTGTACGTGCACACCAGATTGGAAAGGAAGAGCCCATTCCCACTCCCCAGCTGGCTTTTCCAAAGTGGTTTCCTGAGCTTTCTGACCAACTTTAATACATTAAAACAAACACTGAAATAAACCCAGGAGGGGTATGCAGGTATTGTTCCCAGAGAGAAGCTCAGAGAGCTGTGTGTGCAGAGGCACAGTGGGATTTTAACCAAGGGTCATCCCTGTTCCAGTGGGAGCCATGTGGAATGGCACTGCTGATCAGAGCGCATCCCTCCCAGTACCAGCCTTAGCCCCCATGAATATCAAACCCCTTCAGCTGGAGACTAAAACAAATGGAGGCATCTAATAATAATAGATAACAAACTAAATAAGCTTCAGAGACCGTTCACTGCTGGCTCGGTGCTAATATCCTGTTTATGGCTTTAAATGTTGCGCTTTATCATGCAAAGTAGCATTTTTAGTCTGGACAGACTGTAATTCAGAGAACAGCACTAATAAGAAAGTGGGAAAGAGAAACATGAGAAATGGCAAAATGGAATTTGGTCCTGCAAAGCTCCTAAACACATTTTTAATCTTAAATAAAAGAAGCTAGACAAGATTGTATGTTAGAGAGTCCTGAACTGAAGCATTTTTTGGATAGTATAATCACTGCTTCTGAAAAAACTGCCTTAGGGAAAGGGTTTCACTTGAAACCACCCTTTCAATTAACCATTGTCATTAATTACATGCAAACAACAAAGAAAACGAAACTTGCTGTGAGAGCTTCCTTGCAGGCTGATTCTGAAGGGAGCTGGGATGATTTCCTGGAGCTGGGAAGGGAGCTGCCTCCACCTGTGCTTGCTCACAGAGGTCTGTCTGGATTTGCACACCAACTTTGGAGATTTTCCACGAACCCAAAGGTTATCCATCAAACCTACTCACTTCTACAGTGCCAGTGTTTCCCCTTCATTTGCATTACATGAGCTGACAAAGCAGTCAGAACCAATAACTATCCACTGGTTCTCTTTATTCAGCAGCACAACCTGGAGCCATGCTCCCACTTAGGGGAAAAATTGATGTTACCTGAATATTGAGCCTTCCTCGGTGGGCCCCGAGGCCGTAGCGCTTCGCTGTGGAGGCATGGAGCTGGAAGTCAGTAATTTTTAATGTCTCTAGACCAAGTGGAGGGCAATCTACAAAACAAAAGATTGATTAAATTTTAATTAAACAGGAAAAACAACAAAAAAACCCCCACAACAACAAAACAACACAAAACAAACAAGTATTCAAAGTTTCTGGATTTCAGCAGCGCCAAGCTGGCCGGGGTCCTCCCTGGGATAAATGAGCACAGCAGTGCTGAGGTCAATGAGAAATGGCAGCTCTCGGAAAATCAATGAGGCAACGCAGATTTACACCATTTTCAGGGGCTCAGAGAGTTATTACTGCTTGCTCTATGCCTCAGTTTTTCACTGATATGCACAGTATTTCCTGTCAAGTGCTTTTCAGTACAAAACACCACTGAAACGCCCTTTTATTTTTCTTTTTGGTGTTTTCTTTTCCATCACTTGCTTGGATTTTTTTCTCCCTCCCTGTACTCGTTCCAAGCTACTGTATGAAGTTATGTTTCTAATTAAAATCTGTTCTGGAAACTTCACTCAGAGTCCCTCCCGGTGCACAATAGCATCTGTTACAGAGGTCTGGGAGCCCGAGAGCTGAGCTCTGCAGAGGTGGTGATTAAGCACAAACAGAGCAATTTTGAACCAAGGACCACGTCTTTAAGCCCCAAATTCTTCACATCCTTGAGGACAGAAAAGCAAATGCTATTACTTTAGCAAACCAGTGCTTGGAGCTCTGGCTTTGGAAGATAAGAGGCTGGGAAAATTCTGTTTCGTGATTAGCAGAAAAATGTTTGGCTTTTTAATCCCTCACCAAAATGTCATGAGGTTATCAAAGTATGAAAGAATCATTTATGTTGGGAAAGCCCTCAAAAATCATCAAGTCCAACCATTCCCTCAGCACTGCCACGTTCACCACTGCTGTCCCCAAGGGCCACATCCACACCTCTGTTAAATCCCTCCGGGGATGGGGACTCCACCACCGCCCTGGGCAGTGAGAATGTACCTGACAATCTCATCCTGGTTGTATTTAGCTTTCAGGTGCAGTTTTGCATTGTTAGGCACAAACTTGCAAGACATGAGATTTCCCGAACTCCTCCTTAGTTCACAACAAACTAAAATCCTTCTGGAAAAATGTTACATGCTGTCAATTCACGCTGCTATTGCTTCGTTCATCCTTAGGAGGGTTCTCACACAAATCCAGGGCCAAATGCCTCCTTCAGAGGTAGTAAAGACAAATGCTAAAAATGAATGCATTTTCTAAAGCACCAACAGTGATCTCAGTCTTACATAAAAGCTAAAATGTAGACAGTTCCTCATTTCAAAGAGCTTTCGATTCAATTATCCAAAACAGAGAAGAGACAGGATGTACAAGGAAAGCCAGAGGAAGGAATAGCTGGGAGGATTTTGGTTTCATTGTCTGATTGTTTTAATTGCATTTCCTTATAGAGTGTTGCATCTTTCATCATACTCCAACTGGAAGAAGTCTCAGGCTCTGACAGATCTCTGCTGGGAGTAAATTGCATAGCTGGGAGCTGCCTGCCTTTTTTTAACAAGTTTGGTCCTCAGGAGAGGTTTGGAAATCAATCTCATGGTGCAATCCTGAGAATGGTTTTGCACTTTGGTGCATTTTCCTCTGTGAACAATCTCAACATTCCCTGCACCCAAAAGTTACCCAGAACGACCTGTGCCAGGTCTGAGCTGAAAATAAAGGCAAGCTGAAAATAAAAGCAAGCTGCTTTTGCATGTTTGGTCCGTAAAATATCATTTAATTCAATGTTTGTGCTGCACCTACCAAAGCCAAGGGGAAATCTACAGGCACTGCTGGGAGTTATAAAATAGAAGGTGAAAAGTCTCTGTTTCACATCCTGTTCTCTGCTACCAAACTGCAGCAAAGGTTTGTGGAGCTACCCCAGGTGTCACATCCCAGCTCCATAGGATGCACAGGCACAGTCCCTATCCACCCCTGCTCTCTGCTGTGCAAAACCCTATTTTGATGAAAGCTGTATGAAATGGGCTATTTTTGAGCCTGGCAGCTGCCTGTCAGAGTGGGCTGAGGTCCCCTGCAGTGACATTCACCTGCCCATGCAGGTATGAGAAGAAGGTTTGGTTTTATTCAGAATGAAATGTTATTAATTCACTATAAAGCTGCAAAATTCCTGGGTTGCCTGTGGATTTAGGCTGCAAGGTGGGTATTTCCAGGCTGAAAAAATTCCCTGAGTGTTTTGGTGTTTATCTCTGTTTCTAGAGAAACTGAAGCTCAGTAACAGACAGAAAACATTCATATGGATCTCAGAGAAAGGCACTTGACTGCTCTTTATTTTTCAAGGATGAATTACTTGTGTTGTCTATGAATGCATCAGATTACCAGGCCAATATTAGGAAATGCTCAGTTTAGCAGGAGCTGTTAATGAAACCAAGGCTGTGTGAGCAGGCAGGGACTGCAACACGCAGAACAGGTAACTCTGGCAGAAACTCTGCAATGCATTGTTCACAACACTCTGTCCTTTCCCAGTGTGCTCAAGTCTTACAATATTCCAGGTGAAATCATGAGGATCTTTACCACCAATTCAAGAGTATCCTGGAATTTATTTTTTACAGTTATCCTACATATATTAATATATTAATATATATTAATATTCTAATATATCCTATATATTAAGAGGAGAACACCTGCTTTCTCTAGACTTTAAGCTGTGACTTCACTAACTCACCAAATCAAATCAACTTTTTATCTTTTATATTGGGAAGAAAAAACTTGAATATTTTGCTCCAACACTTGATTGAAAATTAATGAAAATAATTTCCTCCTCTTTCTCCAGTGGACATCCTGAGCTGGGAGCAGAGCAACAGGATTTGCATTCCAAGACCTTTAGCTGTTTCCATCTGTGTAACTCTGCATGGGGATGGTATTCTTGGAATCATCAAGACTATTGTTTGCAACAGCTTAGATGTATGGAATTTGTGCAGTTTTCCACTAGAGAAGACCTTTGATTTTGGTTTAACTAAAATGATGTCTTCTATTTTTAGCCATAATATTTGAATATTAATACTTTAGGAATATTCATGTTTTCCACATGCTTACGGATTCCAACACCAATAAAGGGAGGAAAAGAGGAGCATGCAGACCAAAACAACAATTTGTAATGCGCAGAGATGGTGGCGACAAACTTTTCAGTATGGCCTCTTCTGATTAACTCTAATTTACTCATTATAATTCAAAAAATCCACCTGAAGTTGCCATTTCACGACTGAAAAATAAAAAAATCCTGAGTCATGCTGTGAATTTAATTTTGGATAAATTAGGTGTGTGTTCCCTGCTTCTTAAAGCTACTGCAGATAACCAGGACAACCTAGTTTTGAAAAACATACAGGAAAAGAAGCTGATTTATGGCATTCATAAAAACTTTACTTTTTAAAATATTGTTTTAATATAGTTTATTTAACTTGAAGAAATCTTTCATGTAGCAATAAAAATTGCCACCCAGTCAGTAAGACTGTCTTAACAATTTTGTACTCTCTATGCCAGTTTGATAAAACCTTGGGGAAGCTACAGAAATTGGACAGCAGGAACGATCAGAGATTGTGTGAATCGATTGCATAATGGATTCAGCTGGAAATGACCCAGTTATTTGGTTGTTTCTTTAACCAGCTGAAAATTTCATCATTATAAAACACAGGGAATTCAGCTGTGGCTTTGAGAGACATGGAAATACACATCCTATGTACATAAGAACTTACTAACGAAATGCACCTACAGCATTTCTGGTTCAGAGATGAAAACAAACATTAAGTTTGCAGGTTCAGGGAAGAGGCTGCTGTGGACATTTGCTCTTCCTGGCCCATATCCAACCGTTATTTTACTTGTGATTTGCAGCCATGGATAGGTATTCACTTTAGAAACAATAATAAGATGTCTGGATCAAATCAATTAATTCCAGGCTGAGAAAAGACACAAAGCTTCGATTCAGACTTAATAACATTTGTCTGTGGAAGTGTGTTCTTGTGAGGTTTTCATTCCAGAACAGCTTTCCTACAGCAATGCTAAATGGCCACATTTCAGTGTCCATTGTTGTCAATTTTCCTTCTCCCAGGGGGCTGAGTGCCAGCTGAGGGCACTAAAGCAGTTCTGGTAGCTGGGCACCGTGAGAAATCCCCTGTCCCTTAAAATCAGCACGAGAAACACTCAGGAATTATCTCAGCCACCATCTCATCTCTTGAATTTTGAATTTACCTCTTATTTTAGGGTTGCCTATAGCGAGATCAATACCTGGGGGTGCTGCTGAGCTCCCTCCTCAAGCCAGGGGCTCAATTTGCAATCTCAGCATGTGCGGGGATATTTGAAAGCGCTCTCATCCTCATGA